>NC_059326.1:45826875-46135000 GCF_018350155.1 Leopardus geoffroyi
CTGGAAGGCCAGGTTTAAATCTAGAATTTCCACTTATCCACTTTCTGTGTAACAACTTAGGAATACTTGGAAACCTTGCCCCTAGCTCAAGGTCCCTGACTGATTAGCATACTACTCCTGTCTCATGCACTGTTCTGCAAAGATTGGCTGTAGACATGCATGAATACTCCAGATCTCATGTCTAAGCCCCATCTATACCCCAACCAAATAGTACTCCTTTAGGTTAACGGGTACACACACTGCATATTTACTTTCAGAATGACAGTCTTGGCCCTGTAAGCAAGAAAGTTTTGGAAGGGAATACGGAGTTCCCAAGTACTCTGTAGTCTAAAGGTAGAAGCACAGAATTCTGGTAACACATGAACCCTTGCTCTTGGGCTTGCCGCCATATCCTGAGAAGCACAGAGTGATGAGCAGGACCATTTGCAGCACAGAATACAAAGAAGCAGGTCTTCCTGCCCAGCTCTAAGAGTGCTACTAACTATAGTGATCATGAGCCAATTTTCACCATTTACATAAGGGCAGTACATTACAGCTACACTAGTCCAAATTGA
This sequence comes from Leopardus geoffroyi, assembly GCF_018350155.1. Classification (NCBI taxonomy): domain Eukaryota; kingdom Metazoa; phylum Chordata; class Mammalia; order Carnivora; family Felidae; genus Leopardus; species Leopardus geoffroyi. The sequence goes on from NC_059326.1 coordinate 45,827,430, forward strand.
GTGGCTAATCCAAACTGACAGGAGTTGCAAATATAAAGTATATACATGCTTTTAAGATATAGTAGGAAAAATGGTAAAATATTTCAATAATTGATCATATTGATCTCATGTTGAAAAGATCTGAAATATTGGGATAAATAAATTAAGATTATATTATCTTCTAGTATAGTTAGTAGAAATTTTTAAATTTCTGGTTTGGCTTGCATTTTATTTCTAATGAGCATTTTGTAGAGACTGTTATGGTAACAATATGAAGAGAACCCAGATCTCTGGACAATTTTGTGGAACAAAATCTACTTGCTGGGAATAGCTCATTTCCTTTTTTACTATTATTTAACTGAGAAGTAAATGGTCTTGTTGGAGCACCACATTCTTGGGGCTCTTTGTTGTACCAGTTGAAACTACATACTCAGTAACATATGGATAAGTAACATTTCAATAAACAAGGTATTTCAGCCCACTGTGGCATAAACAGACACATAACAAGTATTAAAACACACTAAATTGTATGATCCATGTGAGGAGAGATTGTTATATTCAGTGCATTCTTTTTTAAAGTCCTTTATTTTTCAGATGAATATTATCACACAATGTTAATGGAGATACAAAGTACTAATGGAACATATATTAGAGTTTCATGCCATAGTAGGCAGACCTCTTAGAGAAGCAGAAAATATTTCACATGGACATTTTTTAAGGAAATAGGCAATAGCAGGAAGTGTCTAACAATAAGCAATAACACAGCTGGGTATGGGCTACAGATTAGTAAATTTGTATTTTTCATTATTCAGCTCCAATATACTCTGCAACTGATAAAACTTTTCTTGGATGCACTTGCTTTAGGTAGCATGAGTCTATATAGTGTACAAGGAAAATGTATCTTTATTATATGAATATATTAGGCAGCTTATATGGAGATTGGATGTTGCTTAAAAACAATCAATACTAGTGATGACCAAAATACTGTTCTGAAAATATTGTTTTTCCCCAAGTCATTACTATGTAATTTTAGAGCTAATCTATTTTGCCATCTTTATTTTAAATTGGGTTTAAAAGATGTATTTTGTTTACAAAATGGTCTTTTGGGATTATTTGTTTTAGCAGCTTTTATGGTATTTCTTTATACCCAGTATTTGGAGGAAAAAAACAAATCCAGTAAGAAAATATCAGACAGTAAATTTTAAACAGTAGTTTTGAAATATCTGTCATTTGACAAAACCATATTACTTTTTAATACTTGAGCATTGGAACATTCTGTATAAACAGGGGCACTTAGATCACTCCCTTTGCAGTAGATATGTTTAATCAATTTAACCATAACTTTTCAAAACCTTCCAAAATTCTTGTTTCACACAAGTTTTTATACTCAAGAGTTTTAACCAAACTTTGTAGACAGTGATGTAAAACTCTCCTCTATACTTAAATAAGCTATAGGACTTTTAAAGAGGTTGAATAGAAAAATTGTACTAGTATTAAAAAATGGAGAAATTCTAACTATTCCTTGGGCTGTTGCTAACATGGAAAGTAAGCAATGTTGAGTTCCAAAAGAAAACCATGGAGTTGGTTTTCAGTTGTTTAGGTTTCTTGGCCCCACCTCCCCACACTGATAAACCAAAAATGAATACTGAAATTTTAAGGTTTTTGCAAATGTTGAACAAATATAGTTCTTAAGTTTGGAGGATGCCCTAGACATCCAAGGTATCTGATGTGATTAAACTTGACTGTTTTAACTTCTTACTTAGTTCACTAAACATGATGAGTCTTCTTGAAAATCCAGTGAAAGCTGACCAATAACTAACTGTTGTTACAGTCTTGGAGAAACATATCCCAGAGAACCATGAGTGACATTATTAAAAGATAATGAAACAGTAGAGACTGAATAGGTGCTTGAAAAATGAGCAAACCCAACACTGGTATTCCTTGCTATCTAAAAGATTGCTAGCTAAAAGTATAAGTGAAAAGTATGGAGGTTTAAAACAGGGACAATAGTGGTTTTTTTTTTTTTATCACAACTGGTAAATGTTAATTTCTTAAGGTTTCCTTATAAAACTCTTCCTATAATGTTTTAGTTCTAAAAAAAATAATGTTATTGTGTCTTAATTTATAGATCTATAATTAGGACTATTCTTTAGATAAGTAGCAAGATGGCAAAATGCTATTTAGATCAATTTTATTTTTGCAAAATTATTGTCTTCAATACTGAAAAATATGCTCATTCGTATTCTTCTAGCTCTTTCCACCTTGCCTCTATATAGGACTATGCCAGCCTGAATAAGCACAAGAATGTGTTGAATAAAAATATCATTGAAGAGTAATAATCCTATATTCCTAAAATAGCATTGTAAATTTTACCAATTCTAGATGCACTTCTAATTTCATGAACTATTGGGACATTCCTTTTGATTTTATGAGAACTATATAAAAGCTCATTATCTAAATCTGATTTAAAAACTATTTCTAAAATCAAATGTCTAAACAGAAGCCAAAAATTATTCATACACCCTGAAGAAAAAAATAAAAATTAGATCTAAGGTGACTTCAATGTGAGCCAAATGGCATAATGAACCTATAAAATGCTTAGTGAAATGCAGTCAGGCTTGTAGATGTGTTTACCAAAAAGGAATGTTCTGCTTTCATATTTATTATGATCTTTCACCGATTTAAGACTCCTATATACTGAAACTCAGTAAACATCTTTAATTTACATAAACCACAGCATTAAAAAAAATACAAGAATGGATTAAAACACACACACACACACACACACACACACACACACACTAGTTTATTACACCAGCCTCAGCAATTAGAAAAGAGAACGATGTTATGGAGGCTAAGGAATATTTAGTAAAAATATTATCAATATATATTTCCTTAGGAATTAATACTGCAGTGGGATTCATAAATGCCATTTACCTTAGTTTCACTGTTTGAAATCAATGAACTGAATCTTCAGAATACAATTTCAATAACATACTTAAGAGTCCAATAGGCATCATTTTTTACTTCTATTAAGTTGAAAAGTCAGAAGGAAGGTCTAGTTTACTTAGAGGGAGTTTGTTCTAAGTGAGATTTTACTTTTCAGACTGTTGGGCTAATGATTAACGTCACATACCGTACATCTTCGTCTAGAAACTGTGGGGTCTATTAAATGTAATTACCTTTCCCCATGGCTTTAAATTGACGGCAGATTCAAAATGAAGGTGGCTTCTATTAAATTTAATTACTTCCCCCTGAAGCTTACTTGGCAAAACTGACTAGTAATGAAAGTGGATTCTATAAAAAAGCTGCATGGTCAAGGTGTGGCTATTAAATTAGCAATGTTATTAATGAAAAAAAAATGTAGGACAATACTTGAAATGGGATATTTTTTTATTCATGTGTATTTTTGTGACAATATGACTGGTACATTAAGTTCTCAATTTTCTACTCATTTCAACTTTCAAGCAATAAGTTACCTATTGATTATAATAACAAGGAAAAATAATTTTCAAGAACTTCATCTAATGTTTCCCTGTATACAAAACAGGGACCCTTTCATCAATTCATCAATTCAATTTCATCAATTCAATTGACATTTTAAATCAACATGATGTAATAAAAGAGGAAAAGAATTAGAAAAACAAGTACTGTTCTTATTAACTATATAATCAGTTCCTTCTTCCCTAGCTGGTTACCTAATCTGAAAGAATATGTCTTATCTACATAAGACAAATACTAAGAGAATTAGAGAAAAAGGGTTGTTTTGCAAGTCGCTTTGCGTTTAAAAAGGCCCTCTATTTTGGAGCAGCTTAGGTTTATATTAAAAAAAATACCTATTAACTGATCATACATTCATTCAACATTCAATGTCCAATTGACTATATAGTCAGTCACAATGCAGCAGTCCTGTATTAAAGGTATAAATACTTATCTATAGGATTGTATAATCAAGCAAGTGTGAATACAAAAATCAAATACTTTGTCACTATGGGAAGAGCCTGTGATGGTTCCAGAGCAGATTTTCCGACCCATGGGGAACATTCACATCCCTTGCCTCATCATTTGTTTAGAAGTGTACTGTAAGGAGACCTGCGTGGCTCAGTCAGCCATCCAACTCTTGATTTCTGCTGAGTTCATGATCTCACAGTTCCCGAGTTTGGGTCCCTCGTCAGACTCTGCACTAACAGCATGGAGCCTGCTCAGATTTATCGCTCTTTCTCTCTCTGCCTCTCCCCCACTTGTGTTTTCTCACCCTCTCAAAATAAAAGTTTGGGGGGAAAATGTACTATAGCCAAATCTAGTATCTACCTGTTCTTCCAGCCACACCATTAGCCCACAGTCTTGAAACAGGCACCAATTTGCAGAGTCCCTCCACTTCAGGAGATGCTCAATCTCCCACAGTGGTCTCTTGAGAGAAAACCTCGCACTATTCTTGAGGTAGGAAGATAGTTAACTTTCCATCCTCCTCCCTGGCTATAAGGACATACTCTCAGCATCAGAGACAATAGCAACATTTCTCTCAAGGAAATTTCCATCCTCTTGATATCGTAACATGAAGGCTATCTGTATTACCAGAGGGGGCTATTTTTAAATTTTTCTCTTATAGCTTAGTCATGAACTAGTTCTCAGATATTTTTCTTTGTTCTGAATCGGTTTTCTTGCTCATACTTATTTTTGCACCCGTTTTCTATTATAGTTCCAAAATTTTTCTTTTCAATATGTTTTTTTAATAGGGTAGAGATGAGCATGGAATACTGTGGAAACAGAAGCGTTACTAAATAACTTAGGTAAGACGATCATGGATGCTTCCTAGACAGAGAATCGGAGGGAAAATGAAAAAGAACTAATGCACGAATTTGCTAAGTGAAAAGCATAGGGAAGGGGAGATTAAACAAAAGGAACAGTACACGTAAAGACTCAGAAATACCAAGGAGCATCTTTTATTTGGAGAACCTGGTTAGAGCACAGCAAGAAAGCGTAGTGCAAGATATGCAAACAGGCCAATTTTGTGACTGAAATTTACGGTGACTGAGATTTTTCCACCAACATCCTCAGATTTGTTCTAATAAGTCTTCCTCTAAACCAACAAAATTTTCAAAATTAAATGACATTTTGAGGAGACAGCTTTCATCCTTTTATGTATAGTATTATACCCAATGAGCTTGCTTTTATGGTTAATAAAGTTAATATGCTGGAAATCTATATTAGTATGTATTTTGAGCACAGGAGTTGTCTTGTTTACTGTTGTACCTTTAATTTCTGGCAAGCAGTTCTCAATATAGTATCAAATAGTTGTACAATGTTTACTAATAAATTCTGGATAATGCCAATCAAGTGTTAAATATTGAAAGTATAGATTTCACAGTATCCTAACAAATACCTCTACATTAGTTTTCTCTGTCACAAATCACCACGAATGTTAACCATTTTGCATTTTTTACGTGTATCCGATCACCAGGCTATATACCTTAAACTTACACAGAATTATATGCCAGTTGTATCTCAATAAAGCTGGAAATAAAAAAAAAAAAGATATATACAAATCACCACAAACTATGCGGCTTAAAACATCACCAATTTAAGTATACTATCTTACCATTCTGGAGGTCAGAAGCTCATCTCAGGTAAAACCAACATAAACTCAAAACATGGAGAGGAATGGTTTTCTCTCTGAAGACTCTAGGAGAGATTCCATGTTCTCACCTTTTCCAACTTTCAGCAGACAACTGCATCCCTTGCATAGACAGCCCCATCCTCCATCTTCGAAGCCAGTATTGCAGCTCCCTGACTATGCTTCTGTGGTCAAGACTCCCACTAGTTCTCTTCTGCTTCCCTCCTCTGCTTTTAAGAAGGCTTGTGATTACATTGGGCCCACGTGAGTAACCCAGGTTACTCTATTTTACGGTCAATTGATTAACAAAATTAATTCCACCTTTGCCATGTATCTCACCAAGTTTTAGTTTGCAACATCCAGGTTCAAAGGTTGCTGGCAATTGGATGTGGACATTTTGTGGGACCCATTATTCTATCTACTACAATCCAAAATGCTAAAATCATTTGTTTGATATGCAATTTGATCTTTAAGTTTGTGCTTGGGAAAAGCAAGAGGAAGCCACATACCAAGGACAGGGGAGGGGGTGAGAACTCTCCCAATGCCTGGGTCCGGCTCACAGGTCAATCAGAGGTCACATCTTTTGGATGCCATCCCCCCAACAGGTGTATATTATTAATGACTAACATTCCTGTTTTGCTTCCTAATATCTGTACTCAAAGAAAAAAAAATATCCGTTTGTTGTTAGATAAATTTGGAAGCACAACACAAGTATAATATTAAAACGTAATCCTTCAATTTTAAGTGTCTTATAATCCATATCTACTGATGAGAGAAGACAATAATTTTTATTAAGTAGAGAAATACCCTGGTTTACCACAAAGCATAGAGAACAGAGAGAGAAAATTTAAACACCAGAGAAGGAACTCCAAAACAGATGCTTCTTAAATGTCTCAACTAAAGGGTAAAATTCAGTTTCAGAAGTTATTTTGATGTGTGATTAATGCATGTTAAATGCAGTTGTCTGTGGTTAACAGAAACTTGACTAGCTTGTTACATTATATACTTGGAAAAATCTTCATGTAAAACAAGTGAGGTGAGTCAATTTAATTAGGCAAATTGAATCTAATTTAACAATCTGAAAAAGTTCTAAATTTATTACAAAGAAATTGAAAATGCTCCTTAAAAAAGGATTAGGTGGAAAAATAAAACATGCATTGATTAAGATTAAAAGCACAAGTTTTTTTCTCTCAGTTTTGATGTAGTCTGATGGATTCTGTCCTTGGGATTCTCATTAGATTAAAATCCTGGCTTTAAATAAAAAATAAATAATCCTGGCTTTAGGTTTTGAGATCTAGCTTGAGAGATTAGATATTTCATTTTACTTTCTACAGCGAAAGAAATAACATTTTGAAAAAGTAGTAAAAAAAAATAGTTAAATGTATATGAAATTCATCGCTAAGTTGACTCTCCCCCTAAAAAAACAAAAACAAAAAAACAGGAAAGTCAATTCTCAGGCCCCAAGTGAAATATCCAGAACCCCAAAGTCATATAAGAAACAAATCAATTTTCATCTTGAAGATTCGCCCTGAGGGTATCTGCTAAATGCTAAAGATCTTGAGATTCTGATTTGAAGGCTATTTTAAAGCTTGCAGGGAATAGGAAATAAATCCCTAGGCACACTTAACATGGAAGCTCTAATAGGAGAAATCTGTGTAAAACTAAGACCTCAAAGGGCTATATCCTTTGAATAACAATTAATGAGAGAGAAAATCTATCTTGCCAAAAATAACAGCAAGAAAACATGCCATTTTCAATCCTGGAACAAGGTGGAAAGAGGGATAAATCTCTAGAAAATCTGTAACCTATAATCTGTAATCTGGTTTTGGTTTCCATATAGATTTGTTTTAGGAAATTATCGTAGTTATAGGGTCTAAAACCTTGAGAGAGAATTTAGAAAAAAAAAGTTACTGGTATAAGCAAACACAGATACATCCCTTTTGAAAAACTTAACTTCAGCTCAAGTTTCCAAAAATAAGGTTTGAGGGGAAATGAGTAGTTCACAGTCAAAAAACACAAAACATGAAAGAAAACAAGGCTGAGTTTAAACCAACAAAAACAGACAAAATTTCCAAAAACAATTTTGAAAGGATTAAGCAGAAAATAAATTTTATATACAGGACTATATATATATATATATATATATATATATATATATATATATATATATAATTTATATGTAACATGTATATATTTGTTGAAATAAATACAAGGCTTGAACATAAAAGCAGAAAACTAGCATAACACTATTCAATATTACCCAAAAAATGAAAATATTTAAAACCGAAATTTAAAACTCAAGGTCTGCATTAGCAGATGAATTGTACCTAAGGGAGAATGTTAGAAACCTGGAGGAACAACTAAAGTAAGTAACATGGAAGACGGGAAGAGAGAATGAGACACAAGTTCTACACGATAGTTTGCTATAAGCAGCTCTGATCAGCTTGCAAGAGTTATTTGTACATTACCTCTTTCCAAGTCTGTTTATGAATATCACCTTTGATAGCTTGAAATTTACCATGGGGAATATGCACACCATGGAAGTTTGACAATCCCATAATCAGGGCTTTTTTTTTTTTTTAATTTTGAAAAGCCAATGTTAAACATTTACCATCACGTCTCTAGGTCCATATAAAACCCCAAAGTACCTAACAGAATAGAGAAAATAGCAGCATCTAGAGATAATGGGGTGATAATTTTTCAAAATTCTTAAAAAATATCAATTGAGTAAGCCTAAGACCTTAGGAGTATTAATTATAAACTTAGAATTTTATACTCAGTAGAAATATTACTTAAGAATGAGGGTTAAAGATATTATCATCCAGGAAAAAAAATAGCAAGAGAATAAGGAAAGTCCAAAGATGACATTTAAACAGAAAGTAAACAACCCCACATTGAAATTTTATATAAACAAAAAATGGTCTTTAATACAGGTGATAAATTGATACTTTTGGCAAAGCTATTTAACTACTCCTTCACTTGTTTAATAATTATAAAATGTTTCTAAAAAAAAAAAAAGTTCACCTATACCCAAAGGTGAGACTGGCAAATATCTCCAATGACCTCTAGACAATGCAGGTGATTTTTTTCTTCTTTTCTATTTCAGCTATCCAGCTATCTTGTAAAGGGTCTCCAATTCAACTGCCCACCTAACTCAGGACTGGGCTAAAACCAGCAAAGATAGTCCATCATCTTCTCTTTAAGACATTTTTTTAAAAATCTAAATTGATATCTCAATCAAATAAAAAATTTTGTTGGTTGGCACTGGATTGCAGTTTTGGTAGCAGTCAGTTTATCTTTGTTTCTAGCACATGACCATTCTTTGTTTCCTCGGCCCGGAAAGCAGTAGGACGCTCAGTTCCATCCTTTAGAAGTTTTTAGTTTAGCTCTGTCATTCAGCCCTACACACCTTCAAACTTCAGCAAACATCTTTATATATCAAAAAGCCTTATAATATATAATATATAATTATAATTATAATATAATATAAATATATATATAATTTAATATAATATATATAATATAATATATCTGATATATATCAGATAATATAATATATATAATATAATATTATATCTGATATATAAAAAAGGCACACATTTTAGCCCATCTGGCCACCAATTTCATCACTGTAACCCAGACAGAATGCAAAATCCCTGCTGGTTTCCTTTTCCTCAAAAACAGCCCTCTGTTAGAGACCAAGCCCAGATTCTTAGTCTCCACCTACACCCACAATCAGGAAGTGCCCCCAGAGGAAATATGGCTACAGGTCCTCATAATCCATTCAATTCTGCCTCTAGAACTTCAATTTCTTCATTGTTGAAAGACTCTACCCACCCCAACCCCATCCCTTATCATAAATCTCTGTTTTTTTCAATACTAGTGAACTTAATAAGATTTTGCTCTATTTTTCACAGGCTTTCTACATAGCATTTTAACCTTCTGCATAGCCTCACTCTACAGAAAATGTCTTGTGGGCAAAGGACCATACATTTGAGGACACTCACTTCTCTAGTTTCTCACTCCACACTATGTGATTGCTAAAAATTTTGTTGGTTTCTCTTCCCGCTACAGAAATTCACCCTGGGCCAGCCAAGATTAATTCTTCTCTCAGGCCAGAAGACGCAACTCTAACCTCATTTTAGAAAAGTCTCCCTTCTCTGGAATGTTAGTCCCTCTAGTCCCCATTGTCTTATATCTCTACAATGCTTTTAAACTTTGTGCAATTAATAATGATCTTGTTGATTGTTTATGGTAGGAATGTAGCGCTTCCATATCTTACCATAAATAATCAGAAAGCAGATGTACATTTAATTATTAACACTATTCTTTATAATGTACCTACACATTATATATGTACACACACACACACACACACACAAATTTGATTTTAAAATACCACAGCAAATGAGTGAACACATGAACATGTAAAATACCTAAGTCCGTAAGAAACAACAAACAAACCAAAACACCAAATAACTAGTTGATAAAGCAAAGTTGAGCTTATTGCTTCCTAGAATAAAGGAAGATGCTACCTTAGGGTTTGAATGCCTTTTTGGAAGTGGCAAGTATGATAATGAATAATGGGAAACCTTATTTAAAATGAAGAAAGAAAGTCCTGAATGGGGAACATCTCATGTACATACCACTCATTACAGCCTGCTTAATTAGAAGAGAGAAGGAAGATTGCTCCCTGCCCCCACGGTAAGGCACTAATCACCACTCATGGCCAGTGAGACACCTCCAAGGCCTCTAAATTTCTGTTCAAAACAATCCCCCTTGGGGTGCCTGGGTGGCTCAGTCAGTTAAGTGTTGGACTTTGATTTTAGTTCAGGTTATGATTTCACAGTTCATGAGTTCGAGCCCTGCATCAGGCTTTGCACTGACAGTGCAGAGCCTGCTTGGATTTTCTCTCTCTCCACCTCCCTCTGTCTCTCTCTCTCTCACACACACAATAAATAAATAAACTTAAAAAAACAAAAACAAAAACAAAAACAAAACAATCCTCCTCAATCCTACCTCAAGATAGACCTTCCCCTTGTCTCTGTGGGCACTGTTTGCCCACGGCAAATTGCAATTCGTCTATTATAAACTCAGTTATTAAAAAAAAAAACTTGCTATTTTTTTTGGTTGATGGAAAACAAGGGCAAGATGTTTGGGGGTCTGGTACAAGGTAGGTCTTTTATGCAGGGGTTTGATCAAGATTGAGAAATATTTTTTTTAGATAATGGTGGAATTGGTGCCTAGGCCAAGGTAAGGGTGTTCTGAGAAAGTGTTTTAGAGAACTCTTGAAAGGTCACAGTCTTTTTGAACTCCTTTGAATAATCTATTGTTATGGGAAGGGTCCTTGAAGAGGACTAGTGCTATTATCAGATAAATAGATTTTTAGGAAGTTCCTGAAACAAACAATAAAGTTATCTGTAACTTTATATCTTTATTCATGTTTCCTGTCAGGGTCATATCAATATCATACCAATAATTGTATTAACAGAGACAGTTGAATATTAAAGTCATGTAAATGAAGACAATCTCCAGGTCCTCAATGTTATTAAATGTGGCTGGTTTCTTTTCCCAAGGAAACGAAGACAGTGGTGACATTCCAAAGAACCATTTTTATATGATGATTATAAGAATATGAATTCAGAATTTAGGAACATGTCAATAAGAAAGACACCATTTTTTTTCAAGAATTTTTACGATAGAGTGGAAAGAAAGAGACGATAACAAAAAAAGATTAAAAATGTCAAAAGAGGTTTTCGTTGTTTGGTTTGGTTTGACATCTTCTCTCTCAAAATTGCATTGGTGCTTGTTTATTTAGGATAAGCTACATATAAGTTTTTACTCACTGAGGCTACTTTCCCTCAGGGAGGGCAAGTAAAGAGTGCCTTAGCATGACCAATGATCCCTCACCCCACTTTCATATAGAACAGACTTAGTATCTTGGAATCATTTATAAGATCTTCCTTAAAATAATAGCAACAAGGAGTAAACATTGAATTTCTAAAATTGATTCTTTGCGGGACAGTGGAAAACTCACTGGGAGCATAGGTTGCTCACTCTGGGTTTATTGAGTCTTCCCGTGGTCCTGGATGAGGGTGGAACTGAAGACAAAAGACCCTTTGTTTTTCCCTATTTTTTTTTCTTTTTTTAATTAATTAATTATTTTAATTTACATCCGAGTTAGCTAGAATGTGGTGCAATAATGATTTCAGAAGAACCAGGGATCCATCCCCTACATATAACACCCAGTGCTCATCCCAACAACTGTCTTCCTTAATTCCCCTTGCCCATTTAGCCCATCCCCCACCCTTCCAGCAACCTTAATTTGTTCTCTATATTTAGAATCTCTTACATTTTGTCCCTGCCCTGTTTTTTTTTTAATTTTTTAAGTTTATTTGTTTATTTTTGAGAAAGAGAGAGAGAGAGAGAGAGAGAGAGAGCACGAGATGGGGAGGGGCAGAGAGAGAGGGAGCATAGAATCTGAACCAGGCTCCAGGCTCTGAGCTATAAGCACAAAGCCTGACGTGGGGCCTGAACCCACAAACTGTAAGTTCATGACCTAAGCCAAAGACAGATGTTCAAGTGACTGAGCCAACCAGGCACCCTTGTCCCCATCCCTGTTTTTATAACATTTTTTCCCCTGCCCTTATGTTCATCTGTTTTGTCTCTCAAAGTCCTCATATGAGTAAAGTCATCTGATTTTTGTCTTTCTCTGACTAATGTCCCTTAGCATAATACACTCTACTTCCATCCACATTGTTGCAAATGGCAAGATTTCACTCTTTTTGATTGCTGAGCAATACTCCATCGTGTGCGTATGTGGGTGTGTGTGTGCGTGCGTGTGTGTGTGTGTGTGTGTGTGTGTGCATACCACATCTTCTTTATCCATTCCTCTGTCAATGGACATTTGGGCTCTTTCCATACTTTGGCTACTGTCGATAGTGCTGCTATAAACATTGGGGTGCATTTGCTCCTTCTAAACAGCACACTTGTAGCCTTTGGATAAATACCTAGTAGTGTAATTGCTGGGTCGAAGGATAGTTCTATTTTTAATTTTTTGAGGAACCTCCATACTGTTTTCCATAATGGCTGCACCAGTTTGCATTCCCACCAGCAGTGCAAAAGTGTTCCTCTTTCTCCACATCCTTGCCAACATCTGTTGTTGCCTGAGTCGTTAATGTTACCCATTCTGACAGGTGTGAGGTGGTATCTCATTGTCGTTTTGATCTGTATTTCCCTGATGATGAGTGATATGGAGCATTTTTTCATGTGCTGGTTGGCAATCTGGATATCTTCTTTGGAAAAGTGTCTATTCGTGTCTTTGGCCCATTACTTCACTGGATTATTTGTTTTTTGGGTGTTGAGTCTGATAAGTTCTTTATAGATTTGGGATACTAACCCTTTATCTGATATGTTGTTTACAAATATCTTCTCCCCTTTGTTGGTTGACTTTTAGTTTTGCTGATTGTTTCCTTCTCTGTGGAGAAGCTTTTTATCTTGATAAGATCCCAATAGCCCATTTTTGCTTGTGTTCCCTTGCCTCCAGAAACGTGTTGAGTAAGAAGTTGCTGCGACTGAGGTCAAAGAAGTTTTTGCCTATTTTCTCCTCAAGGATTTTGATGCCTTCCTGTGTTACATTTAGGTCTTTCATCCATTTTGAGTTTATTTTTGTGTATGGTGTAAGAAAGTGGTCCGGTTTCAATCCTCTCCATGTCAATGTCCAGTTTTTCCAACACCATTTGCTGAAGAGACTGTGTTTATTCCATTGTATATTCTTCCTTGCTTTGTCAAATATTAATTGGCCATATGTTTGTGGGTCCATTTCTGGATTCTCTATTCTGTCCCATTCACCTAAATGTCTGTTTTTGTGCCAATACCATATAGTCTTGATGATTACAGCTTTGTAATACCTCCTGAAGTCCAAATTGTGACACCTCCTAATTTGGTTTTCTTTTTCAAGATTGCTTTGGCCATTTGGGGTCTTTTCTGGTTCCATACAAATTTTAGGATTGTTGTTCTAGCTCTGTGAAGAATGTTGGTGTTATTTTGACAGGGATTGCATTGAATGTGTACGTTGCTTTAGGTAGTATCAACATTTTAAGAATATTTGTTCTTCCAATCCATGAGCATGGAATATTTTTCCAATTTTTTGTATCTTCAATTTCTTTCATAAGCTTTCTATAGTTTTCAGTGTATAGATTTTTCACCTCTTTGGATAGGTTTATTCTTAGGTATTTTATGGTTTTGGTGCAATTTGTAAATGTAATTGATTCCTTGATTTCTCTTTCTGCTGCTTCAGTGTTGGTGTTTGGAAATGCAAAGGATTTCTGTGCATTGGTTTTATATTCGGCGACTTTGCTGAATTCATGGATTAGTTCTAGCAGTTTTTTTGGTGGAATCTTTTGGGTTTTCCATACAGAGTATCATGTCATCTGCGAAGAGTGAAAGTTTGACTTTCTTCTCTTTGCTGATTTGGATGCATTTTATTTCTTTGTGTTGTTTGTTGATGCTAAGACTTCCAATACTATGTTGAATAACAGTGGCAAGAGTGGACATCCCTGTCATGATCCTGACCTTCGGGGGAAAGCTCTCACTTTTTCCACACTGAGGATGATATTAGTTGTGGGTCTTTCATGTATGGCTTTTATGGTCTTGATATATGATCCTTCTATCCCTACTTTCTTTAAATTTTTAAAAATGTTTTTATTTCGTTTTGAGACAGAGACAGAGCATAAGCAGGGGACGGGCTGAGAAAGAGGGAGACACAGAATCCAAAGCAGGCTCCAGGCTGTGAGCTGTCAGCACAGAGCCCAACGTGGGGCTAAAACTCACGGAGTGTGAGATCATGACATGAGCTGAAGTCAGACACTTAACCAACTGAGCTACCCAGGCGCCCCAATCTATCCCTACTTTCTTGAGGGTTTTTATCAACAAACGATGCTGTATTTTCTCAAATGCTTTCTCTGCATCTCCTGAGAGGATTGTATGGTTCTTGTCCTTTCTTTTATTGATGTGATGAATCACATTGATTGTTTTGTGGATATTGAACCAGCCCTGCATCCCAGGTATAAATCCCACTTGATTATGGTGATTAATTCTTTTAATGTGTTGTTAAATCCGGTTGGCTAGTATCTTGTTGAGAATTTTGGCATCCATGTTCATCAGGGAAATTGGTCTGTAGTTCTCCTTTTTAATAAGGTCATTGGTTTTGGAATAAAGGTAATGCTGGTCTCATAAAATGAGTTTTGAAGTTTTACTTCCATTTCTATTTTTTGGAACAGCCTCAAAAGAATAGGTGTTAAATCTTCTTTAAATGTTTAGTAGAATTCCCCTGTAGAGCCATCTAGCCCTGGACTCGTTTTTTGGGAGATTTTTGATTACTAATTCAATTTCTTTTCTGGTTATGGGTCTGTTCTAATTTTCTATTTCTTCCTGTTTCCATTTTGGTAGTGTATATGTTTCTAGGAATTTGTCCATTTTTTTCAGATTGTCCAATTTATTGGCATATAGTTGCTCATAATATTCTCTTAGAATTATTTGTATTTCTGCTGTTTTGGTTGTGATTGCTCCTCTTTCATTCTTGATTTTATTTATTTGGCTCCTTTCCTTTTTTTTTTTTTTTTTTTTTTGATCACACTGGCTAGGGTTTATCAATTTTGTCAATTCTTTCAAAGAACTAGCACCTGGTTTCATTGATCTGTTCTACTGCTTTTGTTTTGTTTGTTTGTTTGTTTGTTTTTTGTTTTTATTTGGATTTGATAGCATTTATTTTTGCTCTAATCTTTGCTATTTCCCATCTTTTGCTGGTTTGAGGTTTTATCTGCATTCTTTTTCCAGCTCTTTAAGGCGTAAGGTTAGAGTGTGTATCTGAGACCTTTCCTCCTTCTTTAGGAAAGCCCAGATTGCTATCTAATTCTGTCTTATGACCGCCTTTGCTGCGTCCCATAGGTATTGGACTGTGGTGTTATCATTTTCATTGGCTTCCATGTACTTTTCAATTTCTTCTTTAACTTCTTTGTCAGCCCATTCATTCTTTAGTAGGATGTTCTTTAATCTCCAAGTATTTGTTGTCTTTCCAATTTTTTCCTGTGGTTGATTTTGATTTTCATAGCATTGTGGTCTGAATGCTGGTCATATGCACGGTATGATCTCGATCTTTTAGTACTTGTTGAGGGCTGATTTGTGTCCCAGTGTGTGATCTATTCTGGAGAATGTTCCATTTGCACTGGAGAAGAATGTATATTCTGCTGTTTTAGGACGAAATATTCTGAATATATCTGTTAAGTCGATCTGGTCCAGTGTGTCATTCAAAGCCATTGTTTCCTTGTTGATTATCTGCTTAGATGTTCTGTCCATTGCTGTAAGTGGGGTAAAGTACCTTACTATTATGGAATTATTGTCAATGAGCTTTGTTATGTCTGTGATTGTTCATATATTTGGGGCACCACGTCGGGGGCATAAATGTTTATAATTGTTAGATCTTCTTGGTAGATAGACCCTTAAATTATGATATAATGTCATTCTTAATCTCTTGTTACAGTCTTCATTTTAAAATCTAGATTTCTGATATAAGTATGGCTACTCCAGTTTTCTTTCGATGACCATTAACATGATACATGGTTCTCCATCCCCTTACTTTCAATCTCCAGGTGTGTTTAGGTCTAAAGTGGGTCTCTTGTAAACAGCATATAGATGGATCTTGTTTTCTCATACATTCCATTACTGTATGTTTTCGATTGGAACATTTAGTCCATTGACATTTACTGATCTTTTTCTTTTAATCTTTATTTATTTTTGAGCAAGTGAGAGAGAGACAGAGTGAGAGCAGGGGAGAAACAAAGAGAGAGAGGGAGACACAGAGTCCAAAGCAGGCTCCACACTCTGAGCTGTCAGCACAGAATCTGACCCGGGGCTCAAACCGACGAATTGTGAGATCATGACCTGAGCTGAAGTCGGACGCTCAACCCACTGAGCCATCCAGGCATCCCTAGTCCATTGACATTTAGAGTACTGAAAGATATGAATTTATTTCCATTGTGCTACCTGTAGAATTGGAGTTTCTGGTGATGTTCTCTGGTCCTTTCTAGCTTTTGTTACTTTTGGTATTTTTTGTTTTGTTTCATCTTTTCTCCCCTCAGAGAGTCCCCCTTAAAATTTCTTGCAGGGCTGGTTTAGTGGTCATGAATTCCTTTAGTTTTTGTTTGTCTGGGAAACTCTTTATCTCTCCTATTTTGAATGACAGCCTTGCTGGAAAAAGAATTCTTGGTTGAATATTTTTTTCTGATTCAGCACACTGAATATATAATGTCACTCCTCTCTGGCTTGCCAAGTTTACGTGGATACGTATGCTGTAAACCTGATCTGTCTTTTCTTGTAGGTTAAGGACTTATTTCTCCCTTTCTGCTTTCACGATTCTTCCCCAGTACGTGTGTATTTTGTAAATTTGACTATGATATGCCTTGTTGATGGTTGGTTTTTGTTGAACCTAATGGGAGTTCTCTGTACTTCATGGATTTTGATGTCTGTTTCTTTCCCCAGGTTAGGAAAGTTTTCTGCTATGATTTGCTCACATACACCTTCCACCCCTTTTTCTCTCTCTTCATCTTCTGGGACTCCTATGATTTTGATGTTATTCCTTTTAATGAGTCACTGAGTTCTCTAATTCTTATATCATGCTCCTTTGTCTTAGGTTCCCTCTTTTTTTCTGCTTCAGTATTCTCCATAATTTTGTCTTCTATATCGCTGATTCGCTGTTCTGCTTCATCCATTCTGGCCGCCATAGCATGCATTTAAGATTGTATCTCAGTTCCAACATTTTAAATTTCATCCTGACTAGATTTTACTTCTTTTATCTCCACAGAAAGGGATTCTATGCTTGTTTTCAAACCCAGCTAGTATTCTTATTATCATGATTCTAAATTCTAGTTCAGACATCTTGCTTATATCTGTGTTGATTAAATCCCTGCTGTCATTTCTTCCTGTTCTTTCCTTTGGGGTTGAATTCCTTCTTTTCATCATTTTGGAGGAAGAGAAAGAAGTAATAAAATAAAAATTAAAATTAAAAAATTAAAAAACAACACAAAAAATCAAATAAAGGAAGCTAGATCCTAGGTGTGTTTTGGTCTGGTTGTTGACAGAAGCTTTATAATATAGAGAAAAAAGGGAAATAAAAAGAAGAAAAAAAGAAAGAAAACATTTATTTTTTTTTATAAAAATGTAAAATATTTTTTTTCTTTCTGTATCCAAGAATAAGAAAAGGAAAAGAGAAAAACCATGAATAGATAGATCAGCAAACAGACTAAAATCCAAATGAAATTACATCCACTTTCCCCTAGAAGTCAAACTATGAAGCACTTTATAGTCTGTACACTAAGCCAGTGGAGAGAACTGTGGTCATCCTCTAGGACTAGGCTGCCACAGTTGGATGGCACTTGGTGTTATGGCTCCTTTCTCCACTAGGTGGCACTGCTTAGCTTATTGATGTGGATCAGTGTGGCACGTGTACAGGTGTATGCACTGGTGCAGGAGAGGTGAAAATGACATCACCCAGCTTCCCAATCTTTAGCGTCAGAACTCTGCCCTTAACCACTGTCCATCAGGTACTTCTCCTTTGTCTCTGGCTTCTGTCCACTTCCTGCTTCTACACTGTCCGTGACCAAGCTGTCAGCCTGCCAGGCAGCACCTCTCTCCCGAATTTTATCTCAGGTGGCGCTGTGCTTCCAAATCCCTCACTTCTGAGGGTCCTGTGGCTTAGGCCTGCTCTAATTCTCTGTGGGAGTGTCTCACTGAGCAATGGTCGGGTGTTCGGTTGCTCCCAGGAACACTCATGTGACCATGCTCCTGCAGGGGCCCCTGGGTGCCAGCCTGCCCCAGCAAAAGTTCCCGTGATCATGTAGCAGCAACAGTTCAGGAGATTATGGCAAATCACAAAACACAACTGGTGCCAAGTTTCACTGCACCCCAGTGTCCTTGTTCCAACACCAGCAAACTTGCTGTTCTCCAGGGTCCACTGGGACCTTTTCCTGTGGGGCGGCTTCATGGCCTCTCCCAAGTGTCCTCCCAATTGGGGAACCACCTCTCTCTGTGTGGCCCAAGGACCCCTTAGACCTTGCTGTCTGCTCCTGGGGATTCCCTCTTCCCACTAGAGCTGCAGAATTTCTGACTTTGTGCTCCCCTGCTTATAGAGTCCTTTTTTTAAATTTTGTTAATGTTTTTATTTATTTTTGAGACAGAGAGAGACAGAACATGAGCAGGGGAGGGGCAGAGAGAGAGGGAGACACAGGCTCCGAAGGAGACACAGAATCCGAAGCAGGCTCCAGGCTCTGAGCTGTCAGCACAGAGCCTGATGTGCGGCTAGAACTCACGGACTGTGAGATCATGACCTGAGCCCAAGTCGGACACTTAACCGACTGAGCCACCCCCTGTTTATAGAGTCCTAATGGTATTGAAACCCTCTCCTTTCTTCATTTTCCCTTTCTTGTTAAGACCCTTGTAGGTGCTTCCACTCTTTCTCTTTCTCTCCAACTGCTTTCAGGAGTGCTTTTCCTGTACTATCCCCCATGTCTCTGTCCTCTCTCCACAAACAAAAACAGTTCCCTACCCTCCAGTGCTTCTCTCTGCTCCAGTTCACCTCTCCCTGCCACATACCTGCTGAGTTCTGTGGCTCAAATTATGCAGATTGTTGCACTAATCCTCAAATCAATTTTCTAGCTGTACAAAATGGTTTGCTGCTGATGTTGCATTTCAAGGATGAGAGAAGCAGAGAACTTCCACGCTGCTCTGCCATCTTGGTCTCTCTCTTTTTCCCTGGTGTTAAAGTAAAACACTTGAAAGATTTCAGTGTGGTTCTCAAAAGAAGAGAGGGAAACTTTTAAGGTTTCAAATAGTAGCCAATTCCACCTTAGTTCTCCTCTGGTTGGGAGTCTCTCTGGAAGATGTTTGCATTGGAAACAGATGGAGCTCAACACAAGAAACTGAAATCATGACTCTCGACCAAGTTTAACAAAGAGAAGTTAAATCATTCTCCCAGGGGAAGGGAGAACGTGTATAATGTGTATGCTGGTATCTGGAGGAAGAAAACTAAATCACAGCATTCAAACAGCAGCATCTGAGGGTGTAGCTCTAAAATAGAACTAAAGCACACCAGGAATTGTGCAAGATAAACTACATAGATATATGAAGAAAATGTTACAATTTCTATTTATCTTTAT
This sequence comes from Leopardus geoffroyi, assembly GCF_018350155.1. NCBI lineage: Eukaryota > Metazoa > Chordata > Mammalia > Carnivora > Felidae > Leopardus > Leopardus geoffroyi. Next base: position 45,847,233 of record NC_059326.1, read on the forward strand.
TTTTTAATGTTTATTTATTTTTGAAAGAGAAAAAGGATGAAACGCTTCACAAATGACAGGCATGTTATTTTTGTGTAGGGGCCATGCTAATCTTTTCTGTACCATTCTGATTTTAGTCCACATGCTGCTGAAGCAAGCACTCGACTTATCTTTAATTTTTATTTTAAAAATGATAATCCCTTTAAGGTGTTTAGGTTTTTCATGCATTAATTGACATGGGAAGCTTTCTCAGGTCTTATTTCATGTCTGTTGTGTTTATAATGGAAGGTTTGGAAGAGCAGGATTTCTACAATGAAGGAGCTATCCTCATGGGTTTGGTGTACTGCTCAACAGTCCATGTGTATTTCCATAATTAAATGGATTTGCTACTTAATCATCAACCAGTTTTAACTAAACTAACCCATACAAGATAGACAAGTGAGCTAAACAAGATGTCTACAAAATATGGATCGATGATAGTCCCAATGATTTAAGTACAGAAGGGCAACAAGGTTATAGCAGAGTTGGTTAGTTTATTGCTCAAAGCTCTCTTCATCTGCCTCATTTTGAGGCAACACATTTGTGACATGACCATATCTAACAAGCTGTTCAAAATAATTCAAAGTTATCAGTTCAAAGGATTTGCAACTGAAAAGTAAATTGAAAAGTAGATTTACACCCACAGGTATTAGTAGCCTTGCCTTAAGTGTATATTTTCCCTTGAGATATCAATTATTGATAATATTAAGCCACTATTATTAGTGGCTCATATCGATGTAATTTTCTAAATATATTAGTATAAAAGTTCATATATATGCTCTATACATCAATAAATATACATATAATATATTGGAGGTATGTTATGTAAAAGTGTGGATACCAATTCAGAATATTTGGATTCAATTTACAAAAGCACAAAAGTTGTCATTTCCACACAAACCTTTTCAGTTCTTATTTGAGAAAGATTCAATAATGAAGGAGGAAAAAATCCTGGCAATTTCCAAAGATAAAAAATAGATGTGAGTCCTCAAAGTAATTTCTTACAAAGTCATTAAAAACTATCAGAATAGATAACTGCAGCATCTTGAAATTTAGTTCATTTGCAAATCTTCCTCTGGATGCTATGTGTCTATTTTTGCAGTCACACTGTACGGTAGTTAGAGAAAAAGAAGGATGGACTGATCAAATTCAAGATCACTTAGGTGTGGAAACCTAATTCATTTGGAATACATAGCCATGAGGTTCAGGGATGTTATAAGTCTCTAGGTTAGTGGCAAAGACTGGGTAAGGGATCATAGTCAAACTTGCAGAATTCTTTTGATTTGCACACTACTGGATTCCAAATGCTTTACAGATCATATCCTTAAAATAATTGACATTAATATCATTTCACCATTACTACCACCACCACCAAAAACAACAAACGGCTATGGGGTATTGTAAAATTTTTAAAGTAAAACAAACACAGGGCATATATCAGGTTTTAGACTAGGCCTTTCCAGTTTCAATCCTCATAATTTTCAACAATATCAGCAGAGCCTAAATTATTCTGCCAAGACCCAAGGGTCCTTCAGGCACTGTTCGGATGGTGGGAGGCATTGAGTTTATTATAATTAACTTAATTAAACTCTCTGTTCATTTTTATAAGCAAAGTTCTCTTTTACATTAGATTCTAATTTTCCATCACAAATGCTGAAATTAAGGATACTATCTGTTTCTGACAGTGAATAGTAACTTAATTTTTGTAAGTACTACTCCTCCTGTAGATGCTATAAACAATCTCCTTGCAGGGATTAAATGAATGGATAAAGATAGATTTGTAAGGCACAAATTTCTTAACATTTAGAACCAAAATGAGAATTTGGAGACAATGATAAGAAATGCATGATGCATCAATTTCTAATGAGGTTTTTCAAGAAATTTAAATATCTCAGAAGAAAAAAGAGTCATTTAAATTGTTTATTTTTATCATAAAATAAAGCACACCTTACTAAAATTGCATTAATAAGTAAAATACCCTGTACTTGATACAGTACTTAGCTAACATACTCTGATTGCCACTCATAAAGAAATTATGAATATTTTATCTTCTATCTCTATTGATAGAATTTTTAGTTCAATTCAATTGTACAATAAAACTACAATAAAATGGGTAAGTGTTTGAAAATATCCTTGAAGATTACTCAACTTAGAAAAACATAAAATTCCTCATTTCCACACAAATATTTTTCAGGCTGCAAATGGATATTAAAACTGTTTAGTTTAGAAATATTCAAGAACGTTAAAGAATACTGGCAGTTTTCAAAGATAAGATATGGATTAAATCTTTGAAGCATGCTCTCACAGAGTCGTTAAAAGTAACAAAACAGGTGACTGTATCATCCACAAATTCAGTTCTTTTGCAAATCTTCAATAAAATGTTTTTATATAAGTCTTTACGTTCTCTTTAAAAGTAATATCAGAGAAAACTATCCGCTTTTACTAGATTATCTTTTAGAATGGGAGACATAGAAAATCAGTAAATGAGGTTATATTACTAATTAGCATATTGTCTCCACTACCTATAGTACGCTACAAAAAAATGTGGCTTCCATTTTATCACATAGATGAAACAGTTATCTTTCAGGGTTTGAAATTTCTGTGATCTTTATGCTTAATAAGCTCAGTAAAAGGCATTCAAATTACATCACTTTTGTCTTGGAAGTTAAATTGGGAAATATTGCATTCTCTGAGATGATAAACTCTGCAGAAGATAAATTATCATGAGAAATAGTTTTAATTGATTTACCATAATAAAAGTTATGTGACTTTGAAGTGCAAATGACACATTAAAATGAATCTACAGTATGTTGATAATAAAGTGGCTTCTTTGTTAATGGAATTACTGACACCGCAGATGCTTTCAGGAGTGATGTCTTCTACTGTTAATCAAGAGACTTCAATGTAAAATGAATGTGCTGTTTATTTAAATGCCAACCCACCTTTCTCACTCCTTGTTTCAGAGTAGTTCACTACTAAGGTCAGAGAAATGGAGATTCTGGTCATCATAGAGTCAGTAGTATTTTAGCTGCTCTACTTCTGCTTTTTGCCAAACATCTTGACTGCAATCCCAACTTCCCCCTGCGTATGTGAATCAGAAAGACTGTCAGAGAAGAGGCACAGGACAAAGTCCATGATGAAGTGCAAGATTAGATGTATCTATAAATATGTACATTAGTAATTTTTTTTTCTCACATATAAACCTTAACAATACATGTTACAAAAGTCTCTACACAAGAAGATTCAAAGGCAATTAGTGAATATTTTAGAATTTTTAAATTTTTCTTACGGTTTTTTAAAGTTTATTTATTTATTTTGAGAGAAAGAGAGCACACAAGTCAGGGAGGGGCAGAGAGAGAGAGAGAGAGAGGGAGAGAGAGAATCCCAAGGAGGCTCCACACTGTCAGTGCAGAGCCTGATTGAACTCATGAACCGTAGAGATCATGAACTGAGCCAAAGTCAAGAGCCAGATGCTTAACAGACTGTGTCACTGAGGCACCCCTAGAGTTTTTTTTTTTTTAAAGACAGGAAAAAAGTATTTCAAATTTACTTGATATTTCATTAAAATAATTTTTGGTAAAGTAACCATGATAGGGGACTTTACTTGCACTTTGACCTTAGTTTGTACTTTCTAACTGATTAAATTCTTCTTTCCAGCTTATCTTTTAACTGAAGCAAAAGACTCCAAGGACAAAGCATCCCGTGATGGAAACCAAAACTACCACCTCAAGCAATAATGACTGCCCTGATGTCAGCAAGACCCTACATGTTTGACCCCAAGAAAATGATGGACCTGACCTTTACTTCTCCTTGCATGGACCCACTAACCTTTGTCCCTTATAGTCCTTACATAAGCCCAGAAATATTTTCAGCACTTTGGAGACAGCTTTGAGATATTAGTTCAGTGACTTCCTGATGTTGACCTCACTGAAACATACTCCTTTCTCATTTCACTATGGTTGTCTTCCTGCCTTTGGATTTTGTCAATAACAACTGGTGAAATTTGGTTTGTTTGGGACCCTCAGAGCCAGGCACTCTTGCACCGTTGGCCCAGATTACATTTCATAATCTCTGACTACTCTTCTCCAATCATCTTCTACAAAAATTCATGTCAGCTTAGGTGCAGGAATAGTTTGAACACTGTACTTGTTTGGTTTATTTGCCAATCATTGTGTCAATCATACAACTGAAAATTATCAGTATATGATTCTACTTAACCAGGAACAGTATATAGAAAAAAAGTTTAGTACTCTCAACCTCTGTTTTGTAACTGAAAATTAAAATCTCCTGCCATTCTCATCTTCTAAGAATTGTGAATTGGCTGGAGAGATGTGGAATGAGATGAGATGAGACAGGAGCACAGAAGTACCTTACGGTTGTTTCAGTGCAAGGCTCACTGAGTGTTACTGGAACAATATAGGATCCGCAAGATTAAACATCAGTTTACTTGCTCTGGGAAATTCTGAAGAGTCATGCAGTGATATAAAGATTATTATCAATAGGAATTATAAATGTGAAAGCTATAAAATCCATTAATGACACATTTAATAGCTATCAGTGACTGACATTCATGTGATCTTACATCTCAATAATTAACAAAAATTTTCTTATTTAATAAATTCTTTACGCTAAATATAAAGCATTCACTCCCCCTATATTTTACAAAATGATAGTGAATTGCAAAATCCTGCTTTAAAGGCTAACTGCATAAAGAAGAAAAACTGTAAGTTTTGTAAGTAACACTGTTTCCTGAGATAAAAATTTGACATACTATGTGCATAGATTCTAAGAGAAGCTGGGCTAAAAAATAGTAATGCTTATATAACAGTAAAATATCTATAAAGGAAAAACACTTCAAAAACATACTATTTTAGAAGTGCTATGTAAAGACTAAGTAACAGTAGTTTTCTTAGAGCCATTTTCAAACCAGTAATATAATTTCTAGTAATACAGCATTTAACTAAAACAAATTTCAAAAGCAAATATTTGATATTTCAATTTAGAATTGTTTCTAAGGATTTTATTGTTTGATTTTTTTAAAAACATGCTTTTAATCTACTTTTTGGATGATTCTATCATCTAGATAGAATTTATTCTTTGAAGACTTATTATTTAATCCCGCAAAATACTGAGCTGTGGTTAAAATCGCAGAGGCAAACATCAGAAGTTTTCTAACGTGCATTCATTTACCAATTTGCACTACTCATGCATTCTTTATCCTTTCAACCTGGAAAGCTTCTATCTGATTTTTTTAGTGGCTGTTTAAACAAAAATAGATGTTTATCTCTTTAAAATTTTGCCAGGAAGCTGTCACTTTCCCATTTACTCAAGCGATGTTGTGACAGAATGTGTCAGCTTCTCACACAAATGAAAAGAGATATAGACCTGTATTTACTTTAGCTGAAAAATAAGTAGTCATCAATTCAGAGAAAAGTGTTTTCCCATCTGAAAAGATGAAGTAAATAGGAGTGGTTGAGAGAAGTAAGTATTTCCTAATACATAAAAAGGCAGATGTAAACCAAACATACAACCCTGATCCATTTTGGGTTCTCATCCTAGAAGTGGATAATCTCATGGTATGTTGAAGTTGGTACTCCCCTACACGTCTTTTGTAGTATATGATTTTGCTTTAAAAAAGATAAATGTTTATGCAGTTAACCTTCCCACATTCTCTCCTGTGTAAGCTACAAGCTGCAGAAATTTAAATGGAAATAAGAAAAAATCATCTTTAAGAAATAGTTTTTGGAATCATATTAGATTCAAAACAAACATAATTGGTAGAGATTGGCCCCAAACTTTGTACTCTATTAGGATACTTGAATTGATAATAATGATCTCACTAGACAATGAACATTAAACCTATGTTTCACTATATATTATTATGAAAATATTTTATTATTATGAATTTCATAGAACCAAGTTTTATTAAAAATACTACTGAATGCATTGAAATGAATACTGACACTGAACAAAAAATTGGCAATGATAGGCTTTTGCTAAAAAGTGATTAGAGATGTGCAGTTAAACTGAAAGCCTCTGTAGATTACTTAACTACGGGATACTTAAATTCTCTGGCTCTGTTTTCCCATCTGTTAAAAGGGGCAAAATGAAACCTATTTAATAGGATTGTATACAAATTCTATGAATCTAAAAGGTATTTCCTTTATTTTTTAAAAAATGTTTATTTATTTTGAGAGAGAGAGCACAGGCAAGTCAGAAAGGGGCAGAGACAGAGGGAGAGAGAGAATCCCAAACAGGCTCCGCATGGTTAGCACAGAACCCTAAGCGGGGGGGGGCAGCGTTCCATATCACCAACCAGGAGATCATGACCTGATCTGAAATGAAGAGTTAGATGCTTAACTGACTGAGCCACCCAGATGCCCCTAAAAGGCATTTCTCATATATATATATATATATATATATATATATATATATATATATGAAAATTTGAATCTTGCGAAGTCATTTAGATTTTTCATTTCAATTGACAATTCAGTAACAGTTTAGAGGTACAACTTGAATATTTTAATTTGTCATTTTTCTTATCTAGGAAAGAAGAAAAGGGAAGGAAGGAAGGAAGGAAGGAAGGAAGGAAGGAAGGAAGGAAGGAAAGGCAGTGATCATTTTCCAAAGTGGCATATATGAATTTTAGGTATCCTTGAAAGTTATCTAAGGGATATTTGAGATTTCCATAAGTATATCTTACTTTCATGTTTTGATTTTAATATTAAACTGAAAATTAATGTTAGCATAAAATATTGTTAGCTGGAAAATTACTTAAATCTAAGCATTAGTAAATAATTTTTACATTCTTGTCTTTTTCTATTTAAAAAACATTTTAATCCTTATTTTTGAGAGAGAAAGAGACAGAGTGGCAGTGAGAGAGGAACAGGGAAAGAGGGAGACACAGAATCCGAAGCAGGTTCCAGGATCCGAGCCTTTAGCACAGAACCCAATGAGGCGCTTGACCTCACAAACCATGAGATCACGACCTGAGCCCAAGTCAGATGCTTACCCAACGGAGCCACCCAGGCACCCCAGCATTCCTGTCTTTATGTTCATGATCTCATTAGTACCATCTCATAATACTTTTCATGTTTGTTAATGAGAAAGTGACAGGAATATTTAATACATAAATACAAATTATTATAAAATGAAAGCAAAGTGATATATGATATGCAACAATAAAGTTCTGTAATGGTTAAAATAGAAGTGGTAAGATAATGCATTTAGAGTGAACACCTGGAATACAGTAGTACAGGCATGCCAAACTCCAAAGAATATGGCTATAGGAGTTATACCATATTTATAGTTTGAATGAGGTTTCAGTTTCAACCCTAAACACTTGTTTTTCAGTAAATTAATTTATTTTTTTTCTAATTTTTATCTTTCTGTACTTTTGGTTGCATTTAAATTGCTTATTTATTTTGTTTCTATTTTCAATACATTTTTTTATGCAGATGGTTCTAGAATGTTTCTAAAGAAAAACAATTTCCTGCCACCTCCCACACATTTTCTACCTCTTAGAGGCAATGAATTTCAACTATTATAGCTATTTCTTTTGGTATTTACCTCCGTGTCTCCTAAAATGTAAGGATATTGTCTATTTTTTATTTCAAACTTGAATTTTTCTCCATTATCTTCCACTGAGTAAGGTGAGACTTTAGCTCTCCTTCATGTACCCCCACCTCAGCACCTCCCAGCCCTACATTTGTCAGATATATCAAGTAAAACATAGGACAGCCTTACATTTGAATTTGACATGGAAAACTGAATATTTTTTAGTATAGAAATGTTTTAAACTGTATTTACTTACACACAAAAAAACTGCTGTTTGCCTGAAATTCAAATTTAACTGCGCATCCTGTATTTTACTTGGCAGCCCTCTTCCTCTCCAATCTTTCAATATCTTTATGTAAGCATTTGATGAGAGCATCAGTCATTGGGGACATGACTATGATCCTGTAAACTATTCACAGATGAGCCTTTGTATTTACAATGATTATTGTAACCTTCCTGGCACAATCTTTTGTTTTCTTTAGAATCTTTCTCTTAAACTTGTTAATTTGTATAGATATTAAACCTAGTTTATAGCCAAATTTTTCTTAATAGCCCAAATCTTCTCTTGGTTCCCTCACATGCCCCGAGTATTCCATAACTTTCTGTTTCTATTTTTTTTTTACTGATTATTTTTGAGAGAGAGAGAGAGAGAGAGAGAGAGAGAGAGAATGTGAGAGGGGGAGATGCAGAGAGAGAGGGAGACAGAATCTGAAGCAGGTTCCAGGCTCTGAGCTGTCAGCACACAGCCCAACATGGGGCTCGAACTCATGGACCGCGAGATCATGACCTGAGCTGAAGCTGGACACTTAACCAACTGAGCCACCCAGGTGCTCTTTAAAAAATTTTTTTAATGTTTATCTTTGAGACAATCACTTTCTGTTTCTTAGAAATGTTTCTTCTTTGTTACTTTGGATGCATAGCATAAACACAGATGCTTCCTTCATTATCACTCTGGGCTTTTATGAATTTTCTTAGATTTTGCCACTTTCTTTAGATTCCCTTTTTCCTAGATAAACTCTCATGGTACATTTTTATTTAAATTTAATTAATTAATTAATTAATTTGTCCCGGAATCACTCCAATTTAGGGAAGAATCTGTACTAGAAGCTTTCTGAATAGGGTACACGCGATGCCCAACTTTTATGATCTTGCACATCTGAAAATGTTATTGTGATAACCTTACGTTTAATAAATAAACCACCCTGCCATACAACTATAGTCTTGAAATATTTTAACTATGAACTATGAAGGCCTTCCTTCATAGCAGGAACCAGAGAAGAATGTACTCCTTAGAGACAAAGCTTGAGTTGGAGATTTTTTGAGGTGGTTGTTGCTATTGTTTTTAACTGAGTGCATTTCCAATTTCTGCACATCTTGGGCAGCAGGAAGCTAAAGTCTCACTATTTCAGGTCTGAGAAGACAAAGACCAAGACAGGTAAATAACTAGAAATTTATTAGACATTTCATAGAAACAAAAAGGGTGAGCTCAAAGCTTGTATATATATACCATACCCATATACTTGACTGACCACCAAAGTATACTGCTGCAGAGGAATACTCTAGAAGGCAGATTAGTAAGCAGGGGGTGGGCTAAAATAAGCAGCAAGGAAGAAGAAAAATGAATAATCCTTTGAAAAGGATAACAGAATTTCAGTCACTATTACATCTTATTTGCAATGATCATTTTCAACCAATATTTTAGAGTCATTCAAAGAAATGGAAGTAAGACCTATATTGAGAGTAAAAAGCAGTCTATAGAAACTGATTCAAATCAGCACAGATGTTGGACCTAACAAAGCAAGACTTCAAAACAGTTATTACAAGTGTATTCAAATACTCAAAGGAAAAGAAAAGCCATAAAGAGGAGAGAGACAGATGATCTAAAAAGAGATGTAGAAACTATAAAAATGGAAATGCGAAAGTTAATCAATACAATAACTGAAATAAAATACTTATCAGATTGTTTTGACAGAGATCAGAAACAGTAGAAGAGGGGCACCTAGGTGGTTCAGTCAATTCAGCCCCTGACTCTTGATTTCAGTTCAGATCACGATCCCAGGGTCATGGGATCAAATCCCACATCAGGCAGTATGCTGAGCATGTAGTCTGCTTAGGATACTCCTTCTCTCTCTCTCTCTCTCTCTCTCTCTCTCTCTCTCTCTCTCTCTTTCCTTCTGCCCCTCTCCTCCACTTACTTCTTTCTCTCTCTCTTGCAAAAAAATACTTATTAAAAAGATACAATAAATACAACTATGTCACTAATTACATTAAATATAAATTGACCATACATTCTAACCAAAAGAATGAGATTCAAATCAAAAGGCTGAGATGAGGTAAAAGACAACCACAACCACCACAACAAAAAACAAATAGTGACAATCTATGTTGTCTACAGAATAAACACTTCAAAACATTGAATGGGAAAAGGGAAAACAATTCTTGAAAAAAATACATAAAAAACTTTTGGAGTAGTTAAATTGATATCAGAAAAATAAAACTTAAATACAAGGAATATTATTAGAGACGATAATAAAAAACACCTGGTCATGATAAAATTTATACATTTCCTAAAGATATAATAATTATCAATATAGATATACATTATCACTGAGCTTTAAAATACTCAAAATAAAAACCAATAAAACTTAAGGAACACATACATAATTGCAATTGGAAGTGTTAACACACTTGGTTCAGTAATTAATAGAAAAACTAGACCAGAAAAAAATCCATAGTAATGTACAAACCACCTTCAACTAACTGCTACACAAATTGTATGATATACACTCTTTTAAAGTGATATGGGATATTAACCAATATAGACCATATTTTAGTCCATAAATAAGTTTCAATACATTTAAAAGGTTCAAAATCATATGAAGTATGTTCTCTCAGCAGAACAGGATTAATTTTGAAATTAAATATTGCAAAAGAGCTCTAAATAATTGGGAATTAAACAAGACACTCCCAAACAACTCATGAGCCAATTACAAAATAAGAAGGAAAATTAGACAATATCTTGAATGATAATAAAAGCCAAGAACATATCAGAATTTGTGGTATGAAGCTGAAGCAATTGTTGAGGAGTAAGTCACAATTGTAAATGCTCTTATTAGAAAAGGAAAATTGTCCAACACCAAAAATATATCCCAGACTTCAGGAATCTAGAAAAAGAAGAGCAATTTAAGACCAAGATAAGTATGGGGAAAGAAAAAAAATAGAGTGAAAATCAATTAAATAGAAAAGGGATAAGCAATAAAGAAAATCAATAAAACCCAAAGCTAAAGTTATTTATTTGAAAATATCAACAAAATTAATATACCCCTAGCTATATTAATGAAGAAATGAGAGACAGAGAAGGCCATGTTGTTTATAAGCCTACCTACTTTATATTTTGCTACAGCAGCCCAAACGAAGATATTCAACACTGCAGAAGCTATTCATTTTCAAGTGAGTTCTGTTCATTATTAAATGAGAAACAGTGACATAGAATGATGCTTCCTGACCAGTTTTGGGAGCAACCCTAATGGGTCAAACACATTTTCATAGCAGTACCAAAAACTCTTGCAGCTTAGTCCCGGCCAGCTGTTTAATGAGAGCAGCTATAAACTTCAGACTACATAAATGGGGTGCATTAGTCTTCTTCAGGATCTTCGTATATTCATGTCTTCCATAAATCTTCTCCTCCAAGCTGTTCAAATTACCTTCCAAAGAGAAAATATGAGTTGTCCAACTTAAAACAGTTCATGGATAATGATGACTTCTAAAATGAGATTTTGAAAGTGCTTTGAAAGAATATAGAGAGATTTTGAGATGGCATCAAATGTAAAGCCGCTCAGTGAAGAACAAAAATTTCCTAATATCATGTTACTGTTACATAGAAAATAAGCTTGATTTGGGGAGCAATACTCATTGGGAATTTTCATTTCCTCTGTCTCTATTAAGCAAGTTTTCTCAGGTGTCCTCAACTGAAAGCCTCAGAAACCTCCCAAAGATTGTTGGGGAGAGACAGTGAAGATGAAGGGAATACACATACACAGGATCTGATATTCCACTTAAGGTTTAAACAGGAAATCCAGTTTTATCGATTTGTGTTCTATTCTGAGATTCATTATGCAATTATTTCTAAATATAAGCTCTGGGTCTAAAATTTTTGAAAAATATTGTTTACACTTATCCTGAAACAAATATTCATCTGAATTTCTAATTTTGAATACCTAAATATTATAAATAAAATTGTATTACTTTCCAGTTTTGTTGACGGTAGTATAGAAGGAATCAAATGGCTAATGAGATGTTTCTGATGTCTTTCTAGTTTTCACATCTTTGTGGCTTGCTTTATATAAAAACAAGACTTCTGAAGACAGCTTTTGTAATTTATTTGTCTCCTTTATTGTATCATTCAACTTTATGTCGTGTGGACTAGTCCTCTTAATTTTTGTACCTCGGTATATTTTATTGAATGCACATTGAGGTGAATTTAATGAATATATTAAAACATCTTATTCGATTGAAGAATAGATGTATCAGTTAATTCAAACCAAACAGCCAAGGGAGATATATAATCAAAAGTAAATTAAAAAACTAGATGCAAATAAAGAAATTGCAATCTATTTTAACATGGCTGTGGATATAAAATTGCTTATCATTTATTGAGTGGTAGAATACTAACATCCATTATCTTACAATTTTTAAATTGTTCCATGTTACTCTTAGTGCATTTGTATTAAGCAGTCATGAGACATGTGTCTGAAATTTCTGTAAAAATCAGCAAAATTAAATTGCTAAGAACAGGAAAAAGATCAAACTGTGCATATGATTTTCATAAATACTGACCATACTTCTGAGGGTAATAATGTCTTAAATATTCCTTAATACATATTTATGTATATACATTAATGAAGACACAATAGTTTATTCAAATTAAATAAAAAATTATCAACAATTATTATGAAATTTTCCATCACAGAAAAAGAATGTCCAGAGAAATCTACTTAATAATCAATGTGGTTGCTACATTTTCAAATGAATGGAACAGAGGAAGTAAATGAAATAAGTAAATGATTTTGTTAAAGTAGAAAAAAATTGCCTTGATTTTTGGCTTATAATCTAAGACTATAAGATCAAGCTAGTTCAAAGATCTAACTGGCTATGTCATATAAATGAGTTGTATTGTGTCATGCTCACAGGATTTAAGATGCAGTTCATTCCCTTTACCACACATAGACATGCTCTTAGTCTACCAACATATCCATTACACTCTTCAGCCTTTTAAGAGATCCAACTTCAGCAGTATACTTAGAATAGACAGATCTCTGATAGAGAGAACTCATGCCCTGGCCTCACAACTCACAATACCCAGGGATAATTTGTAAATCTAAACTCTTCAAATTGAATGCATTTTAGGTTAGGGGTAATATATTAGAGGTATTCAGAAAATCTAAGTGCTTGTGAAAAATATATTGTATGCCAACCTCACAGAGGTTCCAATTCGCTCTCTAGGTCACCCCAAAGAAATTCTCCCTATGGGATTTTGCCTTTAGAGAGACAAAGTGAATTGATTCTGTTGAAATATTCATTAAATTAAAAGGCTTCATTTACTATTCTAAAAGCAATTAATCAGTTTTCCTCATTCACCATAGTACAGTACTAGCTACCACTCCACAAAAGGGCATTACTGCTCTAGGGAAAATGCAATGTATTGTAACAAAAATTGATAAGGTCTGTTAAGAAAGTTAGTTACAGACGTTAACAGTTAAATTTTTATAGGAATATAGAAAACTTTGAAATTGCCTGATTAATAAAAACACTTGCAGATAACAATTGAAAAAAATTTTAAAGCAATAAAGAAAAAGAAATCATGGCTATTAATGATATTTTTGAAGGGTTTAAAATTTATTCAATATAACTTAAATCCAAGTGTAAGGAAAGACAATTTCTTAAAAAAAAAGTAAGAGTAAGTACAAATTGAAATTAATCAAGTCCCCCCTCCCAAATATTTATAACAGTGATAACAGCAAGTACTCTTGATAATTAGGAAGATGCCAATTTCTCTAAAGTCTCTTTATGTTCACATATTTGTGATTAATTATTCTGGTAACAACATGTGGAGCACATCAATCCTAGGTCACCAGCTGAACATAGCCCAGGTCAACAGTTACACTATGTTGTAAACCAAAGATATATTCTTTTGACAGCATTTCAGTGTAATATATAAATCACTGAATGGCTTCAAGATAGTATGTAATGAAAAATTAATGCAGCTTTGCTAATTTAAGCAGAAACTCTAAACACAAAATTATAATTTAAAATTTTTGAATAAAGATGTATCTATAGAAATATGCAAATATCTGTATATATATGTGTGTGTATATGTATATATACATACAAGTACTTACATATTTCTGTATGTCTGTATATATATATGCATATATATACATATATATTTATAATGAGAAGTAGACCTAAGGAAAGCAGAGATGATACAGTGAGAGAGTTATTTTAAAATTCAACATATCCAAATTAATTCTCTTTGATACTATAATAAAGAAAATTTTGCTGAATTTAGTTTAAACGAAAATGGCCAGAACATTACAGACCAGACTATCACCACAGAGAATAGCTGAACATATCACTCAACAGCCTGTGTGCTATCCTGTATTGTCCATTTTTGCAAATATCTAAAAGGTTTTTTTTTTTCCTTGTGATCAGCAAACATGCCTTGTAAATCTAATCAATTTATTTGAGCTAAGTGACTAATGATACTAATGAACAACCAATGGTATTAACGATAATGAACCAATAAATTTCACATATTTATAAATTTTAAGGTCTTTGATGAGGTTTCTTCCAAAAGACTTTTTAAAACGTGACTTAACAGAATTAATTACAGGGGAAAATCTGAGATGGTAAAAGAACTGACTTTAAAGAGTAAACAAAATCAAGCATTTCCTTGATGAACTCAGAGTACGTTATTAAGAGCTTTCTAAATCAAATGGAAAAGTGGGTGCATACGTAAATGTTGGGAGGCAGTGAACCAAGAGTGGTAGATTTGAATCTCTCCAACTCAGAAAGCCTGTATGAAAATCCAAGTTCTGTCATGTACTAGCTGCACAACCCTAGGTCATCTATTAAACTCTCAAGACCTCAGTTTTCACAGCTGTATAATAGGGTAATGACAATACCTGTCTTCTGAATGAAATGAAGTGTCTTTAATGTGCTAATAACTACTGTGGTTGGAATGCAATGAGCAGGAACTAATGTCAACTTTTTACCTTTCATAGTATTACTCAAGTTGTTTTTATTTAATACCATATAAGATATAAATATAGAACAAGTCACAAGAGAGCTTTATTACATTGTCTGTGAAGATAATAATATATAGACCATGATTTGGAAAATAATTTACAACAGAAGAACCAAACTATTTTCTAACACAAAGATACTGTATTCAGCTCTCAACTATAATAGCCCAAAGGGTCAAGCCAACAGTCACTAACTGAACTATTGTTAATTAAATGCTGACCTACCTCTAATGAACGAGGTGGTATCATGTTCATTACCCTACTTCACTTGATAACAACCTGTGACATAAGCATTATGGTTCTCACCTTTCAAAAAACTAGGGTTCAAAGAGCTTAAGTACTTGTCGAAGATCATAAATTCGCAAGTAGGAAATCCAGGATTTATATAGACTTTTCTTTCGCCTACATCACAATAATTCCAGTTACTATAACAGAATACTAGTAACAGAATGTGGTCAGTACCTACAGCATCCTTTGAAATATTTGGTCACAACTCTTAATGAAAATACTACAAGCTCTGTGTTCTCTTTTGTTTCCCAATTTTTGCACATGCACTTTCCAATGCCTAAAATGTTACTTTTCTCTCAGCAGGGCTGAGACAAGGATGAGCTACTGAGGCACATGACCAGGTGCAAAATTCAAAGAAGTTCAAAAAAAATTGAGACAAATCACATAATTGAATATATATTTTTAACATTTAAGAGATCTGCATAACTCCATAATCCAACACTTTCCAAAACAACAAAGCATAGTTAACAAATCAAGCTTAGGAAAAAATCTGTTCGAAATGCAAAACAGACCCGTAACATCAATTTAAGTACATAAAGGTCATTAACATGGTTGCATATTCCACACTGCAAACCAACATGAATAAGTTACCATTTACTAAATTTGGTGTTCTGGCAAGAAAGAGAAGCCACAGTTGTCGGAAAAGACAAATTAAGTCTCCCTTCTCCAAATACATATCTGTTGTGAGGTTGGATTATCTTCATATCTTTCAACCAACCAACCAACCAACCACCCAAACAGATTTAAATAAATGGAAAGGAGGAGGTATAAAAATCCAGCTGTCTTGTATTAAGCCAGATTTTAAATGGATTTGCCAAACAGTGCAATTTTTCTTACTAACTTTTATGAGAAAAGTATTATTTTTATTAGTGTCTATTATTTATGTTAATGTCTGGTGGGTTTATATTTGTGTTCAAAAATAATGAATATATGTTTAAAAATTTCAGTTTTAATTTCTCCCATGGTAAATATCAATAGACATAAATCATATAAAAAAACAGTTCTTCAGGTTCTTGGTAAATTTTACCAGTGTAAAGGGATCCTCAGATCAAAGTCTGAGAAATGCTACCATAAAATTTTTAAAAACAGGGACCAGTTGGTTTAACACAATAGAAATGAAGGGAAAAAATACATTTCAAAGGACTTCGATTTATTTTATAATCATAGCAAACTGTATGATTATATACACAAGCAAACCTAGGCGGTTGTGTAGAGTCAAGCTCAATGTACATGAAGTAACGGAAGAACAAATATTTGGGATTTAGTGGAATTTATTCACTGACCCTGAAATGTCATCCCTGATTGTAGCATTGCATTTCTGCCTCCAGTGTCCTTTGCTATATAAGACTATATTTGGGGTGATCTAAATACATGCAAAAATATGCAAGTGTTTTAGGTAGATCTAATAAATTGGTATAAGAAAATAATACATATATATATATATATATATATATATTTGTTTTATTTCAGAATAAAGTTTAGAATGAATGTTTATCAGAATGAAGTTTATCTTTGCAATTCACATTGGCATAAATGATGTGGTACTTCCAGCTGAATTTTATTGTTGGGTAGTCTTGAGCTTGGTTCCTCAAAACTTCAAACTGCTTCCTTTGCCCTAGAGCACTGACCTAATAAAAATGTGATCACCGTATAGGTAGCAATCTATTACTTTACCAGTGACTCTTTATGTGAACACACAGCACAAGAGAAACTAATCTGTATATTAGAGAGGGAATGAATTAACATAAAATAAATGAAATTTACTATTAGAGTGAAATATTGCAATATTTGGGTTTGCCAATCTATTTGAGAAAATAGAATTGATAATTTTGTTCAAATTAAACCTTGAGCCTTTAGATAGTCTCTAATTTATATCAGACTGCTCTTAAAAATAAACTGTATAAATTCTATACTTGTGAGATACACTGGGCAATTGAATGACTTTGGAAACAAATTTATGTAATACATTTTGATATTTTTCTCCCTCTGTCTCTTTGTCTTCACAAGGCAAAAATTACCTAGCTGAGTGACAAGAAAGTATCTCTCAACTGAAAAATTTACCAACCTATGGAATTTCTAATAAAACGTATTAAAATGATTCTAAAGCATGCACTGAAATAAAATAACAAAGTATCCCAACACATTCTTTGCTAGTAGTGTATCTATATTAAAAAATAAAATAAAATAAAATAGTCAAGGTAAACAGTGTCCTTAATCCATCTTTATGTTGAGTACTTAATTCAGAAAATAATATTGATCTGATTCATAATGATTTTGCTATCACAAATTATGATATCTACTATTTAATATACTCTAATAAAAATAGCATCTAGGTATATTTCAACATTTTAATACACTTTGAGATTTTATAACTTTAGCTTCATGACCCTATTTGCTTATTAATTATCTGAAGCATTTATTCATGTGTCATAAATAATTTGCTTATAGTTCCATTTCCAAACACTTTTTTGTTGTTTATTTTCTTACCTTCCTTAAACATCTCAACCTCAATGCTTAGGTATCTGAAGTATGTCCTACATATTTCTATTTATCTTGAAAGGAAAAGCAACAAATTATGATCTGATATAAGGCATTTAGGTACCAGAGTCCAAAGCAGTCTGAAGCCATATTTGAACATACTCTAACACAAACCTGCTGCAGCCTGGCTTCCCACCCTCTCCTCCAGATACCATACTCATTCTTGCTTCATCTTATTCATTTACCCTTCTTCCCCAATGAGCTTGCTCCCTTCTGCCATTTTCCTTGTCAAGCTGCAAATCCTATTAAATGGTTTTCTTGATTATTTCTGGGTGAAGTGATTATTTTTCTCCATTTTTATACTCTTTTGTGATTAAGTTATCTATATGTCTCCTACATATTAAGGATATTTGAATTCTTAAAGGTTAGAGATAACACCGTATTAAATCTTACTTTTGCTATACAGATCGCATTAATGGCCACAACTGGTCACACCTACCTGTATCCAAGCCTTCCACTAGCCACCGCCCCCCCCCCCCCCCCAACTCCCCACCAACTCAGGACTTGGGCATGTAGCTTACTTTGACCAATGTGGCAGTAGCCAATAACATAATTGCATCATATGGGGTTCTTGCTGTCTCCAAGAACTTACCTATCTAGCCTGCTGGAAGGATCTGCGTGCAGAACCAAGTATCTCTATTCTATAGCAAGCCTATTGCCAGATGGTAAGTCAAATAAATACTTGTTTTGAGCCACTTAGTGTTGACATATAAAATTATTATGCCATTAATTAGAAAACTGATACACTATCCCTAGAACCTAAAACACAGCAACCTTACAGTACCCTGCACAGGTTCAACACTTAATGAGTAACTCTAGATAATGCTTCTAGATAATACACTCTATCTAGATAACTTCTAGATAACTCTAGATAGCTTCTAGATAACTCTAGATAACACATTCATAAACTAGTTGGAAATAATAACTGAAGGAAGCTGGCTTCTTTGAACATCTGCAATAGGCTAAGTAAGGTGCTAGGTAATTTCATTTTTATTCCATTTACTCCTTGCCACAATTATGTGAAGTAGTTGCTAAAAAACCCATTCTACAGGTAATGAAACAGAAGCTAAGAGAGATAATCTAGGTAGTACATAAAGTTTGAAAAGGGCTTAAATGATCACATACCATTCTGATAACAAAGTTTAGTTTGTTCATTATGTGGGAATTATATCACAGGCCCTTGAGGGGGAGGAGATATTAAATGAGTAAATATGTAATCATTTTTTAAAATAAAAATTGATGCTTTGTAAACAGTATGTTTTATGACACTGCTTTGGAATGCAATTTGAGGATACGCAAGGGAAGTAAGCCTACCTGTAAGTACTTTCATACTTTTATCTTGCTTCTTACATCACGCCACAGGTTTTTCCACTGTTCAACTTTTTTTTTCTTTTTTTATCAAGAACGTAGTGTATGTCTGGTACTGTGCAAGATACCTAGACACTAGATTTACGG
Source organism: Leopardus geoffroyi (assembly GCF_018350155.1). Taxonomy (NCBI): domain Eukaryota; kingdom Metazoa; phylum Chordata; class Mammalia; order Carnivora; family Felidae; genus Leopardus; species Leopardus geoffroyi. Next base: position 45,866,396 of record NC_059326.1, read on the forward strand.
TTGTGGACAAAACCAGTAGTATTTATCTTTTCAGTGATGGTAGTTTGAAGTCAGCCATGAAGGAGTATTTATATCTCAGTAAATGGCAAATGCTACAAATTGGGACTTCTCTTTTCTTTCTTTCTTTCTTTTTTCCTTGATAAAAAACAACTGTGAAATATTTACCACAATTCTTTTACTAGCCTTTGGCCCATATAAGAAAGGAAATTTGTATTTATATTGCATTCAAAAGCCCAGGTACAAAAGCATAAATTAATTAATTAATCCAGTTAAATAAAAAAGACTTCAGAAAAAAAAAAAAACAAGTAAAAATCTATATAGTAGTTACAATAGACACAAATTATATGTAAAGACAGCCCTACAATTTAAGGAAATTCAAAAGTACATTAAGGAATTTGAAAATATATAACAGGCAAATAAGATATACAGGCAGACATCAAACTATATACACATTAAGGCATAATGTGTTATTAGAAATGAAGACAGTTACTTCAGCCTGATAAAAGGAAGAACTGACTATATAAAATGGGCCTGAACTTTTGTACACCTAATAACAACTCTATAAAATGCAAGGCAAAACCAAAACTCGAGAAAATTATGAAGAAAAAATTTTAAAGCCATAATTATGTATCCACATTAATATAAATTTCTTATATATTTGTAAATAACTCACACTAAAAGTTGATAAATGAAGATTAAAAAAGTGAAAAACACATTTATGGTCTATGAAAATCCAGCCAAAATGACTCAAGAATGTGCCTTGATTCAAGCATAAATGAAAGTTTATAAAAAACAATCACATACCAGAGTAGATTAAGAAAAGAGATTGCAGCGATAAATAACATTAACAGTGAAAATAGTTCATAATTAAAGAAATTCTCTGAAGGATTTTCTATCAGTAAATTTTAAACTTGTAGGAAATGATCAAATGTGAGAACACTATAAAAATTACTAGAATTAGCTTAAGAAAATCTTAAATGTTGAATCAATAATGTACTCACTTTATATGCGCTCTTAACAGTCAAGGATTTTTACAAGCTCTACCTCACTTACAAGTTACGGTGTCATATTTAAACACATTGTTCCCCATTTTATGAAATTAGTACGCATGATACCAAATCAGAGATGGACACTATGTAAATAATAAACTTAAGACATAAAATTATAACTATAGATTTAAAAAGTCCTATGTAAATTTTAGCAAACAGAATCCATTATGTATTCAAAAATTAATATTATAACATGACTAATTTTGGTTTATCCTGGAAGTATAACAGCATCTAATTAAAAAATCTATTATTGCAACCCATTACATTAACAAGTTAAAGAAAAAATATAATAATGTCAGAAAATATATTTGAAATAATTTAAAATATATTCAAGATAACTCATTACAAACTGTGAGTAAAAAGAACTTCTTTAATCTGACAGAAGCACTTAATAAACAAACCCAGACTACATACTTAAGAGTGAAACAATACAAGAGTTGTCCTTATAGTCAAGAAGAAAGAACTTCTATTCATCAAGTAGTATAAGTCTTGGATAAACTCAGCTAAACAAGGAAAATATCTAACATGTAAAATAATTGGAAAAGATGAAAGAAAAATCATTTTTCATAAATAAGTTCATCTTCATAGAAAAATCAAATAGACCAATTCAGAAATTAATTAGAATTCAATACAGTGGATATAATAATAATGTATAAAAATAAATTTAATTCCTATGCACCAAGAATAAATTAGAAATACACTTTTCTAAAAATAAATACATTTCGTCATATCATCAAAGAAAACATAGCACTTAGTACAATAATCTATAGAAAATACATATGCCTTTACGGAGAAAATCTTAAAAATTAATCAAAGTCATAAAAGACCATAACAAATAGAAAAAATATTCTATAATCAAAGCTAGGAAGACACATTATAGAAGATATCTATTTATTATAATCACTCTCATCTCAAAATTCCTGAAAATCTGATTCTCTAACATATAGAGATGATCTAAAGGCTAAAAACAGCCAATATAATTTTGAAGAAGAATAATGAAACATGTGACAAGTAGTTGTATGTCTGGGAGGAGGCAGCTGGGAAATCACTCTACTAGATATCAACAGTTTATAACAGTTTTTACTATTATAAAACTATATAATAGGTGGAATAACTAATATTAGTGAGGGAGTATAAATTATATAAATATAAATATACAAAATATATAAATATAATCAGTCTAGCTTGCATTCTTCACTATGGTGCTATACTTTCTTGTGTCCTTATTAATTCAATGTAACTTTGGAATAGGAATTTGCAGAATGCTAAAAGATAATAGGGACCCAGAACTCTATCCATTTATACATGGTAGAAAGGAAATAGTTAACAGCAAGATTGAGATCCATTGTCAACATTAAGAGGAAGATGCCCCACAAAAGGAAGAAAGAAGGCACCCTGATCAAATTGCCTCATAGACATTTTAATGATTTTCTAGCAAATGCATTAGTGATATTAGCTCATGGGAGAGGAAATGCCATTTTCTAGTGTGCCTAGGCTGTCTTATGAACAACCAATTTGGAATCTATGAATTCCTAGGGGCACAGCTCCCAAGGAAATGTAACTACTAGAATATAAAACGGAGATTGCTCATGACTAATATAGCTCTCATCTTTGTAAGGGATGTGACTGCAAATCTCCCTGAAAGAGCTCAGTTAATCAGGGCCACAGTACTTCTACATATCACTATTTTGTTGTACGTGGATTTCTCAATTTTGGGTGTGTTTAAAATTATTGGTAAAGTTTGATATTAGGTCAGATCTATAATTTGTATGGGCCTGATTTGCCATTGTGATCATTTGTGTTTGCTCACATGCAAACTTGACAAATAGAAGACTTAGTCTTACAGATCAGTGGAAAAATTATGTACTCATCAATAATAGTTAGCTATCCATGTGGCCTAAATAAATTTGAAATCTTGTTTCCAGCCAGAGATAAAAATGCAGATTATAACACCTGAACAGGAACTTAAACTTTATAACTTTTGTTATAAAGAACAGGAAAATATCTTAATGATCTCAGGATAGGAAAAAGTTCTTGAAAAAGATATAAAAGATGCAAACCATTGAAAAAATTGATAAATTTGGATGCTTTGAAATTTAAAAAATTCTAGTTATCAAATCATACAAAAATAAAATTACAAAAGGGATCAGAGACAAATATTCACAATGTATAAAAGATCATTATCTGAATTTATAAGGAACTCTTATAATTTAAACAAAGATAGGCATTCCAATGGAAAATAAAATATATGAGTTGGCAATGAAAACTATATAAAACAAAAAAATTAATAAATATGCAAGATGTTCAGCCTCATGTTAATTAGGGAAATACAAGTTAATCACAATAAAATATTTTAGTTTCATTAATTGGTAAAAATTTAAAACTGACAATATTGTATTGACTATGTAGAATTATAGAAACCTTTATATACTGTTGGCTTGTAGTTATAAATTGACTTTAAACACAACCTTAGTAATTAATCTAGAAAAAGTAAAGTTTAAAATTTATGTATTCTACTACTCAGCAATTACTAGGTGTAAATACTAAGAGTAACTCTTATATACAAAGAGACATATAAGAATATTCCTTGGGGGCGCCTGGGTGGCGCAGTCGGTTAAGCGTCCGACTTCAGCCAGGTCACGATCTCGCGGTCCGTGAGTTCGAGCCCCGCGTCAGGCTGTGGGCTGATGGCTCAGAGCCTGGAGCCTGTTTCCGATTCTGTGTCTCTCTCTCTCTCTGCCCCTCCCCCGTTCATGCTCTGTCTCTCTCTGTCCCCAAAAAAATAAACGTTGAAAAAAAAAATATATGAATTTAAAAAAAAAAAAAAGAATATTCCTTGGAGAATTGCTTTTAATATCAAAATGTGGTAATACCCTAAATGTCTACAAACAGAAAATAAATGGATTGATAAATTGTGGCATATGTATACAATGAAATGCAATATGGAAAATGAATGGCTAATGCTACATATATCAACATGATTTAATCTCACAGCTTTTTTTTTTTTTTTTTTGCCAAATTAAAGTTGCAGAAAGATATATACTGTATGTTAATATTATAGAAACATGAATATTTGGGGGCTCATGGATAGATATGTGATAAAAGTATAAAAATCTCCATGGAATTTATGAATTTCAACTTCAGAATCAAGTTTACAGCTGAAGCAAGTGGAGAGGGAACTGGATTGGGTTATTTTTCACAAAAAAACTTTAATTCTATCAATACTATTTTATGTTTAATCTCTACATGTGGCATTTTGGGTCTTCATTGCCTTATCGTCTATACTTTTTATATGGTTTAAACTTGAATCTGAAGTTAACATAAACAGAGCTTTTCTGTTTCAATCTAATATCTGTATTAAAAAAACGGTTTTCAGAAAAATTGAAAACTCAGTCCTGCATTTTAGGGAAATTGGCCATTCAATTTTGAAAGTTAGTAGCCGCCTTGCTACTTGCAAGAAACATTGGTGGCAGCTCTGTCACTCATTTGTGATGCACAGGTCCCACAGATAATGTACAACTGCTCTGCAATGACAGCCTTCTCTGCAGGCAGTGCTGCAGATGAGTGCAAAATCCAAAATCATGAAACACTTGGGAAACATAAACTACTGCTAGTGAGAGTCAAAATGCATAAAAAAAGTCTGTGTTTCAAATATTATTTCATAGAAATAGTGGGAAATACATATAAGAAAATTACCCAGAATTCAAAACGTAAAAAGATATAAATATATGAAAAAGATAAAAATATGGATAAGAACAAAAGAATGATATGTTTGTGTTCCTTGCTACATCCCCAGAGCTTATAACAAGGCCTAGCACAGAGGAGGATTTCAATAGTGAAAATATGAATAAAGCAATGAGTAAATCAGCTCATAAGACTTTAATTCAGAGGAGATATCTAGGCTGGAAATATAAATGTGGGATTTGTTGGACTATAAATGCTATTTAAAGTGCCAACATTTATAGTCAGAGTAAAGAATGAAGAGCATGCAAAGAAGATTGAGATGAGAACAGGAAGAGTTAGGAAGAAGCTCACAAGTGTACCCTTATTATGGATTTCTCTTTCCAGACAATAATAATGATAAATTACACACCTCAGAGCCTCCTTCCAAGCACCACACTCTCCCACCTGCCCTACACACATACATACTTTCTTAGCAGGGAAGGGTGCACTATTCTTCAACTATGATCACTAATGTGGCAAATCTTGCCATTCCCATGCTGTTATACAACTGAAACGTTGAGTTCCCTGATCACACAAGGGGAGGAGTTGATGTTTTCCCCAGTTATGGTGCTGAACTGACAGCATAGGTCTGAAAACAAACTTCTGCCATTTCAGGTCTTCTATATCCTCTCCTCTAATCACACCAGCAGAAGGGCTGGTTTTTCCATCATCATGCAAATTGAAAACCCGGAACTCAATTGTCAGGGTGCCACCACAGTCTGACATACAGACCTGACCAATTACTGTGAGATCCCTCAAGAGCATGATGGACAAGAGGAATCCCTTCTTCTTAGGTTATCCCTAGTGAATATTGTTCCACAAGGTCAGGTGTGGGAACTGACTGAGAACTTGGCCTTGTTTGCTCAGCAGGTAAGCCAGACATTCTACTAAAGTATTTGAAGGAAAAATACAAAAGATGGTTTCAAAATTCTACATTTGTATGTGGATCAATCTCTATACAAATATTGGATAACAAACCTAGTGAACTTTCTTTTAGAAGTTCAACAAGAATGAAGGGGGAAATCTCAAATTTTATCTTTTTTTTTCTGCTTCCTTTTCTCCCTCCCTCCTTCCTTCTCTTCCCCCACATCTCTCTCTCTATCTTATTTGTCTGTCTCTCTCTTGTCTCTTCCCACATAAACACACATAAGCACACACAGACACACTTTCCCACATTAACTACTACTGTGTATGCACTTTGTGCATTCTGCAAAGTAACTCAGACAATTATTTTTTTTTGGATATAAATAAGAATGTAATGGTTGATTTAAATGTAGATTCTGCCCTCAAGAAACTTAAAGTATACTAAGAATTTTTAATGCACATAAATAATTCTAGTTAGAATATAATTCCATTTAGAATGTTCCATGATTTATTTGTAAATTACTAACATTTACCAAATGCTTATTATTTGTCAGGCACTGTTCCAATTATTTTAGTATTTATTATCTCACTTAATCCTTACTTCAATTATGGAAGGTAGACAGATATTATTATTCTTCATATGTTGCCAGCTAAAGTGACTGGGACTCAAATGTGTAAGTTGTTTTTCCAAGACTGTTTATCTTATATATAGCATACTTAGAAGTTTACCCAAATAGGCTGACCCCATAGCTTTTGGGTGTACTCTAAGAAAAGACAAGCTTCAAGGATCATGAGGTGGTTTTGTAGTAGGAAATAACACTTGAATTTAGTTTCAAAAAAGGATTATCTTACCATATATGAATTAGTCTTAAGGATTAACACCAATATTATTCCTACAAATGAGACCATACATTAGGTAGAAGCTAGACCTGAGCAGTGGAAGGAATGCTGGAGGTAGAGTCCCAAGTCCTTGAAGGGGAATAATAGAAACACGAGCTAGAGACAAGGATGGTAACAAATAAGCTATGCATAAAAAGCCCAGGGCACAACATCCTGACCTTGTAGCTTCTAAGACCTTGGGGCTGGCAAATCAAGAGACACAAATGCAGAGCATACACTCTCATCTTCCATCTCTGTCCCACGGCAGCCCCCTGGACTCATTGTAATACATCCGCACTGCAGTTATAGCTTCCAGCCCATGGAGAAAGGCTGCCACCACAGGTTAAGGCACAAACCCTATAGGGTCAAAAGCTTCCTGTCCCTACCAGTGGGAGGAGTCCCCCGAATGACTGGAAGCAGCTTCCCTTAGAGACCAGCCCTCTGTACATCACATCTCCTCCCAGCTCAGAGACACTCAATAACATCCAATTCCCAAACAACCTAGGGGCTGGCTCTGGCTCCTGGAACCTGCTGGCTCTCCCACCTTGAGAGTATACTTTTGCTTTAATAAGCTGCTTTGGGCTTTCTCCTTTCCTTCTGGCTGTCTATTCCAGCATGGATCCCCACGTAAATCTTCTTGTGAGGAATCCAAGGACAGAGACCTCCATTCACACAACAGATTCTGCCACCGGTAACACATCGAATTAGTTTTAAGATATTTTACAACTCTATTTTTTTCTTATGCATACTCATATATGGCCATATTGAACTGGAAATATAAATATGAACCTATTTGTTTCTTTTCAAAAATATGTGTATACTTAAAACTTAAAAGCTATGAGTATTTAATAGGAATGAACCCTCATTTTGTCCTTAACTACCAAGAAACCAAAGCTCCTTGAGCTGATTCTAGGTCTGACACAGGAAATGTACAAAATTTGTAACTACTGTTGCCCCAGAAAATATGGAACATTTTCAAAGACCAATTGGTTATGCAAAACAAACAAACAACACACAAACAAACAAAAAACCACAGTAGCCAATATTAAGGGACTCTAGGCAAAGATAAAACAATGTAAGCAGAAAAAAACAGTAATAAATACAACTAATTTAAACACTGATTAATGATACCTAGGAGTTTTAAAATATATTGCTTTTAAAAGAGAGAAAGCAAAATAAAGGCAAAAACACTCACTGAACCCCACCGGAAATAACTAGGGAACTAACTCCTTATGCTGAAACAAAGCAAATAGAAGAAAAAATTAAACATCTATCCTCTATTTTCCAAGTGATGGGCATTTCAGAATAACCTAATGGCACTAGTTGATATGAAAAATTCTCTTCTTCAGAGAAGGCATGTTGAAATAAACAAGTAAATATTTTGTGCCCTTTAATGAAATAATAAACTCAGTCAATGAGTACTAGTAGGTACAGCCAATAAATTAAAGGTTCACAGTAGAGAATTTTACAACGGGAGTGAGCTGGTTCATTTTATGTGTCAACTTGAATGGGCCACAGGATGCTTATTTGGTCATTTGGTCAAACAATATTCTGGGTGTGTCTGTGAGGGTGTTTCTGAATGAGATTAATATCTAGATCCCTAAACTGAGTAAAACAAATTACTCTCATTAATGTGGGTGGGCCTCATCCAAATAGTTGAAAGCATGAATAAAATAAAAAAGCTGAACCTCTCTGGGGCAAGGAAAACTCCTTCAGCCTGACTGCCTGGGAGCTGGGACATCAGGTTTTTTCCTGCCTTTGGATTCATACTGAAACATCAGCTCTTCCTGGGTCTCAAGCAGGATTCAGACTAGAACTACAGCCATAGCTCTCCTGGGTCTCCAGATTGCTGACTGTGGATCTTGGGACTTGCTAGTCTCCATAATTATGGGAACCAATTTCTTATAATAAATCACTATAAATATATGTATGTGCATATGTATACTGTTGACCCTTGAACAATACAGATTTTAACTGCGTGGGTCCACTTACATGCAGATTTTTCTTTTATAAATACAGTACTATATTGCAAATGTACTTCTTACTTTACTTGTAAGAATATAGTATGTAATACATATGACATATAAACTATGTGTTAATCAACTGTTTATGTTATCAGTAAGGCTTCTGGTCAATAGTAGGTTATCTGGTTAAGTTTCAGGGGTGCCCAAAGTTATAAATGGATTTTCAACCAGCCCTAACCCCTACATTGTTAAAGGGTTCAATGTGTATTCTATTGGTCCTGTGTCTCTGGAGAACCCTATTTGGTACTGAAAGTGGTTCTACAGAAACGGAATGTTAAGGATAAGTTTTCTGAATTCTTTCTAGGGTTCTGGATCTCTCTAATGTGATAAAATTTAAGGATGCTAATGACTCTATTCCCAGCAGTAAGGGGGCACTGATAGTCCATGGTGTAATCTGGTGACAGAGATTCTCAAAATATCACCATTGAATACTTCTACTAATCAACCAACTCTAAAAAGCAAGGATCTAGGTGATGGTGTATATAATATGTCCAAACACACAGGACAAAATAATGAATATAATAAGATTGGCTGGTTGCTCCTAATATTACTGAAGAAAGTACAGACTACACTTCTCAGCTCAAACACTGCACCAATGACCAGAAAGCTATTATGTATGTGTTGGAAAAGATCTCCTTGGAATTCAAAGGCAGCATATTTCTATTATGGCTGTGTCACCCTCACCCATTTACCAAACTATCCAAAAAGCTGCTAGTTTTGAGGGGGGCCCAGACCAAGAGAACACTCTGCAAAGGGTCCAAGCTGCTGTGCAGGGGGCTCTGCTGCTTGAGCCATTTGATCCAGCAGGTCGGAAGGTGCCTCCAGTCTCAGTAGCAGACAGGGATGCTGTTTGAAGTAACAGTAAGGATTGTGGGGTGATGGTAAAAATCGAAGCTCAGCCTCAAAATATGGATAGTTTTGTCACTGGAAAACAATGACAATAGAGGACAAGGAAGAAAAAACTACAGTCAATATTAGCATGCTTAGGGGCACCTGGGTGGCTCAGTCTGTTAAGCGTCTGATTCTTGATTTCAGCTCAGGTCACGATCTCAAAATTCGTGGGTTCAAGCCCCACATTGGGCTCTGTGATAACAGTATGGGGCCTCCTTGGGATTCTCCCTCTCCCTCTCTCTCCACTCCCCCACTGCCACTTTCTCTTTCTCTCTCTCTCTCAAAATAAATAAAAACTTGTAAAAACTAATAGCATCTTTAAAGGAGCTTTGAAAAAATAAATAATAAAAAATAAAATTTAAAAAAAAGAAGCTTTGGCAGTGGCAGAGATCATAAACTGTGGAAAAGGAGGCTGAAAAGCTAAGTGAAGGCTTATATTAGAAACCTCAATTGTTAGAATGAATAACTTGATACCCACTGTCTTGTCACAGGGAATGATGGCTGTCTTTCCTTAAGCATGCTCCCTTGGCAACTGAACCCCTGTAGTTTGGCTACCCAAAATGAAAACATTTCCTAGCCTCCTTTTCAGTGGTGTGCCCTCATCTGACTCAGTTACTAGGAATGATACAAAGGCAGAAATTCCAAGAAGTGTCCTCAGAGAAGGAGTCCATGGCCTGCCTTCCGTCCCCTCCTCCTTGTAGCCTATACATGGATCAGAAGTCTGGACTTGGACTATTCATCTTGGACCATGAGATTAAGCCTGTGCTGTAGGAATGACAAAATAGTGATCTGGAAGTAGTCTGGATTCCTAAGATCTTTATGGGCCAGAGCTCTGAACTGCTGTAGCCATTATTGTGTTGCATTGTGGGTCACTGACAGCTGCAACTAATACAGAGACAAATTGTTTTGTGTTTGTATGTTTGTCCTATTGAACCAGGGGATGACATCGTTAAAGTTTTGTGTGCATAGACAGGAGCGGATAAAAGGAGAAGCTTTTGAAAAAACACAGGTAAGATAGAATAAGACTCTAAAACAAGACTACTGACAACAAAGTTCATGCCCGAGAGATAACTCTATGATTTTGAGTCTAGGTGTCTAGAATAATACTGAAGCCTCTAAGTTTGAGAAAAGGATGATTTGTGCACGTGTGTGCTTGTGTGTACATGTGTGTGTACATGTGTGTGTATTTGACCTGACCAGGATGGCTCTTAGAATCTCAATAATTTTATGTATTACAATTCACCTGTCTCCTTGGAAAAAGCAACTGGATCATAAAAATGGTTGAATTACAATATAACCAAATCTGTACCTTAGGAAGATTTATACAAATCCGCCTACCTACCTACTAGGTAGAATAGCAGGGATACTTGAGCTCTTGTTACTGTGGCCCATTACCTAAGTAATTCTGGAGTATGACAGAGAATGTTCTCATTTAAAGAAGAAAGCTGGGGCATTGGCGTGACTCAACTGGGTGAGTGTCGGACTTCAGCTCAGGTCACAGTATGTGAGTTAGACCTCCACAATGGGCTCTGGGCTGACAGCTCAGAGCCTGGAGCCTGCTTTGGATTCTGTGTCTCCGTCTCTCTCTGCTCCTCCCCTGCTCTCTCTCTCTCTCTCTCTCTGTCTCTCTCTCTCTCAAAAATAAATAAATATTAAAAATAATTTTAAGAAAAAAGAAGAAGAAAGCTAACATATGTACCAGAGTAGTTTAGCAGCCTGCTTATTCTAAATCAGTGTTACTCATCCTTGGCAATTGGGTCCAATAATTTTGTGTTGTGGGTATGTTCCTGCTCGTTGTAGGATGTTCAGCAACCTCCAGGCCTCTCTACCCACTAAATGCCTAATACTCTTCCTCTCCCCTTCCCCACAGTTGTGGCAGCCAAAAATATCTCCAAACATTGTCAAATGCACTTTGAGGGATAAAATCTCCCCCAGTACAGAAACTGGTTGGAGGGTATAGTAAGAAAAGCATGTTTTTCACTTGGTTTGGTCTGGTTCTTTTTTGTTACTCCAGTCTTTCTTTCGTTCTTGATCCTGGAATGTGATACATGAACTCAAACAAGACCTCTTTATGGAAAAGGAATTGCAGTCTGATACTTCATCTCTATCTGCATCAACTCCAACAGTGATAGGGCCAGTAGACAAAGACTGAAGCATGCCCGTAATAAAGAGTGGCTGTCATCATTGTGATTTGTAAATAAGGGCAATATATACCAAGTCAAAAATGTTCCCCTTCTTCATTTGTTCTGAAACTTTTGAGGTATTTAGTTATCTGTTTCTAAGGCCTCCTTTTGACTATGCAATTCCGAACACTCTGGTTTTAGATTCTGATCTCCTGTACAAGAGAAGTAGGATTATTTAAAATTTTTTGCACACAGTTCTGTACAGCATCATAGGTGCCTGGGCCTCTTCATAACATCAGCTACACTGATAGCAATGGTGTCAGTCTGCTTTTCATCTCTTTCCAATAACACCCACCACGACATGCATGATACATTGTTCATTTTTATAACTATTTTTTTCATTCTGGAATAGAATTCTATAGTTTCAAAGCAAAATAGGATTCCTGAGTCTCACACAAAAGATGTGATCAGGGACCCAACTGTGCCTTCCCTTGGGTCTAACTTTGAGTCATTACTGTGTTGTATGTTTATGAAGTAGTCGGCATCCTCTGCTCAGAGTAATTATTGTTCTCTTCAGTTATAGCTAAAGTTGATATAAAGAACACACCCGACAAAAATTACACTGAGGCATCTGGATTTCTCTAGAGAATTTTAAGAATATCTGCATTGCCATGTTCCAAAGAGGCTCTATATAGTGCCTCTTACTTCACACTGACAATGTCATAAACAATTACAGTAGTCTGGCAGTCACTATCGAAAGATCTCTAGCCATGTTTCAAAGGGTTTATGGTCAGCCATTGAAATACATTTTCTCCCACATAGGTACGGACGGAATTCCATCACTCCAAGTGTTCTGCTTCAGAATTGTTCTCAAGTAGAATAAAATTTCCATCTTTTTCTGGTGAAGCAGGAAATGTTTGTACACTGGTTTATTCACTGTAGCAGGGTACCAACCCAGTGAACTGCCTTGCTCAGCAACTTCCTCTGAGAGTATATACAGAAGTCCCCCCTCACCTGTCATTTCACTTGCCATGGTTTCAGTTACCTGCATTTAACTGTAGACCGGAAGCAGGTGATCTCCCTTCTGATGATATGTCAGAAGGTTAACGGTAGCCTAGGGCTAAGTCATAATACCTGTGTCATTCTCCTCACTCCATCTCATCTCATAGGTATTTTATCAGCTCACTTCATCACAAAAAGAAGGTTGAGTGCAGTACATTTTGAGGCAGAGAGACCATATTCACATAGCTTTTATTTCAGTATATTGTTATAATTGTTATATTTTATTATTGTTGTTGTTAATCATAGGTAGGTATGTACAGGAAAAAAGACATTATATATAGCGCTTGGTACTATCCATGGTTTCAAACATCCACTGGAGGTCTTGGAATGTAGCCCCTGTGGATAAGGGGGGAATACTGTACTTCTCCACAAATAATCTCCACCAACCACAGTTCCAGCATAGAGAATCATAATGTGCTAACATCTGGGCAGGTGCTCTTGTGACCTTTCCAGTGCTACACAGATTTCCCTATGGTGACAACTACATTCACACAACAGTGAAATCTAGATTCGGTGATGCAACAAGGCACAGTTCAGCAGGCATCTATGAATCTTACGTACAATTTTGTGCATGAAAATAGTTCCAAGAGGGGAGAAAAAGGAAATGGGTGTTTTTATTCAGAGCTGGTGTTTCAATGCCTGTCTAAAAGAGTCTATTGAAAGAAAAAAAAAAAATCTTAATTTGACTTGTTCTTGCTCATTCTCTTCCCCTTTTTAACAGATAGATTTGGGGTTTGAACTGAACATACTTCCATCAAGCATTCCATCTTAGTTACCATCTGAGAAATTCAAAGAAGAATTTTAGACTCACTGTCACATTTCTTTGTACATAACACCTAAAGGAAGTTAATTGAATCAACAATTTAAATACAGACAACCTATCGCAATACAGATGGTTTTGGCGAAGAGAAGGTGAAAATGAATCACTCAATAGCAGGTTGGCAGATAAAATACAGAATACCCTGTTGAGTTTTAATTTCAGATAAACAACACATTTCAAATTTTAGCATAAAGATGTCCCAAATATCGTCTGGAGTATACTTACAATAAGATAATTTTTATCGTAAGTTCAAATTTAACTGGAAAAATCCTGTGTTTTTATTTGCAAAATTTGACAATCTTAATCAGTGAAGGCAAATGAGAAAAATGTATGTTAAAATCTGGCCAAACTAGAATGCCAGTATCACTGTATTTAAACATCTGAAGTTACTCCCTTTATTTTCAAGCTCCATAATATAAAATATTTAGAACAAATAAAAGGAGATGCTTCACTCAGCAGGCAGTCACCTTGTGAAATTCACTGTCACCATAGGTCACTGGGCTGGATAATTTTATGACCAATAATAACATTTGTCTGAATGCATGCTGAGAAAAGGTAATCAAATCTCACACTTTAGGGAATAAGTTGCTCATTGCAGAAATTGGGAGGGAATGACTTCCTGCACAATTGGCTAGGGGTATTATGAGGTTTATGGTCATTGTCAGAGAGGCCGCCTACCTCCATGGATCTGTACAAAGGCTGACTAATCAATGAGTGTTGTCCCAAAAATTGATGCAAAATTCACTATTATGAGGTTGATTGTGATGATAAAAATAATGATGCACAGACTTATTTAAAGGAGCCCACTCATGTATTTGTGAGGATAAAATAGTGAATTTAAGGTTATTTTGAATGATACAAACTCAGTAAATATATTCATATTTATAAGTTATATAATAATCATTTTTTTCTTTTTTGAGTCAGAATTATAGAACGTAAGAAGAAGTAGAAACTGTTCACTAGCTCCAGAGAAGGAAATCCCCTCCCCTCTTGAATAGGATTTCTGCCTTTCCTTACAGCCTCACTGCATCCACAAATTAATCTCGGTTTTACAGCATCAAGGTAGGACAAGATTATACATAATGGTAACTGAAGTCATATAAGAAAGGTGATTTCACAAAATTTTGAAAAAGCAAAGCTTGCCTATTCTTTCCAGGTATCAGTATCTTCTTTTGTCTCTTAATGAATCTACATTTGCCATGCTCTCTTGGTTCCTTTTCACAAAGAAAATAGTATGATATATTCATTCTAAAGTAAAACTAATCTCATTGAGTGGAATCCTGTAAGGAAAGTCCTAGGGAAAGGAGGTGGGGAGAGGCAGTGACTTACCCAAAGCAATGAATGTCTAATGATAAGATTTCAGGAGCTGCCCAGGAAATTCCTTAATGTTCTTCAAACCCCTTCATATTCAAAACTTTCTATTTCACTTACTTATAAGGTTATTATTACATTTTGAGCCCCTCTATCTGTCTGATTCCTGAGTTGGACTATATTGACTGAGTCTGATGAGTGACTTAAGGCAAAGAAAAAAAAACAATGCAATGTCAGAATGATGTGTCCTATCTACTTCTCTAATTCTGAGAGGACACAAATAAGCCAAAGTAAGCAAAAACAAATTCATGATTTTTGATTTTGATTTTTGTTCCCAATTAACATTTATCATTGAATTATTATTAAATATCAATATATCATTTAAATTGCAAGCTAATTTTCAGTCATTTACTTAGTTTAAGAGAAAAGATATGTGGGATAAATAGCAATTAGTAGTTAATATATATTTTTTCCAAGATCCCAAAGATTAATATAATACATAAAAAATAACTTGAAGAAAAAAAAGGAATAACATGCATTTTAACAAATAGAATCTCTAGGTACAATTAAGCAATTGTCCATTGACTCCATCAAAATAACATAGCATTTATTATTATTTTTTTTGTTCTAAAATAAATCTAGTTGTTCCCATATTAACTAGTTTTAGTTACTGGAAACCAGCTAAAATGCAATGTATTGTATATAACTAATATCTGAGATAAAATAGATAAACAAGGAAGGATTTAAGTATAAAGACATAAATAATTTCCTATTTCTTGAATGAAACTTTTCCTTAACATAGACGTAAGTGATATAATCAAAGACATTGAAACCGTTGTCAAAATCTCAATGATTAGTTTAGTTTAGAATTGTTTGTTGTTGAGACAAAGAGAAATATTTGGATTAAAAATGAAAAGTTGACTGTTAGAATATTTTTAAATACCACACCAAATACAATGTTTTAATGCAAACTGTTATTATTAATATTTTTACAAATACAACTGATATGATTTTTTTCTTCATGTTTCAGTGTTACACCTATAATGACTGCATCTGATATTTCCACTGAATTTCTTAGTTTAGTCTCTCTATTGCCATTAAGTCACTTATCTCTCTAGATGTAATTTACCAGTATATTGAATCTGGAGGACAAATATATCCTGATAGATTATTCTGGAAGTTAGCCAGGTCTTTTATATGGTATAGTTTTCTCTCTACTCTTTTGGTTAAATTATTTTGGAACAACCCATATGTTTAGAATCTTGCAACAAAAATGCTTAGATTAGTTAATTTTCTGTTTTTGGAACAAATATACCTTCTTCATTACAACCTTCTCTGTTTTCATGATCATAATTAATATTGACTTATAAAGGAATAGGTAAAATAAGGTAGTAGATTTTTGTCATGTTTTATTGTTATCAGGCTTAAAAAATTGATTTTTTTTCAAATATAGGCATCTGTCTAAAAGTCACTACATTTACATAATGTAAATGCATGAATAATGCCAAATACTTTAATATCCATCACAAATTATTTCAAATAGCTTCAATTCTGAAACCTCTCCCCCTTTTTCTTTTCTTTCATTTCCTTAGTGTTACAGTTAGCAAACTCCTTTCTTTCATCTTGCTGAAAAATTGGAGGCAACTTGGGTTTGTTCTCCAAAGGCTGTATAATTTTTCACTGAAGTAAACAAGCCTAATTTTAGAAGCATATATTGTGGTCATTAAAGTGCTCCATATGTAGCTATATTATAAAATATCTAGAGAGAGTGGATTTTGTTTAGTGTCTACAAGTACTTCATTTTATAGATATTTTCCAACCAACACACACAAACATACTTCAACCTTATGGCTGGTAACAGTATCTTGCCATCTGTGTGTTTGTATTTTAGGCAGAACATGCTATGAAAATGTAGTAAAAATATACAACAGAAAAGAAACCTGAAGCCAGTTTTAAGTAGACTACTTCTTGGCTTAGAAAATTTAGAGGGCCAAACATCATCTGTGCTTTTCTAAAATAATACACTAAAGAAATACAGATGAATACTTGTTTTTTTTAGCGAGCAAACTGAGTAAAAATAGATAACATGGCTCAAGAGTTTTCTTTTAAGGAAAGGCCTTTTTTTTTTTGAAAATTTGGTCATATATATTCCCTCACATTTTCTTTATCTTAAAATACTATAGTTAGAGCTATTATTTATTTCTATTTAATTTTTTAAAAATGTTGTTGGGTGTATGTAAAGACTGTTTTGTACTTTGTGATTTTGTTCACTATTTATAAATTTTCTACCACTGTCTTAACTTCAGTTCCAGAGTCGAACATGTTTTTTCTGCATCAAAGAATGAGTCTGTTTACTGTGAGTAACTCAGTTGGTGTGGATTATTTTCTATATTTTCTTGAGGATTATTTTGTCAGTGGCTAATATCACATTTCTCAATAGAAATGGAACATTTGGTAAATTATGTACACATTTTTATATCATGTAGTATGTCTAGGTCATTAGAAGAATCACAAGATTTGAATGCAGTTTCCATTATTTCTACATATTTACTACATTTAAAATTCCAGGTTCATATTTTTATGGCATTGAAACTTGATTAAAATTTATTTTTTTAAGTTTATTTATTTGTGTTGAGAGAGAATGTGAACAAGTGGGGGAGGGGCAGAGAAGAGAGAGAGAGAGAGAGAGAGAGAGAGAGAGAGGCAGAGAGCAAGGGAGGGAAGATAATCCCAAGCAGGCTCCACACTATTAGTGTAGAGCCCAATGCGGGCCTCCAACTCATAAACCTTGAGACCATGACCTAAGCCGAAAGCAAGAGTTGAATATTAACCGACTGAGCCACCAAGGCACTCTTTGAAAAAGTTAATTTTTAAAAATTCCAATTCTATTTACATACTATGTGTAATTTAAGGTTCCCGAATACTATTCACATCTTACTCTATATTTATTCATTAATTTATAAAAATTGCCCCTCATAAGGTTAAAATATAAGTACTGCCCACACTTCAAATAACAAAAAACAATCTAATGCCTACAACATGACTAGAAGATGCTAATATTTACAACATATACCAATGACCAACAAAGTGGAATATAATAAAATCCCACTTGCATGTTTCAAATGCAACAAAAAAATGAACAAGCAAACAAGAGAATCAAAACCAAGTCTAGATGATGGCAGTAACACAAACTGGACATAATTTCCCACCTGAAACAACCAAAAACTCAGCAAAATATATAAAACAGTGATTTGGAATACACTAATGGACAATGAACCCTGAGAAAAAGGAAACAAACTAATTGAGTCCTATGATTGCGTCAGCTTAGTGCCTTGAAACAATTTCCATGCTAAGGAGCCCCATCCAAATGGAGCCACTGAACTGTCTAAATTGAGATCTGAGGAGATCAAGGGGGCTAGAGTGTGTAGGTCAGAGAATCAGAGGAGAGCAAGGCACAAAGATAGGAACTGGATGCAAAGCAATCCTCTAGAGTATTCAAGTGGGTACTTCTCAGTGCATGTGTGTAACCAAACTGCCTAAGGCCAAGGAAATAATCAACTGAAAAGATTAGAGGAAACAGTTCACAGCAGTCACTCAAGGCTAAGAATCCTGCCTTTTCTCACCAGGTGAATGGGAAACTTGATTCACAAAGCATTCATGGTACTCCAAATCATTTTACCTTAGTAGTGAGAAATACTTAGCCTTAGGCTAAACACTGCTCTTGTCCCACCTGACAATCATAAAAGCAGGACAGAAAATGATCAACCTGTGTCCAAGTAACTTAATTATGAGCAAGAACAATGATAAAGAATGTTAATGGAAACACAAAAATATCCAGCACACAAAAATACCTATCACCTATCAAGATGAATTGGTTGGTTTCCAACCAAACATAACCAAAAACACAATGAAGTAGAAAAACACAATCCACAATGAGGAGACCAATGAGTCCTAACCAATTCAGAACTGACACAGATAACAGACTTAATGAACAACAGGGCATAAAACAGACATTATGAACTGCCTATGTCCAAAAGTTAAGACGGAAGATTTACAAAGACCTAAATCAAACTTCTGGAGAGGAAGACCAAAACATTTGCATTGAAAAGCACACTAGAAAAAAAGTTAGAGAGGGAGGGAGCCAAAACATAAGAGACTCTTAAAAACTGAGAATGAACTGAGGGTTGATGGGGGGTGGGAGGGAGGGGAAAGTGGGTGATGGGCATTGAGGAGGGCACCTGTTGGGATGAGCACTGGGTGTTGTATGGAAGCCAATTTGACAATAAATTTCATATTAAAAAGAAAAAAGAAAGAAAGAAAAAGAAAAGCACACCAGAGGGGCGCCTGGGTGGCTCAACCAGTTAAGCCGCTTTGGCTCAGGTCATGATCTCAGGGCTCATGAGTTGGGCTCTATGCTGACAGTTCAGATTCTGGAGCCTGCTTCAGATTCTGTGTCTCGCTCTCTCTCTGCCTCTTTCCCACTCACGCTCTGTCTCTCAAAAATAAATAAACATTAAAAAAATAATAATAAAAAGAAAAGAGAAGTACACTGGATAAGATTGATGGCCGATTACACAGAGCAAAGTGAATACACAGCAATGGAAAATATCCAAACTAAAACAGAGAAAAAAAGATAACAGAAAGAGAATCAGTGAGTTGTGAGAGAATTTTAAAAGCAGTCTACTGTGCAAATAATTGGAATACCAAACAGAAGGGAGAGAGAAAACAGAAAAGTATTTTTAAAAATAATATTTAGATTTTCCAACTTTCAGAAAAAAATAAACGCACAGATCCAAGAAGCTCCACGAACTCCAAGCACAAGAAACATGATCAAAAAAAAAAAAAAAAAAATCAATGTACACCATAATAAAGTTACTTCAAACCACTGAAAAAAGAACACATTAAAAGCAACCAGAGAACAAAATGCATGTTACAGCAAGAGGAACAAAGTGTAGAAGAACAGCAGATACCGCATTATACACAACGCAAATGAGATGAGAGTAGAGCGGTGGGCAGCAGAGGAGAGTGCAAACTGAAAACAAAGAAATTAAACCCACTCATAAATAACCCACTGGCAAAAGAAGAAATAAATCAAAGAGTACTTTGAACTGAATGAAAATGAAAAAATGTATCAAAATTGTAGGATGAGGCTCCTAAAGTAGTACTTCCAGGCAAACTGACAGAACTAAATATTTACATGAGAAAAGGCAATCAAATTCAACCACCTCAGTTTTCACCTTAAGAAACAGGAAAAAGTGGGGCGCCTGGGGGGCTCAGTCAGTTAAGCTTCTGACTTGGGCTCAGGTCATGATCTCGTAGTTCCTGAGTTCGAGCCGGTGTCAGGCTCTGTGCTGACAGCTCAGAGCCTGGAGCCTGCTTTGGATTCTGTATCTCCCTCTCTCTCTGCCCCTCCCCTGCTCATGCTCTGTCTCTCTCTGTCTCTCAAAAATAAATAAACATTAAAAAAAAAATTTTAAAGCAATAGGAAAAAGAACAAAGTAAATCTAAAATAAGCTGACAAAAGAAAAAATAAAGTGTAGAATAAAAACCCATGACAAAGAAAACAGAAAATCAGGGAAAAAACATCAATGAGATCAAAGCTGGTTATTGTAGAAGACCAATTAAATTCATAAATCTCTAGTCAGATTGATCTTCAAAATAAAAGAGAGAAAGCAACAAATTTTCAATATAATAAATAGAGAGGTGACCCAGGTATTAAAAGCATAGTAAGAAAATATCATCAACAACTCTATGAACTTACACAAAAAGGACAAATCCTTGAAACACAAACACGACCAAACGTCATTCAATACGTGACGAATCCTTTAACTATTAAAAAATTTGGTATATAGTTAAAATCCTTTCCATAAAAAAAAATCTCCATGATGAGGAAGCTTGACTGGTAAATTCTACAAATTTAAGAAAGAAATATTGCCAATTCTATACAAAACACTGCCCCACACTGCTGGTGGGAATATAAAATGGTAAAACCACTACAAAAACAATTTGATAGTTTCTTAAGAATTACCGTAGAATCTGGCCATTCCATTATCAGCCATTCCATTTCATTTTTTTTTAATTCGAGAGAGATGAAAACAAATGTTTATACAAAGACTGGTATGCAAGTTTTCATAGCAGCTGATCAAAATGCAGTAACCAAAACTGCAATAACCAAAACAAGCCAAATCTTCACTAACAGATAAGTGAATAAAAAAATTATGTTATATCCCATGGAAAAATATGAGTTGGCCTTAAAATGAACTATTGATATATCATCACACACGGATGAATTTCAAAATAGTCACGCAAAATAAGTCAGACAAATGGTAGATACTATTATGATTCCATTTATATAAAATTCTAGATATGAAAACTGATCTATTTTGACAGACAACCCTTTCAGTGAATGTCTGGGAAATGGATTGGAGTAAAGTAGAGATGGGTAGGGAGAGATTACAAAGGGGCAGTAGAAAATCTGGGAGGATGACGAAGAGGAAAAAATTACATTTACATGAAAGGGGTTTAGAAACATCTTGATGCCTCCATCCTTAAACCATATCGTTAAGCTCATTTTTAACATTCTATTCATACTTATTTCAAGGAGACTTTACGTAAACATGATTATCTGTTTTTAAGTTTACTAAAGATCAATGGTGGGTGAAGATATAAAAAAGAGTAACTTGATAGTGACAGATAAAGATGAGTTAAAATGCATGCATGCACCTCTCCCAGTTAGTGCAGCATGACTTAGATGCATACATTAAGTGACCTTAAGTCATAAAAGCAGGCTCTATTCCTGAAAAGTATCTAGTTTGACATCTATCTATTGGAGGCTCAGCTAATTATTCCATATGAAGTTTTTCATTTAATACTCAGAGTAAACCTAGAAATAGCAAAAGTTTAATGAAATAAGCTACCTGTTTAAGATCACGTAGTTCTAAATAGCAGACAGAAGATTTGAACCCAGTTCATTCTGAATCCGCTCTGTTCCAACACCTTTCAGAATAAATGCAGCATTACTGTCTTGTATTCACCTTCAGTAAATACACAAAACAAAATATTTAGAGAATCAATTACTTTTCTTTTAAGAAACATAAAAATAATGACTCAAAACTATGGCTGTGTGTCAGTGTTTCTGAAAATAAAATGAGATCATTATTACTGTATAGAGATGGAATAAAGGCGGATGAAAAACAACAGTTCAGCCATAATGATTTCATTAGGACAAATCTGTGGAGAGATGAAAGGGGCAGATCACTAACAGATTGCTAGTGAAATGGAGAGTGTGTTGAAGTCGTCGAATGTGATAACACTTACAGAAATGAAAGTTGAAATGCTTTAGAGGAATGGGGGGGAAAAAAGAAAGCAATATTTTCTGTCTTAGACAGCACATCAGCAAAAGGGAAAAAGCATATTTTGTCAATTCAGCCAAGTCATTGATCTCTTTTGAATGCCGAGTCTAATGAGGCAAGTAGGGGAAATGCATAAAGGTGTTTTTACATGTGTGCTTTGCTGGGTTCAGATTATTGTGCAGAACTAAACTGTGTTTCACAAAAGACAGCTTATTTAGAAGGATATGTCTTTTATTACAAAATAAATAAGATTTAAATTATCAAAATAATAAAAAAGAAGCTTTTAAAATTGCTAACACTCAGCTTCTCCTAAAGCCTCGTAAACAAACAACAAAACAAAACAAAGACCTCAAACATTTATGTTACTTGGGCTGCTTTCTATAATACCAAATTTCTATGCATTTTGGGGATTGCTTTCAGTTATTTCACAACAATACCACTTCTGCAAATGTGAGGTCATTTCTTACACTCTACATCAATCATTCTTTAAAAAAAGCACTAGACTCTGTCACCATTAATTGAATTCAGGTCAATTATTGCAGAAAACCTAAGAGCAACACATACATACACCTTTGAAATACAAACCAGATTTTAGTTATACCCAAAGATAATTGTTAATATAATATTTAAAAGTGGTACATTTTCATCCCGAATATAATTAGCTCCGTTTCACCATTTTAACTGACATTCCCGGCACTTTGCTAGGCATTTAATAAGCACTCAATAAAAAATAATTGGATTTGTAAAATATAGGAAATCTTAAAAATGTGAAAAAGTATGAATAAGAAAACTTGAATTATCCATAACACACCATGCTGTCATTTAAACAGAACCTTGTTATCACATTGGTGTGTATTTTTCCAATCTTTCATGTTATATATAGAAATATTTTTATATTACAAATAGTTTAAAATTTTGCCTCTATTAATCATACAGAATTAGAAATGTTTTTCTCTAACCTTAAATATTCTTTAAAAACAAGATGGTAATGAATATATGCGCTATAGCCAAATTTCCCTATTAAAACTATAACCTCAATATATGTAGTTGTTTATTTCCCCATGCAATTCTAAATTGTTTTCTTAACATCCTAGAGTAAATGGTTTGAATTTTTTAGAATTCTTCATACATATTTCCAAATTACTCTAGGGAAAAAAAAACATTTTTAGATCAATTCATGCTCTTAGAAAACGTCCCTTTCCTTCAAATTTTTTGCTCACTAAAAAAAGTTCCCAAATCTCTATGAGTATAGTACACACTCTTAAAGCATTACCTCTTTTAAATTTCAATAGCCAAAACAAAGAATCTTCCTCTTGAGATCATCAATAACATTTTGAAAAATCCTTAGATTTCTGTTACGATTTTTCTCCCTTTATGCTTTCAGAGAAATTTGACTTTTTGTTTTTTTTTTAGCAACATCTTTCTAGGAGTTCTTTTTCTCTTTCACGTGTAACGAAAGACTGGAATGTAATTCATCATGATTTCTATCATTTAGTTACATGAACTACCTTGACCTTTAAAAATGTCTTTCTGGGAGCATTATACAGAGTTAGATATTTTGTACGACAGTAACCTAAACCAAACTTCTGTGAGTGATTACATCATGAAAAATAATTCAAAAATTCTCTCCACTCACTGCTGATTCTATATTTTGTTTTTTTTTTTTTTTTGTAACTACTCTTTAAAATAAATTATTTCAGAAGACAAAGCACTAGAGATCATGAAAGGGTGATTTTCCTCCACATACATTTCTTCTATCCAAAAAAATTATTTTAATGCTTATTTATTTTTGAGAGACAGAGAGTGAGTGCGGGGGAGAGGCAGAGAGAGAGAGAGAGAGGCACAGAATCCGAAGCAGGCTGCAGGCTCTGAGCTGTCAGCACAGAGCCCAACATGAGGCTCGAACCCACAAACCCTTAGATCATGACCTGAGCTGAAGTCAGACACTTAACCGACTGAGCCACCCAGGCGCCCCACCCCCACATACATTTCTGTCATGTGTGGAAAGCTGTTAAGAAGAAAAAAGAAAGAAAATGTATATGTCTGATCCTACTTACTGTTTTTAAAAAATAATTATAAAATTGTTGATGTTTATTTATATTTGAGAGAGAGAGACAGAGCATAAGCAGGGAGGGCAGAGAGAGACGAAGACAGAATCGGAAGCAGGCTCCAGGCTCTGGGCTGTCAGCACAGAGTCCCACGTGGGGCTCGAACTCACAAGCTGTGAGATCATGACCTGAGCTGAAGTCGGACACTCAACAGACTGAACCATCCAGGCACCCCTTGATCGTGATTGCTTTTTTTTTTAATTTTAGAGAGAGAGATACTCGTATTTTCATTTTTATTTTTTTAATATTAAATTTATTGTCAAATTGGTTTCCATACAACCCCCAGTGCTCATCCCAACAGGTGCCCTCCTCAATGCCCATCACCCACCCTCCCCTCCCTCCCACCCCCATCAACCCTCAGATTGTTCTCAGTTTTTAAGAGTCTCTTATGGTTTGGGTCCCTCCCTCTCTAACATGATTGCTTTTTATGCATACACACAAATATCTACAATTAGTCAATAATTACTCTACATGGAGAAGATACATTTATATTGATGCAAATCAACATTATCTGAAGCATATTATCATTATCATACCAAACAGTTGTACAGTTCTTTAGAGCTCACAGACCACTTATATATACAATTCTAGGAACATCGCTATTCCTAGTTTACAAAGAAATTTCAGGGAAAGCTTATGAGCTAAATAAGGATGTTATTTAATGTCCAACAGACTGTTGAGAAAAAAAAAACCTAGAGAAGTTAAGTAATTTTATTAGTATCATATAGTGTCAAATTACATGACAGTCAGCTCCAGAACCCAGAATTTTTAAGATTCCTGCTCTTACTAATATTTTACATCTATTTAGGGAGCAAACATTAATAGTACAATTGGAAATATCTTCATTATGGAGAGTAAACACAGTAAATATATAAGGAAGCACACATATATTTATTTTTTAATGTGATTTTTTGCAAACTGAGGTTGCGGTAAGTAAACCAATGATGCCCACTACTGCCCTTGTGCATGGCATAAATCTCTTTTCATTTTAAAGTCCACATTTTTATGTTCACTTTCCTAAATCAGGATCTTACTGATGCTTACTCAAAATCAAACCATCATGACCATTTTGACAGACTCTCCAGTGCTCTATTTTGAGCTTTTTGAGATTTTGTTTTGAGCTTTGAGTTTGAGTTTTTAGCTTTTGTTTTACATTCTCTCATCTGCCCCTTTGTTTTCTCTTCATTGTTCACTCCTTTGTTTTCTTTTCTATTTTTTTTCTAATTCCAATACTAAATATGTTTGTAACTTCTTTGTGCCAACAGTCCTGAGGACAAGATAAATTATTATATTATGGAAGAATAAGAAAACCCTACTTAATCTTCAGAATATTTTCTAGTTCATGGCCCAGTCAATAACTTGAATATCAGATGGGAAGAAAAGCTTTTAGTGATGACCTAAGGTAAGACTCTCGGTCCTTCATAAGTGGGGCACATTTTTATGATATGCTTCTTAGATTCATTTTCCCTCACTAGCACTCCATCATTTCCAAATCCTTGCAAACTTGCCCATGTAGAGATTCTCGGTTCTTGTAAAAGGTAAAGGATTGTGTGCACACACCTGTTTGTTTTTAATATTATCCTTAGTATTATAATCTTCTAAAGTACATAATCTAAAATTCAGAGTAAGAGCCACATAAACTATTATGCCATATATAATATGTATCATTTTGTAATTAATGTTTTTTTTCTTTGTACTTCAATTCCCACATCTGCACTGTTATGCCTCTAATGTGATTTCTATACCTCACATTCAAGGGTTTTTGTAATGCATCATCTTTATGGGCTTACTGTTTTCTTTTAAAAGGTTTAATCCTTCTATCCTGTATATACACAGAACCTCTCTCTCTTCCATCAATGAAAGTTCTCACCAATTTTGTAAGATGTGTGTTTCATCCAGGTTACTGAAGCCAGAAATATGTTGTGTTGTGTTTAGCTATTAAGCTGATTTGAGATTCCCAAAGGCAGGGTCAGCATTTTATTTATGATTCTATTCTCAGCTCCTAATACAGTGGTGGCTCTTAATATGAAAAGTTTCTCTTTCTTGAACAAATAATCTTTAAGTTCATGATTCATGTCTTTATTCTATAATTAATTAAAACTTGTCTATATATTACAAAAGTTCTAGGATATATTGATATTATTTTAAAGGTATATAAGGACCAGTTGAAAAAAAGGTTGGTTTATGCACATTTACAGCATATTCTCAAAACCACAAAGTTTAACTTTTATCCTTTTCATAAACAATCAAAGAATACTTGGTCATTTTATAAGCTAATATAACTGAGAATTAAAGTAGCTATTATTTAAAATATAAGCATCACAGGAGGTATAAAAATCATATAAAATAAAAGAAACTAGTGTGTTTTTCTGCATAAAAAGAAAAACAGGAGATAGGTTTCCCAATTAACAAATTGTCATAGCATAAAGAAAATTTAAGAGTCAAATATTGCTTGTTTATGTAATAGTTATTCTTGAGAATCATTTTATCTGGGTTTCTTTAATTTAAACTTTCACTACCTGCCTACTGAAATATATACAGCAGTATTCAAAGCAAGTTATCTTCCAGAAGGAGGTGTTGTGAATTGTTTTAAAATTTACTACAGATATGTTTCTAGCATAAGTTCAGCACTGAGTGTAGGAGTAATAGAGCTGATACCAGCTCACTTGGGGCTCTACTTGTCTCCCTCAGCACGAACACACTCTGCACTGAACTGGGCATATGCAAGGCACAATGAACTGTCCATCACAATTCCCATTATTAGAGGACAAAACACGCTGATCTGTGTCACTGGTCACAAATATATCCTCCTTTCTCCCCCAACTCTCCTCTTTCCTCAGTGCAAAGTTTTTGCTTGAGGTTTTCTTCTCAGGACTCACCTTGCTGGTTACAGTGCCACAAGCCTCAAGGCACTCTTACTAAGGTTTTCTTGCAAATGGATGAATCTTTGTGGCATGAATATTCGTGACAATAAATGTTCCTTGTACGTAGTTTATGCTCTGCCAGTAATTTCTGCTTTCTTGATACTTCCACAGAATGCTTTTTTTGTTTTGTAATGATTCAGTTTCTCCTGCTGCAGACGACTGATTCCTTAGCCTTTTTTGTTCATGTGTTTGCTCTTTATCTGTGTTGGTCATTCAGGAAGGCTGGAGCTTAGTGATTTTAATAGCTCTGTATTTTACCATATCTATGCAGATTTGATTTTCTGAAAATGTGATCTTATTAAAAGGAGATGGCACATAAAATACCAGTGAATCTATTCCAGTTGATTTCTTTTTTTTACTGGGAAAATTGCTACCTAGCAGTTTCTGGTTCTTTCTTTCTCTAGCTCTGATTCTTCTTACATTATCATTATGTCAATTATTATATGACAAGACATGTGAATAGCATAAATCTAGAAGTGTGCAGAATGTATTGGCTGTTATATTTTAATAAAAATAGACACAACTCTGATAATAATCAATTTCAAAGTATTGTGCTTACTATCCTTTCCACAAAAAGGGAATACATATGAAGAATGAATTTTAGTAAAACACGTGACATTATTTTTGATGTACCTTGAAACAATGTCATGTTATTATATTAGTTTTTCCCTTAATTAGCACATAAGAATGATAGTATATGAAATAAAAAAAAAATTAACAATGTATCACAAATGTTATTGCTTCCTCCTAAAAATAGATTGAATAAATTAATAACATGTTAGGGACATTTTATGCTTATGTGTTTAAATGGGTTTGGATCTAATTACATTAATGATTCTTTTCTATATCCTTTTACATAATTTGTCTTATCTATAGTTTTTAAAAGCAAATCAAAATTGTAACATTGCCATGTCATTAACAAGGGCAAACACATAATTAACATTTGTATAGTATACATCACTATGTAATGAAGTTGTGTTAACACCACTTTAAAAGGATATAGACGGCATGGACTTGAAGTTGACAGATGGGAGCACAGCATTTAAAAGCTTACAATCTGCAAATGAAAGATTTTGCAAAATGCCAATCTAATATTCAGCTCAATAAGATGGTAGCAAATATTGCAATTAAGTGCATATACAGAGAATCAATTATTCTAATCATCAGCTTTCAAACATTAATGTAAAAATGAAATGCCATAGATGAGAAGGCTTAGTTTCCACCAATTGTTATGTTACTTTTACAGTTTGGACTTCCTAATCCTTCCACAGCAGCATAAGTGTATTCTCTACCTGAACAAAAGTATTAGTTACATTTATAGATTATTTTTTAAAAGATAACAACAGAGAAAATATCTAATAATTTTTGGCCTTAAGTTTTAATCTGTAAGCAGAAGAAAGCTTACATTTAGGTGAGAGATAGGAAGGGAACATTAATATATTGTCCAATAATTATGTAGCATATTATTTCTGCTTAAAATATGTAGTTGAAATATGTCCAAAGGATACTTATTCCTCATCCTATATCTCTTTCCTTTGTAAATGGCACAAATATTCACTTAGATATCTGTATTTTATAGCTGATTACTTTTCTGTAAGTAATTTATTTTTTTGTTTTAATTTTTAGTTTATTACTCTTATTACTCTTATTATTATTTATTATTATTTTTTTTTTTAGAGAGAGAGTGAAGGCAGGGGAAGGGCAGAGGGAGAGCAAGGGAGAGAAAGTTAAGCAGGCACCACGTTCAGTGTGGAGCCCACACAGGGCTCAACGTAGTCATCACCCCAAGATCACCTGGGTAGCTCAGTCCATTGAGCGTCCGACTTCGGCCCAGGTCATGATCCCACAGTTTGTGGGTTCAAGACCAGCGATGGGCTCTGCGCTGACAGCTCAGAGCCTAGAGCCTGTTTCGGATTCTGTGTCTCCCTCTCTCTCTGCCCCTCCCCCACTCGTGCTCTGTTTCCCTCTGTCTCAAAAATAAATACACATTAAAAAAAATTAAAGAAAAAAAAGACTGTGAGGTCATGACCTTAGCCAAAATCAAGAATCAGGCACTTAATCCACTGAGCCACCCAGGAGCCCACATATTTGATTGCTTTTTATACCTTATCTGTAAGCCCTACCGCTCAGTTCTCCAGCTCTTGTGAGTATTTCTCTTGCCTGCTTTTTTTAACTATCATTTTACAATTGCTCTCATAGAGTGTTCCACTATTTCACACCTGCATTAGTAACAAGTCTTACAATTGGATTTTTGGTCACCAAGTTTTTTCTAATCTAATTTTTTAATACCTCTGGGTATTTTCTATCTTGCCTTAGACATCTATCATAGATTTGTAGCTAGCTGCCTGCCCTAACAAGAAACCTCAACCTTCCTATAATACTGAGACCCCACGTCTCCTCAGCTGCTCTCATGTCTCTGTGGCTTGTGCCCCCACTCTGACAAAGACAATTTCTCATAGCTGCCCCCAGAGCTATAATTAAAATTAGGACACCCCTTCTTTTTCCAGAAGCCCATGATCTAAGGATAACTGACTGGATGATGGGCTCTAGAAAAAAAAATCAATCAACCTTTCAAAAATATCTATTACCCATCTAGTATGTTTAATACTAGGTAAAAAATACAGAAGAGAAAAATTCTTCTGAAGTAAGTTGCCATCCACTAAGTGCTTTCTTTCTGCCAGACCTATGTTCCCTGCAATATACACTCAGTACTGCGTTGTGTTCCAACATTATTTTTTGCTTCTAAAGTAATTTATTAATTCAGAGAAATGTAAAAGTCAATACGGAAATAGGAATTATATTTTTATTATGATAAGAACACTTAACCTGAGATCTAACCTCTTAAAAATGTTAAGTTTACAACACTTTATAGTTGACTATACATGCAATGCTGTACCTTAGACATCTAGAGCTTATTCATTTTAATTAACTAAAGCTTTGTGCCTGTTGTTTAATAACTCCCTATTTCCCCCTCCTCCCTCAGTCCCTGTTAAGTACTATACTAGTCTTTGATTTTATGTATTTGACTATTTGGATACATCATGTAAGTGGAATCATGCATTATTTGTCATTCTCTTCCTTATTTCATTTAGCCTAATGTCCTCAAAGTCCAGCCATGTCACTGAATACTGCAGCATTTCATTCTTTTTAAAGGCTGAACAGCATTCTCATGTATGCATATACGATATTTTCTTTCTATCCATCTATCAATGAACATTTAGATTATTTCACATCTTGGCTACTATGAATACTGCTATAGTAAACATGAGATTGCTAATATTTCTTTTAGATCCTGATTTTATTCTTATGGACATATAACTAGAAGTGGGATTGCTGGATCATATGTGAGCTCTATTTTTAGTTTATTTATTTTTTAACAACTTCTATAGTGTTTTCCATAATGACTGCACTATTTTGTGTTCCCACCAACAGTATGCAAAGGAACTAATTTCCAACAATTTTTTAAACAGCTGTCATTAGCCTGTTTTTACAAATAGACAAACTGAATATTAGTGGCTTTAAATAAATTATGTTATTCAACAAAAGCAGGTCAAAGCCATTTGAAAGCCCACATTCTGGTTTTTTTTCCAGATAAAATCTTTTCTTTTACTCTGCTTTTAAATATAAATATACAGGAACTACCTAAATAACCACCACATTTGAAAGGACTAGATAAATTATAATACATCAAACTATACAAGAGTATGCAGCAATTAGAAAGAATGAGAAAGATATACATGGAATTGAAAGCCCACATTCTGAACCACTGCAGTTTATGAATACAAACACCATATAGGTCTTTTATTAATTTGCTGCCTGGCTCATGGTTGCTGCTTGACAAAGGTTTTTGAATAACTGAAAGAATGCAGAGCACTAATTCTGCCTCCGTAGAGTACATGCCTTCAAGGAGTTTACAATATATCTAATGAGATAAGACTAAGGGAGGAAAATGTTACTCAGCATTTCATTCAACAAATACTTACTGAATACCCACTATGTGTTAGACATTTTTTGGAGTTCTAGTAATACCGCAGTAGAGAGGTACATATAGACTACATACCCAGATGGTGGGGCGGGGAGGGCAGAGATCCCTGCCCTCATGAGAAGAATAGAGAAAATAAGTGAACCATATCAAATATTAGAAAGCTATGTTTCTAATATGGTTAAAAATAAAAGAGGTAAGGAGAGATAACCCAATAAAAGAATCAAACAGAAAATACTGTAGAAATTCAAACGGCTTCTATAGCTAAGATTTTTTAAATGAAATAATTAAAAAAAAAAGAACTTTCATTATTCCAGTTTATTTTTTAAGAAATAGGTAGGAATATAAGTTCATTTTCTAAGTATATCAGACAAAATTATTTAGGTTGAACACAGAAAGATTACCTATGCATACTCATTGGGCTGTCTTTGGTTATTTTATTTTTGTGCTATATGTGTGCAATCTATTTTGTGATTAATTAACATTTGATAGAGTATACATTCAAACATTTTTTTTTGAGTGATTTAACATGTAGATGAGATTTAGCTACAATTTCCTTCCAGGAAAACAGCATCCATGCAAGAAATACTTAGAATTTGGAGTCCTGAAAATTCTTAGAGTAATGAAAAAATATATATATAGATATCCAGTCCAGTTCCAGATATTTGTTCTTCCTTAATTTGGTATCTCATTTATTTAGAAGCTAGAAGGTAGAAAATATGACCTTAAAGTATATAGAACATTTAGAACTTGTGATTTCAGGGCATGAATAAGTCCGAAATTCTATCTCCTTGAAATTTGTTTCCAGAATGTTAACTGCAAAGCAAGTTATATATAGCAGTAAATGCATGCTTAATTTGTGCAGAAATCATGGTGTGATGAATACAATTAAGAGCCTCGGAGGGAATAATTATATTACTGCATAAAGCTGGTGGTTCTCAAATTGCTTGGTGCCTGGACTTTAAATTGGCCTGATTTCCTGTTGTGAAAGTCATCCATCGCGGCAACACAACTGCAGCAGGAACGGCAGAGTTTCAAAGTCACACAGAAAGCATATTCTTTCTGATCAATTGCCATATATTCTTGTTTAAAGGAAAAAAATTGGCAACATGCTACCGAAGTTGATTAAACTGATAAATTAAAATGCATTAGATCGAATACATTGTTATGTGTGCTATTCAGAGGAGAATTTTTGTAACAAGATTGACTAAACAGTGTTTAATGGCAGCTTTTTAAGCAAGTGCATATGCAAACTTATATAAATTTGAAGTGAATTGTTTAAAGTTAATAACATTTTCATTTCATGGTACTTGGATTATCAGTGCCTTGAAATAATAGATGGAAGTTTAGGATTACCCTTCCCAAAACATAATTACTTATAGTAAAAACTGAATGTAAGTGTTTAGTCCTATATGAAAGCTCTGAATTATTTTAGAATCACCCATTGCTTAATGTTGTCAAATAACTCATTAGCTTTATGTGACCAAAGAAGCTTATATGATATCAAATAATTTTGCATTTCTTATTAAATAGCTAAACAACAAATCATTTTT
This sequence comes from Leopardus geoffroyi, assembly GCF_018350155.1. NCBI lineage: Eukaryota > Metazoa > Chordata > Mammalia > Carnivora > Felidae > Leopardus > Leopardus geoffroyi. Next base: position 45,899,061 of record NC_059326.1, read on the forward strand.
ATAGCACTAAAATTTTTAATGGCTTTACATAGGGTTGCTTATATCTGAGACTTAAAATAGCACTTCTTATCCATGATAACCAAACAGTAAGGAAAAGACAACATAGCACAAGGAACACTAGTGATGAATTTGGAATCTCTGTCTCCAAAAGGTTTAAGTGAAACTGGTAAGAAACAGGCATTGGCAAGAGGTTAAACAGGTAAGGGAAGCATTTCGGCCCCCAAAAAACAATGGTTAAAGAATCCAGAGAACACACTGAAAACCCTCCAAAAACTTCTAGCTCATGGATGTCACCATTCCCATAAGGCCTATGACAGACATTACTAACCAACCATCCACAGTGCTCTTGACTGCTCATTGCATAGAGAGGTGGTCTTAGAATTACACACAGTTTCAGAAAACAGTTGCCAATCTATTGGCGCTTGAAGTCACTAGGGTCCTGGTTCCAATTCATGACCTACCAGAACTCATGAGGAGACCGTGGCCTGGAGAAGCTATATGATTTATCAAACACTCTACCGCGGAGCTGCAGCTAGAAACCCATCCTTCATTGCCAGCATACTGCTAATTCTCTTGCCAATGTTACAGTATCCTTGCCAAAAAGTGAGGTCGTTTACTCTGTATACATTTTTCCACCTTTTCTCTCATTGGCTTCTTCACCTCTATAAAACTTAAATTCCTCATGTCCTATTTCTTTATTTTTATTCATCCATTTATTCCTGCATTCAACAGACATTCTCTGTAAATGCCAATATACACAATGCTAGATGCTGAGGTAATTACAAGAGTAAGGTGTAAACACAGTTTTGGACACAGCCAAGAAAAAAACAACATGGCCACAGACCCGATCCTTATTATACATCTAATAGATTTGGTTTGTATGCAAAGTACAGAGATTATGCAGCTGGAAAACTTGGAGCAATTTCTATCCAATAAAAAGCAGGGAGGTGGATATATGGGTAGCCGCAAGACTGTTGATTCAAGTAATCTAATTTGGGCTCTCTTCAGTGACTTTGAAAACCCTAGAGAGTTTGCAAGTAGAACTGTTGATTTAACAGAAAACAAACTATTCATGGAATGTTCCACATGTGAAATACTGTTTTCCATCTTCTTTTTCAGATATATTTCAATTTCACCTCATTTTCATCAACCATGTAAGCACACACAAATACACAAACACACACATATAATCCATGATCCTAAAGTGAAAACACTATGGACTTATTTGTGTGTGGGATTAATTTCAAATCCTAACAATTTTGTATTTACACTGGACCGCCAAGTGTATCTTATCATCAGTGTCACATCTTTCCAAAACTGCCTTCCAGATTTGGTGGCACAGCTCTTGACCAAGAAATTAAATAGTTTAAGTGGCGGATTTGATCACTGGACCTGGTCTCATTGATGCTATTTCTCTAACCAACTAAACTGAAACCACTTAAAATAAAAGAGGAGAAGGCCTAAAGCCAGCACATATTTGATTTTTTTCAGCACATATTTGATTTTATAAGTAATGTGTATATATTACATTCAGCATAAGTTTACATCACTATTTTACTATTAGAAAGCCATATCATTATTTTTAAGTTATCAAGACACTGGCAAATTAAAAGAAAATTGTTCTAGGGGCGCCTGGGTGGCGCAGTCGGTTAAGCGTCCGACTTCAGCCAGGTCACGATCTCGCGGTCCGTGAGTTCGAGCCCCGCGTCAGGCTCTGGGCTGATGGCTCAGAGCCTGGAGCCTGTTTCCGATTCTGTGTCTCCCTCTCTCTCTGCCCCTCCCCTGTTCATGCTCTGTCTCTCTCTGTCCCAAAAATAAAATAAACGTTGAAAAAAGAATTAAAAAAAAAATTGTTCTAGAAGACATAAATAAATAGATAAACAAATGACAAAATGAATCCTATTGCTCAGCAGATAACCTAAAATAACAGGAATTTTGCAGACTTCTAAAATGGAATAAAGCAAATCTACACTTGTATTTTAAAAATATCACAATTTGTATTTATCTGTCAGTATTTGGCTATTGTCCTCATATTTGTAATTATGTCAAATATGGTATACTTCTGGACATGAAAAGCCCATTCCAAATCTTTGAGTCAGCTCCAGCAGTTTTTTAATGCCTTAAACATAACAGGTTATCAACTAGGATTTATTGACTTAAATTACATTTAAAAAATTTTAATGTTTATTTTGGAGAGGAAGAGGCAGAGGGTGAGAGAGGGAGGGGCAGAAAGAGAGGGAGACACAGAATCTGAAGCAGGCTCTAGGCTCCGAGCTGTCAACAGAGCCTGATGCGAGGCTCGAACCCACGAACTGAGAGATCATGACCTGAGCCGAAGGTAGATGTTCAACCGACTGAGCCACCCAGGCACCCCTAAATCACAGTTTTTAATACACAACTTTCTGAACTTCAAATTATTAAATGCCAGGTACATGCTTTTAGGAAATTTAATTGCATGCTTCCATTACCAAACACTGAATGATATTTTAAAAATAAGAGTATTCGTTGAAGGACAGGACATTATAACCAATCTTAGATACCTAGATGTTCAAATAAGTTTTCCTGTAGAATATTATAACAAGTCCTGTATAGCAAAATATAAGGATCTGAAATGCATGGGTGTGTTTTGCAAATACTTGTATCATTTTATATATACTTTATCCTTGTCCGAACAGAAATATACTAAAAAATAAAGATGATGAGATTACTTCCGATAAACAAGCACATTGTTCTACCTGGTGCCAATGTTAACTCCTGCCTTGTCCATTGAATCTCTGATTTAGTCAATGTTTTCCAGTGCATAAGTGTTCATCCCTATGGAGACTAGTTTACATTAGGAGAAAACACTAGAATTCCAAAACCTACAAGTCCTACACTTTGCTAAGATACAGTCATGCAGAAAGCAGAGGTTTCCATTTATGATCTTTGCATCCACAGAAGTTATACCGAAAACGTGGTTGTATACAACCTCACTTTCCTCAAAAGACAAAAATATTTATTCTTGCAAACCTAATAACCGGTAAATGTCTTCATAGATGTCATCACTGACCAGGAGGAATATTGAGTAAAAGTCCAGTCTGGTTTTGTGTTTGTCAATTAATAAAAAAGAAAATCATTACAAATATTACTTCTTATACTACATACAGCATTTAGGTAAGGACGCTGTGTTCCCCTCTATAAAGCTCAGCCTGCCCTAATTCTTTCTGGATTGCATTTCCAAGACCCAGATGCTGAGCCGAGAAAATTTTCTTTCCAGCAATAGCATCTGGTTCCTTGGCAGCCTGTATTTGCCCCTGTGTTGACTACACTGCAGTTGTCTTCAGGCTGTGAAATAGTAACGATGCTGATGTGATATCTTATTCACTTGGATGTGGTACATTTTAGCTTTCTTATTTTGTCCCCACATGGATATTTTTCATACTTACAATCTTTTATGAATAAATTTAATCAAGGAAAATTTTGGTAAATGATGCAACATTCAGTAACAGGTAATATTTCTGTCTACATAAGGTGAGCCACTCCGACAGGGACACAGATCTAGCCTTGGTCTTATTGTAGTTTAAGGACAAAACTAGTTCCCTTGCTCCTTGTCCTGCTCTTTATATACGTAATTTTGACTCTTTAGATTTCCTTTGGCAAACCGTATACAAATGATAACGATAATGATGTTGCTAATAATAATAACAACTATAATTTATGGAACACATCTGTAAGCCAGGGACAATACAATACAATACAATAGCCACAGACTATTTAATTTCATTTAATTCTCACAAGAGTCTACCCTGTCTATCACATTCTTCACTTAAAAATAGGGGAAAAAATTATAAGACCTATAGTATCTGATCAGGAGACTGTTCAGGAAGAAAGACAGCTATTATCACAGGGAACATTGTAGAAATTGTCCCTGGAGCTGGGGTTCAGTGACTTTTAAATGTTTTCAATATGACAATTACGCTGGTCACAGTTTGATGCCAGCCTACCTTTCTCACCTTACTGCCAACCCTCCCATGTGCCCTAGGCTTCCGTCTCATTGCAACAGTCCTGCCCAAGCTTTTCAGCTGCCATCCACTAATTGGCATGCCCGCTCCTCACTCTCCCACTCGGTTTGCATTCCTCTAAAAGCCAACTCACTGCTGAACTTCAAATAAAGCGGGGTGACTGCTGCATGTGAGGAAGGTGTGGAAAAAGTCTCTTCTCTACAGGCTTAAGATGGGATAATAACAGTAATAACACAACCAGATATTCAGCATTTACCACATGCCAAACATTTCAGAGAACTTTACATACATTAACTCATTCCATCCTCACAACACTCTAAGGGATGGGATTATTATGAGCCATATATTATAAATGAGTGTATGAAAACAAAGAAAAGTTATGTCACTGCTAATGAGACACTGCTAGTGAACCCAATCACCAGGCATCAGGAGCCCACCCTCCTAACATCTGCACCATTGTGACTTCTCAGTCAGGCCCTCGTCCCCCAGGAAAGTGCTTACACCTTGGCTATAGGTAATGGAAAGTCGTCTTCAGGGGGCCCATGTGGCTCAGTCAGTTAAGCGTCTGACTCTTGATTTTGGCTCAGGTCATGATCTCAAGGTTTGTGAGTTTGAGCCCTGTATCCAGCTCTGCGGTGACAGTGGAGATTCTCTCCTTCTCTTTTGTCCTCCTCCTTCCCCCCCACCCCACCCTCTCTCTCCCCAAATAAATAAATAACCCCTTAAAAAAAAAGATTGTTTTGTTTCTGTTTTTGTTTTTACCTCAATTCTCCATAGAAAACTGTGAGATTTGTTCCAGATACTCTATATTTTTAAAATAATAGTTTCTCTAACACTGTGTTTTCAATGGATTTTCAATAATGAAAAATGTACCAAATACAAGTGAAATTCTCTCTCTCTCTCTCTCTCTCTCTCTCTGTTTACACACACACACATACACACACACACACACACACACACACACACACACACACCACACACACAAAGTATATACATAAATACACATACATATACTCTTTAGGTATTTCTTGGTTTTGTTTTATCTATATGTATCTAGTTATGTAGCTGGATAGATACACAGATGATTGATAGATATGAAAAAGAATTCCACTTTTATTTAGAACACATTTATGTGTTCTTAATTAATTCTTTTGTGGTAAAAGCTATTGGATATTATTTATGTTATTGCATTGTGGATAAAAGATTTTGTATGTGTATATAACAACATCTGTGTATAAATAATGTTTTTCAGAAACCATTTTAAATGGTATCTCCATATGTAGCAAATAAATGGGAAGAAGAATTATGTTAAACTACAAGTAGAAAGAAATTAAAATCGAAACCACTATGCTACCAATAAACATGATTTAAACGAAGAAAAGTGTATGAGGTGAGCTCACGTGGAAACCTGACCATATTTGCTAAACCACGCCAGAAAGTGTGAAAATGAAAATAATATGATGTAAATATTTTTTCATATGTAAAACATTATATAAGAAAGGGAAGATTCAAAATTTCTGCACAATGATCAGAAAAGGGGACCATGCAACTGACTTTCTCTCAATAAGATCTATGATTTTTCATGTATGTGGTGGGAAAAATGAAGACAGAGAAACACAGGAGATTAGGCAGACCTCTCCATGTTGGGCAAGAGGGGAGGATTCTACCTGTGTTTTGTACTTATTCCTGTGTCTTAAATGACTGCTTTGGTTAACATTATTGTCACTATCTATCATTCTTTGCTAAAAATTTAATTCTCAAGATATAATCTTTTACTTTAAATTATGTTAGAATTATTAATGGCATGGTAACACTGAAGAGACACAATATACGTCCCTATGATCAGAGACAACTACTTTCAGGAGATGACCAAGAACTGAGAAAAGAAAAAGGTTCCTGTGACATCTACAACGTATCTAAAATTATATATGAACTGTGTTGCAGAAGCTATTAAATATTATTTATACCATTGCACTCCAAAAAAAAGATTATTTTGCTATGCCAGTTATTTTATTTCCTAAAAAATAAGCCAAATTAACATTTCCCTTTGAAATATTAAAGTGATTGAGCATTTTTTTCTTGGATAGACTCTGCTGAATGATTGCCTCGGATATCCACTTAATTTTGAGTAGCTTTCACAGCCTTACTTTCATGAGTTGTCTTAAATCTCAAAGAAGTGAATACCAATGACAACTGGCAAAACATATTTACAACACTTGACACAGAGCTAATACCTTCAATTTACAAAGAACCCACACAAATTTAAAAGGAAAGGATGACTGGATCAATACAAAAATCAACCAACAATAGGAACATGTAGTTCACAAAAGAGTCAATGGCCCATAAATTTATGAAAAACTATTTACATTTAGGTGGAGTGTGTGTATAAAATGTATAAGTATATATATTCCATTCATTACACTTATCAGGAATAGCAAAACAGAACAATGAAAATACCTAAGGGGTCTATTAAGAGATACCTGGATACTTAGTTGTCTAAGTTATTATATTCTTATTATATTCTATATAATGGGATAGTCTGCAAGCATTAGATAATAAAAAGGAATATAATATGAAAAAATCTCCAAAAAGCGTTAAGTGAAAAATGCATAGATCTAAGACGTATCTCTACTGTCTTCTTTTTTACATTTAGAAAAACAGAGATGAAACACAGATTTGCCCATATATACACATATAAGGGTGTGTAAATATGTTTTTCTAGAAGAAATTACAGTAGTCTGATTTGTTATATAAACTGAGATCTCATTAAATAACACATCTTTTTCAGGAAATGGTACACAAGGATCAGATATATATTTTTGAAAAGCTTGGAAAGCTCTGAGAATTATCATAAGTCAAAAGTCTTGCACCTTCCAATATAAAATATACTTCAGTTAATTTGTATTTACTTGGTATTATAAATAAATAGCTAGCTAACAGCTATCTATTCAGCTAACTGAATGTTTATATTCCTCCCAAATTCCTATGTTAAAACCTAATCCCTGATATATAGTATTTGGAGGTAGGACCTTTGCAACATGAATAGGTCACGAGGGCTCTGCCCTCATGAATGAGATTAGAACCTTTATAATGAGACCCCTGATAGGGGTCATGTGAGACCAGAGCAAGAAGATGACTATCTACGAACCAGGACGTAGAGCCTCGCCACACAACAAACCTGCCAGTGACTTGATCTGGAGCCTCCCATATTTTAGAACTGTGAGAAATAAATTTTAGTTGTGTATAAGTTACCTCATCTGTGGTATTCTCTTATGGCAGCCTGAAAGGACTAAGACATCAACACAAAGGAATACATGATATTCAGGTCTAGGCAAAAGATTTTGGAGTTGGAAGCCTGGGGACACAGGTAAAATTTGTCCTCAATGAGCTATAAACTTTAAGTAAGAAGTAATGTGTCAAGTTCTCAGTTTATTTTTTCACTGTGAGACTGAATAAAAGAATCAGCAGGTTCTTTTTGTAACCACTGTGATTTGGTTCAGTAAAATCTACATAAGAGGGAATTGGGTCCCCTTTGAAAGTAGATAAAAATTCAGACAGACAAAGATATGCAAAGAGAATGATCTCAGTACAAGGAAGAATTTTCTTTTAATGTTTATTTATCGAGAGAGAGGAGAGAGAGAGAGAGAGAGAGAGAGCTAACATGTGAGTGGGGGAGGAGCAGAGAGAGAGAGAGACGGAGAGAATCCTAAGCAGGCTCCACACTATCAGTGTGGAGCCCGATGCAGGGCTCAATCTCACGAACCTTGAGATCATGACCTGAGTCAAAATCAAGAGTCTGACACAACCAACTGAGCCACCCAAGTGCCCCTCAGTACAAGGAAGAATTTTCACACAAGTTCAGAGTTGATCATTTTGAGGGCATACTTTTAGGAACACTGGTTGCTGCTTACAAAAGAGGCTTTAGAGAGAAATAAAGAAGAACAGTGAAATGAAGATAGATTAAGAAGGATTTGGACTCTAACTTGACCTTAGAATAGTAATATTATAAAACTTTATAACCAAAAGAAACGTTAGTGATTACTGAACTAAACCCTTCATTAATGAGCAATAGGTAAAGAAAAATTAAACAAAGTGCAGATTTAACAGATTATAAATAATTTGTATCTAAGAATTTATCTTCACAAGGGGCAGTCCTGTGTCTTATTCAGCCCTGTATCTCTAGTCCACTTGTAGTATAATGCTTGTACAAATAGGTTATTGATTAAGTGGTTGCTGAATGACTTCATGCAACAACTATTTGTTGAATGTCTGCTGTATGCCTGGCATTGTTCTAAAGTCTAGGGGTTATACTACAGGCAAAGCAGACAAAGCCTGTGCCCCTTGGAGTTTATATTCTAGGAAAGAGGAGGAGAAAATAAATAAATAAATAAATAAATAACTAAATAAATAAATAAATAAATAAATAAATGTAAACTTGGTCCAGATGCTTGGGAAGGACTTGAGGAAAATTAAAGGAGTTTAAGAGAGAGAAAAAGTTCTTGTGGATGGAATAAATTTTTCATTCAGTGGTCAAGGAAAGCCTACTTGATAAGGTTACTTCATTTATTTATTTAATACTTATTTTTGAGAGAGAGAGAGAAAGAGAGGGAGGCAGAGCGTGAGCGGGGGAGGGACAGAGAGAGAGGGAACACAGAATCTATAGCAGGTTCCCAGTTCTGAGCTGTCAGCACAGAGCCCTACACTGGGCTTAAACTCATGAGCCGTGAGATCATGACCTGAGCTAAAGTCAGAGCCTTAACCGACTGAGCTACCTATGCACCCCATAAGGTTACTTTAGATCAAATAACTGAAGGAAGTGAAAATGCTTGGAGTAAGTATGATCTGGGCAGAGGAAACTGCAAAAGCTGGGGCTGGAGTGTATTTGGCAAGTTCAAGGAACAGTGATGAAGCTACTAAGACAGAGCCAAGTGAATGAGAAGGACAAGAGTAACGGGAAGTTCACAGAATTACTAAAGCCCCAATCATTCCGGACCTGGAAGGCCACTGTAAATACTTTGGAGTTTGAATTATCAGTCCAGGGTTATAGAAGTAGCTAATGGAATAACTCAAACCCAACACTCTTGATTTTCTCTGCATTGTCATTACATTAAAATAATTAAACAAATAAAGACAAATGTGATGAAAATAACATTTTCAAAATACTAGCCTGTCAGGTTATTCAATGTTATTGGAAATGCTGATGATAATGACTAGGTTCAGATTTCAGCTACTCTCCTTCTCTCAGGAATGAACCATTTCTGGTGCCTGGGTGGCTCAGGCAGTTAAGGATCTCATCCAGCTCTTGATTTTGGCTCAGGTCATGATCTCATAGCTCGTGAGTTCGAGCCCTGCAAAGGTCTCTGTGCTGACAGTGCAGAGCCCATTTGGGATTCTCTCTTCCTCTCTCTCTGCCCTTCCCCTGCTCTTCCTCTCTCTCTCAAAATAAATAACTAAGCTTAAACAAATTTTAAAGTGAGCTATTCCTCTACCCATCTCTTCCGTGAGCCCCTACCCTACCCTCCTGAGGAGAATCCCAATGTAGGCTTGCCCCTAGCATGACTTAATTTCCTATTTCCCATTCACTCAAACCAAGAGGAAAGAATTGTTTTAAGGAAACATAAATTAAATCCCTTAAATATAATATTAAAAATCAGGGTTTTATTAAAATATAAGAAGTATTAATTCATTTCAATAGAAGATTTAAAAAAACTTAATGTTAAGTTTTGATCTTTTGGGAAGACATACAAGGACAAAGCAAAAATTATGTCTAGATTTTAAGCCAACAGAATATATACGTGTTTTCTCGGAGGCTCTACAGTTTTCATGACCAGTTTAGTAATCATGCAAGGTACTTAGTTAGAAGGAATGATTATTATATCGTCCTAAGGATGTTAATAATACAAATAGCAAATTATAGCAATCTTTGTAATTATATGTACGGTCCCTATTAAAAATTTACATGCCTTGGTCTGATTACGCTCTGAATCAAAACTCTTTTCCTACCACCAAAGGAAAATGCATTCAAAGCTAAAATTAGTCTTACCAAATTAAACAAATATTTAGAATATCCCATGACCTACAAGCTATATTTCATACTCAACATGCTTTACCATCTAGGTGCACAATAAGAGAAACAACTCAGCTGCTATGAGAGAAACAGATGGTGAAAGGTACCTGCTGACCAAACAGGAGCAGCAGGGTGGAATCAGGGTGGGTCAGCTCATCTGGAAAGGATGCTGGCAATTGTCATTACACACATCAATTGTTTCTGATACTACTGTCTGTCATGCGGTGCCCAGGGGCCGTATGGCTTTCCTTGAAACATTTAACATAAAACTGCTGAAATATAATTTTGGCCTCACATTCTGAAATGAGTTGCTAAATCCCCACAATAAGAAATTAATGTTGCCAGCATTATATTATTTTAATTAAGCATCCCTCCCTTCCGTAAAGATACAGAAGCATTGTTTGATATATTTCCAATTTGTCTGCTAATTTATAAAAGTAAAATGATACTACATTATTGTTATAAAGTTAATCAAGACTTTAATGGGACAGTTATGTTACTATCAAGGATTTTTTATTATTTTTTCTTACTATAATGTATGTGTTCAATGAGCTGATTATGCCGTGTGACAATGATTTCACTAATTATAAAGTTATTACTGTATCTCTAATGGGAAGAAATTCCAGCTTCCTAAGTTGCAGAGATGTAATTCCTAAGGAAAACCAGCAAACAAAAATATATTTTAAAAGCCCATTAAAAATATTAATTTAGATTATATATCTATATCTATATACCACTTTGTTCCCAGACTTTTTGTGTGTCCTACAATGTAACTTTCTTTGTAAATTCATTGATTTCAAGAAATTTATGCAATTTTAACCATAAAGAAACAGTTTCCTATAAAATGTAACAATTAATATTGGGCTGCTATCTCAAAAAATTAATAAAACATTTTAGAGATAGCATGGAAATTGTGTTGTGCCTATATTTTAGTAAACATATATACAAATCTCCATCAAAACAGGGTAAGTTGACAAGATTTATGTTTTAGTACTTGAATTTTATGTGCCACATATTTTACCAAACAGCTACAAAATGCATTTTTCAGGAAACCTTAATAAAGGAAAAAAGCATTTGACAAGAGGTTGTGGTACATGGAGTTTTTGTTCTTCCTTACTCCAGCATGTTCACAAAATCACTGCAACTGAACATAGCTCAGTATTATGACAAAGGCTTGTGTCATTATGTGTTTGTTGTGACCAACAGACAACCATCACTACCACAAAGACAAACGGCTTTGTCCATACTTGGTGTTGATAAGAGTGCTAATGTGTAGTTTGAGAAGCATCAGAATGTTTAAATTATAGCTCACCTGTTTTGCTACCTAAAATGCTGATCCTGAAGTCACTTCTTTGGTCTCAGCTACAGCAGTCTCCTGTGGAAACAAAATAGGAATCAAAATCCAAATACATAGAGCTTTAGGAGAAATCATGGAATTCAAAATAGACTCCTAAATCCATATCAAAAAATCTCATGAAATATCTGACATAATCATAATGTATACCCATTATCAAAGCTAAGTGAATTGAATTTTTTTAAAGAGAAAGAAAAGAGGAAAGAGGAAAAGGTCTAGAAGTGATAAAGTGTCCCCTAACATGAAAACTTAAGAGATAAACCAATTTCATGAAATTGATTATCCAGATTTCAGAAACTGGCTAAAACTGAAAGATTTGAAGATTTAATAAATAAAAAAAATATATAATTCAAACAGATACAGTATAAGAAATAATTCATGTTAATTTAACGAAAAAGATATACCTAGTCAATATTTGTTTCAAATTTGATATTTATTATTTTTAATCTCTTCATCTGTACCCAACTTAAAATACAATTCCCAAAAGTTGAGGGCTTTGGTCTGTTTTACAGATAGTCCAGTATTTAGAAAATACACAGTAAATATTTTTTAAAATGATAGGCCTTATTTTAAGGAACACAATCTGAATGTAATACTGAACATTAAATACGTAATTTATTCAATATTCTTCCTTGTGAACATGTTATTATTAATTAAATATTAAACCTTTTTATTAATAAATTCTTGTATGTTGATATGTACAAAAGATGAACCGTGTACTATGCTTGTTTAAATGTTACTACAGACCCACTGCTGTGAAAAGTCCTAGTCATACTTTCCGCTCGAGTTTTCTAATTCTCTATTACAGCACCCAGTCCTAAGTCTAAGTTATATAACATCTTCCTGTCCGGTGTCCTGAGTCCCCAAGAAATGGTCTCTATTTGAGTGACTGCAGGTCCTTCCCTAAAGCAGCACATCATCATGCCATTTAGTCTTTGCTTGACAAAGACAAACTATTTATATTACTTTTAAAATAACTAGGCATCAATATTATATGCCTGATGGCACTACTTTTATGGCGTTATGTCTAAGTCTCAAATTATAAAGTAACAAAAATAACTAAAATATTACCTTTATAAAAAGTAATAGTTTATGTGAATTATCACTACAAGTTTCACTGCTCTATCAATTAGAGCCTCCTCACCGTTATTTATTTTCTATCTACTTGTTTCATGAGTTTATATGGTGAGATAAGATGCCTAGTATAACGTCTTATTCCTGTCCACTTAGTTTTGCATTTTTTTTATATTTGATACTTCTACTTATTATGTTATTTATATAACCATAATTAAGCTTATTTTATTTTTAAAAAGTTTTCCCACTTGTTTTCAATTTTACTTTTGGTTTCAGTTTTATTATGATCCTAATATTAGTGTTAAGAGTATAACACACTCATTAAATATCTAAAAAATTGATTAGATAGTACTTTAGATAGTAAATCAATGCAACAAAACTAGAAATCACAATAAATACTAGAATCAAAGAAATTCCCTTTACTGGAAATTAAAAAAAGAATTAAGGACACTCCCAGATTAAAAAAAAAAATCAAAGCCTTAATAAAAGGTTATTTACCAAATAACCAATCATATCCCTATGTATTAACACTTATCAAATATAACCAAAATGTTGCTCAGAGGAAAATTTATAATAATTTATCAGAAGTTATAAAAACTTAACAGAACTATTTGCAGTCATAAAACCTTGGCATCCTAACTTCAAATGTGTATTTTAAATTATAAATGAAGTAATACTTAAATATAAAAAATAGGAGTTCTGAGTATTGTGATATTTTGGTCATTTTTTTTAATTTTTTAAATTTTTTTTTGACGGGGGGAGAGAGAGTATATGTGAGCATGCTCGCAAGCAGTAGAGGGGCAGAGGCAGAAGGAAAAAGAATCTTAAGTTGGTTCTGTGCTCAGTGCAGAGCACAATGCGGGGCTAGATCTCATGACCATGAGATCATGACCTGAGCCGATATCAAGAGTCAGACGCTTAACCAACAGAGCCACCCAGGTGCCCCTTGGTAATATTTTTGATACTGTTTTAAAATTTTTTTTTTTCAACGTTTATTTATTTTTGGGACAGAGAGAGACAGAGCATGAACGGGGGAGGGGCAGAGAGAGAGGGAGACACAGAATCGGAAACAGGCTCCAGGCTCTGAGCCATCAGCCCAGAGCCTGACGCGGGGCTCGAACTCACGGACCGCGAGATCGTGACCTGGCTGAAGTCGGACGCTTAACCGACTGCGCCACCCAGGCGCCCCTTGATACTGTTTTAAATGCATTTCATTGTCACGCACCCGCGCGCGTGCGTGTGTGTGTGTGTGTGTGTGTGTGTAATTTTTAGGTGATATCAGCAAGATGTTGGGATAGGAGATATCAGACTTTGTGCCCCCCATAAAAACCAACCACTATTAGATAGCCATCCACAAATGAAAATAGCCCCCAGGAGGGCTCAAGAGTCCACTCAGAACCTGCAGCAACACAACGGAGCCAAAAACAGAGAACCACTGCACATGAAGGATTGCTGGAAAGACTGGCATAGCTGAGATGTCAGGGGTGGTCAGAAACAAAGAAAGGGGCAGAGTTTATCAGAACTATTTAGTGGGTGCCACCATGGTCCCTAGTAGCCTACTGTGTGTAAGACCCTGGCAGCCTTTACTGAGGACCTCAACAACCCTCATGGCAGATAGCAGCCGTGGATTATGCACATTTTGCACAGTGAATGCCCACATAGTGTTCACCAGCATGAATCTGAAGAGCTCATTTTGTAGAGGACACCAGCAGCTTTCAATGGTCATCACCACTACTGACCCCTAAAGAGAAAGACATTGTAGAACCACTCCCCCCAACCAAGGAAGCTGCTGTTTGAGCACCATATGACCAGGCTTCAGACTTCAGCTTCACAGCCACTTCAAGCACTCCTACATCTTAAACTCTGGAGCCACCGCCACTGTAGGCGAGCTCCCATCCTGGCCCTTGTTTCCATGGTTTTGTAAACCCCTGCACCTAGATGCTGAAGTATCTGCCACAGTGAGAGTGTCCATGCCTTTGACCCTGGAGCAACAATGTGTGCCTGCATTCTGGACCCCAGATACACGGCTGCTCCAAGGATATTCATGTTCCAAACATTAGTTCTGTGGCCAGTCTTCAGGTGCCTGTGCATTAGACACTACTACCACTGCCACTGCAGGTGCACCTGCAAACTGGACCCAGGTTTAAGACAGAATGCTCCAGCCATGACTGCTTCCATGGAAGTAAAAGACATCAGGAGGACTCCAGCTGGCTTTGCCACTGAACACCTAACTGCACTTGCCCCTGCTGTAGATACCACCAGTCTTGGCCACCACAGGCCACTGCAATTTTCACTGATGCTGAGATCCACTGCTATAGTTGAACAGAGGTTACACTGCTATACCCTCTCTGGAACCAGAACTGCTACACTTCACACAGGTAGCCCCTCACACTCACCTGTAGAAAACCAATCTGTAAAGCTTAAGAGAGGTGACTACTTCATCAAATGTACAGAGATTACCAAAAAAAATTACAAGAAACATAAAATACCAAGGAAACATGACACCACATGAGGAACACATGTTTTCCACTAACTGATCCCAAAGAAATGGAGATCCATGAACGGCTTAACCAAGTATCAAAATAATTGTTTTAAGGGGCTCAGAGAGCTACTAGAGAACACAAATAAATAATTCAAGAACATTAGGAAAACAATACACAAACAAAATATTTTCAACAGATAAAAATTATAAAAAAAAAAAAAAAAAAGATTACCGGGGTGCCTGGGTGGCTCAGTCGGTTAAGCGTCCGACTTCGGCTCAGGTCACGATCTCATGGTCGGTGAGTTCGAGCCCCACATCCGGCTCTGGGCTGATGGCTCAGAGCCTGGAGCCTGTTTCCGATTCTGTGTCTCCCTCTCTCTCTGCCCCTCCCCCGTTCATGCTCTGTCTCTCTCTGCCTCAAAAATAAATAAATGTTAAAAAAAAATTTTTAAAAAGATTACCAAAGAAAAGAATACAAAAAATGAAAAGAGAAAGAAAAATATGGTAGAGGTGTCAACAAAAGACTTGATCAAGCTAAAGAAAGAATCTGTGAACTCAAAGACAGCTCATTTAAAATTATACTTTTAGAGGAGCAAAAAGAAAAAAAAAGGCTGAAAAAGAGTTTGGTACCATCAAGTTAGCAATAGATGAGTTAAGGAAGTCTCAGAAGGAGAAAAGAGAGAGAATGGAGCAGAAAGTGTATTTGAAGAAATAATGGCTAAAAACTTCCCAAATCTGGGGAGAGACATGGACATTCAATTATATGAAACTCATAAAATCTCCAAACAGATTCAACCCAAAAAGGACTTCACCCAGACACATTATAATGAAATTGTCAAAAATCTAAGACAAAATTTCTAAAGCAGCAGGAGAAAATAAACTCATCACATACAAGGGAATCCCCAATAGGATATCAGCAGATATCTCAGCATTACAAGAAAAAGAAAATGACAGGCTGGTATCTTTCTTGACGATAAGTCCAAAATTCCTCAATAAAACACTAGCAAACCGATTTCCACAGCACATTAAAATGACTGTACATCATGATCAAGGTGGATTTATAATTTATCCCCAGGATGCAAGGGTGGTTGAACACATGTGAATCAGTAAATGTGAGGCACTACTTTAACAAAATGAAGGAAAAAAATCACAGGACTGCCTTAGTGGGTATGAAAAAAAAAAAAAAAAAAAACATTTGACAACATTTAACATCCATCATGATAAATACCCTCAACAAATTAGGTAAACATAAGGAAGGTGAATGTGTGTGTGTGTGTCTGTGTGTGTCTGTGTGTGTGAGTGTGCGACCAGCCTACAATTAATACCCTACTCAATGGTGAAAATCATAAACTTTTCCTTTAAGATAAGGAACACAACAGAGTGTCTAGCCTTATCACTTCTCTCAATCATGCTATTGAAGTCCTAGCCAGAGCAATTAGGGAAGAAAAACTCATAAAAGGCATTTTAAATGGAAAGGAAAAAGCATAATTGTCTGTTTGTAGATGACTTGACCTTACATATAGAAAACCCTAAAGACTCCACCAAAATACTATTAAAACTAATAAACAAATTCAGTAAAATTGCCGGATACAAAATCAACATATAAAATAGAGTTGCATTTCTATACATTAATGATGATCTGAAAAAGAATAAAATATTTAGGAATAAATTTAATCAAGGAGGCAAAAGATCATCCAGTAAAAGCTATATAAAATTTATTAAAGGGGCACCTGGGTGGCTAAGTCAGATAAGCGACTAACTTTTGATATCTGCCTCTCTCTTTTTCTCTCTCAAAATAAATAAGTAAACATTTTTTTTAAAATCATTAAAGAAACTGAAGAAGAAACAAATAGAAGATATCCCATAGATGGGAAAAATCGATATTGTTAAAATATCCAGAGTACCCAAAGTGATCTGTATATTCTATACAATCCTTACTTAAATTCTAATAGCATTTTTCACAGAAGTGGAAAAAAAAAAAAAAGAAAACCTGAAAGCATAATGCCATAAAAGTCCAGGAAGAAAACACAAGACAAAATTCCTTGACTGGCATTGGCAACGAGTTTTTGGATTTGGCACTGAAACACAAACTGAGGCAAAAATAAACAAATGGAACTACATCAAACTAAAAACTTTTTGCACGGCAAAAGAAACAATCAACAAAATGAAAAGACAACCTACGGAATGGAAGAAAACATTTGCAAATCATATGTCTGTTAAGGAGTTAGTATCCAGAATACTTAAGGAACTTATGTAACTCATTTGCAAAATCAAATAACCCAATTAAAAAATGGGGAAAGTACAAGAACAGATATTTTTCCAAAGAAGACATACAAATCACTAACAGGTATTTGAAGAGATGATCAGTATCACTAATTATCAGTGGAATACAAATCAAAACCACAGGACACATCCCCTCATATCTGTTAGAATGGCTATTATCAAAAAGTAATAAAATAGTAAGTGTCAGCAAGGATGTAGAGAAGAGGGAATCCTTGTTCAGTGCTGGTGGAAATGTAGATTGGTACAGCCATTATGGAAAACAGTATGGAAGTTCCTCAAAAATTTAAAAATAGAACTACTGTATGATCCAGCAATTCCATTTCTGGATAAATACACAAAGTAAATATAATCATTGTCTGGAAGAGATATCTGCACTTCTGAGTTCACTGCAGCATTATTCACAGTAGCCACGATATGGAAATAACCTAAGTGTCTATTAACAGATGAATGAATACAGAAAATGTAGTAAATACATACATACATATATATATGTATTATATATATACACACATTCTATTCCATGTATATACTCTATACATATATATATATATACATACACACACACACATATATATATATAGTAAATGTAGAAAATGTAGAAAATGTAGTAAATACATATATAGGTATATGTATATATACACACACACATACATTCTATTCCATGTATATACTCTATTATATTAGAAGAGAGAATATTATTCATCCTTCAAAAAGAAAGCAACCCTGCCATGAGCAACAAGATGAATCTGGAGGCCATTATGCTAAGTGAATAAGCCAGACACAGAAAGGCAAACACTGCATGAACTCATAGCAACAGAGTTTGGTAACTGTGGTAACATAATTACTAAGGCTAAGTGTAGGGGTAAAAGGAAGATGTGAATCATCGGTACAAACCCCAGACTATCGTCAGTCAATAATGTGCTGTATACTTGAAATTTGCTAAGAGAGTGGATCTCAAATATCCTCACCATCAAAACAACAACAACAACAACAACAAAACAATCAGTAACAATGTGAAGTGATAGATATGTTAGCTAACTTTTTCTAGCAATAATTTCAAATGTAACCATATATCAAAATGTCACATTGAACCAACTATATGCTATTTTACTTATAAAAAATCAATAAAATGAGGTGAGAACTTAGAGAAATAGAGAATAAATACCAATGAATAAAATTAAAAACTTATTACATGTCCTATTTGTGGTTTCCCTACTATAATAAACACAAAATTTTATATTAAAAATTTTATAGATGGAAATACATAATATATAGTAGTTTTCTATGTGATATGAATACTTGAACTCTGTTGACACTTTTAGATATATTATGATCTGTTAAAGAATATGTGATCAAAGAGATATATTAAGAAAATGGTTCACATGATTCTAGAGTCTGGCAAGTCCAAAATCAAGTCCAGCCTGGTGGCAGGCTGGAGACTCAGCAGAGCTGATGTTCCAGTTTGAGTCTAAAGGCAGTCCAGGAAAGGCTGGTGTTGCAGATGAAATCCAAAAGCAGACTGCTGGAATATACTCCCTTCTTTGGGGAGGCCAGTACTTTTTCTATTCAGGCCATAAACCAATTGCATAAGGATCATCAACATTAATAGGGCAATCTGCTTTACTCAAAGTCCACAAAATTAAGTGTGTAAGTGTTTATTTCACCCAAAACACTCCTAAAGAAACACCAAGAATAATTTTTGACCGAATTATCTAGGCACCCTGTGGCCCCTTGGCCCAGCCAAGTTTACTCATAAAATTAACTATCACAAATATTATCTTACTTGGCAAAGAAAGCACATCCCTCTATCGCTTGAATATTAGGAGATCAGAAATAAGGCTTCTCTAGTGTGCTCACCATGTGGAAGGTCAGAGCTGAGAAGAAAACCAAATTTATAGGCAAGTGCCAGTATTAGGTCACAGGAGTGCAGTCTGTGGTGTGGAAAATAGAGAATACTTTTATATGTTGCTTGAAAAATGGAATATTTGTAGAAAAGTTTGTCAAAATCCTAAACTGTCTCCAAATGCAAGGTGGGTTTTTGTCGAGGATGATAGGTGGTTAGAGGCACACATCACAGATGTCACAGCAGGGCTACTCTGAAGAGAAGAAATTCAAAAAGAATTCAGTCACTGGGGAACAAGAGAGGAGGACAGCTCTGAGAAAGACAAAGGCAAATCCGATAGCAAGTTGTTATCACTGATGTCATAAATTACTAACCCAAATCTCCTTATCCTATTTTTCTAGGAGAGAATTAGGTGAGAACTTAATGAATACAGAAAATGTAGTAAATGCATACATACATATATATATATGTATTATATATATATACACACATTCTATTCCATGTATATACTCTATACACATATATATATATATATGTATATATATATATATATATATATATATACACACACACACATATATAGTAAATGTAGAAAATGTAGTAAATACATATATGTGTATATATGTATTTATATATATACATATACATATGTGTATATATATATATATATATATATATATATATACATATCCACTAACATGTGATGATTATGTGACTAATTTTGAAAAGTCAAAGGATGCTGAACTGAGAGCCTCTCAGGTCATAAGTGAGTATTCTCATCATACATTAATGCACAACAGTTTCTGTATTACAGCTTTGAAGTACAAAGAAAATAACTGGGTCATAAATCAATGAGATGGTGATCCATTTCATTCTTCTTCTTTGAGCTATGATTAAATTCAGTGATGAAACTTTGTATTTGGGTCTGAGATAGTTTGCTTCCTTTTACCCCTCTTCGTATGATGGAGTTTTTCTTTTAGAAGTTTTGATTCCCCATAGTAACTCAGTTAGAGATCGCCACAAGTGCCATTTTCTTCTTTCTGTTTTTCTCATTCTCATAGACAACACTGACACTGTGCTATTTTCCCAAAGATGTTATTTTAATGGGCATTACACTGGTGAATTTGGCAACAACAAGGCAAACAGCAGAGTTGGGAGACATGTGGCTCTGTGATGTGATTGCATCTTTTGGCTGAGATACAGACCCTAGATTTACTATTCCCAAATGTCTCATCTGACTCATTTTTTATTATTTTTACAACACAGGAAGATGCTTTTGGTATCCATAGGCCAAACTTCAACTTGCCATAACCCCTATCCCAAACACCTCTGTGCTTGAGTTTATCCTGATCCTTGAAGCTACTGAAAACCCTTTAATAAAATCATAATAAAAAATGCCTTAAATACAAGTGGTACATTGCAAATGCTTCCTTTTCCTTGCTTCTGCTCCAATCTGTGCTTTAGGGATGCTTTCAGTGCCAAATCCGGTGCCTTTGGAGTGGGTCCCCAAAGATTTCTGAGCTTTCTATTCTAGCTCTTTGAATAAATGAGACAGTTAGAATTGGCAGGACTTAGTCTTCATCTTCGAAGCCTCAGGGAATGAGAGTACCAGTCTCTTCCTGGTGTTAGCTTTTGAAGTCCTTTCTTTGTTTTGTTTTGTTTAAATATTGAAGCCTTAGAATCAGAAGAAGTGAGTTTGATTCCTTATACTACAATTTACTTTCTGAAATTTTGAAAAAATAACTTGGACTCTTTAAATATGTTTCTTCATCCATAAGGAGAAAATATTTCTTGCCTGCTTGTTGTGATGGATAAATACCGTAATGTAGGTTGGAACATACAACAAAGAACACATTGTTAAGTACTAGCAACACCAATTCCATTATGATTTATGCAATTTTTATGTAACAGAAAAATAAACTTAGTGTTCCTGAACAAAGAGTAGTCATCAAATAATTCATTTTTGATTAATTGATTCAACAATCACCTAGTTTCCTTTTACAAGTTCGATGTCATATTCAACACCAAATCCAAAGGATGTAGTCATTAAAAAACTGGTTGATACAGGTTATTTCAAAAGATTTCATTGGCAACACTGTATATATTCAAAAAGAACAATTCATGGTCAATCAAGAGTTATTGTACCCTCTGACACAGAAAGCTTTTCAATAAACCAGATTTGTGTCTATAGCATGTCCCTAGAAAGGAAGGAGAAAACAAAGATATGTGTGATTTATTTGTATGTTACGTTTGTGCATATTGAGAAAACATCACAAATCAAAGGACACTTGATGAGCAATCTCTCATTTGGAAGAGAAACCAGAGGTATGTGATAAGATTTTTTTGTTATTTAATACTGACTTATTAATATATTTAACATCTATTTCATGCTAAGTCCAAAATGGAATTGAAGTGACTTGTCAGCCTTCAAAATCCTCTAATATTGTTGGAATATATGCATTACATTTTTATATATTATTTCATTTATTGTAACTTAGTCACTGTCCACTGACTCACTCCCTCAGACAGTACACAGTGGCTAAGGAAGAAGTTGGAAAGTAAAGTCAGGTCTCTTGAATCCAGAGTATACCTTCCTTCTATCACATACCTCCAGACATGGACACTTTAGAGAAAAGGATCACAATGTTGTCCTTTCAGTATTAACTTGTTGGTTTAGTCAGCACTAATTTGGGGATGAAAACTAAGAAGTTCAACCTCTGATAAGGATTTTAAAGGAAAATCTTTGTTACCTAGCACCTAAGTAATTAGTGAAAATACAAGTATTTAACACTCTGCAGGTAAAAAATTAAAAGCACGAGTCACAGAAAATCATTCCGAAAATACCAAAAGCTAAGGCTACTATAATTCTCTACCGCAATATGGTGGACTTCAGGAAATAGTACATCTTACTCAATTTCATCCCTCTGAGATACTAACATAGTTCCTCACACATAGCAGAAGGCAGATTAATGTATTTATGACATTAAATTAAATTCAAGCAAAACCAAATCTCAGGTACCCAGCCCTATACCAAACTTGAAGTTACTTGTCTGAAACATTCAGAAAAAGAAAAAAATGCTTCAAAAAATATCCTAAGTTGTTGTATTTCCATACACCAATAATGAATTACCAGAGAGACAAATTAAGAAAACAACCCCACTTAAAATTGCACTGAAAAAAATAAAATACCTAGGATAAATGTAACCAAGGAGGTGAATGATCTGTACTCTGAGAACTATGACACAGATAAAAGAAATTAAAAATGATACAAATAAGTAGAAATATGTGCTCTGCTCATGCATTGAAAGAATTAAAATTGTTAAAATGTCCGTACTGCCCAAAGCAATCTAAAGATTCAGTGCAATCCCTATCAAAATACCAATAGCATTTTTCACAGAACTAGAACAAATAACCCTAAACTTTGTATGGAATCACAAAAGACCCTGAACAGCTAAAGCCATCTTGAGAAAGAAGAATAATGCTGGATGTACCACTCCCTGATTTCAAAATATAGTACCAAGCTATAGTAATCCAAACAGTAGAGCACCAGCACAAAAACTGACATGTATATCAATGAAACAGAGTAGAGAATCCGAAAATAAACCTATGCTTATATAGTCAATTAATCTTCGACAAGAAGGCAAGGATATACAAACAGAAAAAGACAGGGTTTTCAAGAAACGCTGTTGGAAAAACTGGACAGCTACAGGCAAAATAGTAAAACTGGACCACTTTCTGACAGCACATGCAAAAATAAACTCAGAGTGTACTAAGGACTTAAAAGTAAGACTGGAAAACATAGAACTTCCAGAAAAAAGCATAGGCGGTAAACTTGTGGACATAAATCTGAACAATTTTTTTTTTGATCTGTCTCTTTAGGTAAGGGTAACAAAAGCAAAAATAAAGAAATGAAACTATATAAAACTGAAAAGCTTTTACACAGCAAAGGAAATCATCAACAAAACAAAAAGGCAACCTACTGAATGAGAGAAGGGATTTATAAATGATACAACTGATAAGGGGTAAATATTCAAAACACAAACAGAACTGACAAAACACCATATAAAAAACCTGAACCATTCAATTAAAACAATAGGCAGAGGATGTGAACAGACAGTTCTTCAAAGAAGACTTACAGATGGCTAACAGATAGATGCAAAGACGCCCAACATCGCTTATCAGGGAAATTCAAATCAAAACCACAATGAGATATCTCACACCAGTCAGAATGGCTAAAGTCAACAGCACAAGAAATAACAAGTGTTGGTAAGAATGCGGAGAAAAGGGAACCCGCATGATCTGTTGGTAGGAATGCAAAATGGTGCAGCCACTGTGGAAAACCGTAGGGAGTTTCCTAAAAAAATTTAAAAAATAGAAATAACGTATGATCCAGCAATTCCAATTTACCAGGTAAATTCTGGGTATTTACCTGAAGAAAACGAAAACACTAATTCAAAAATATATGCTCAGCTCTGGGGCGTCCTGGATGGCTCAGTCCGTTAAGTACCAGACTCTTGATCTGATGGTTCATGGTTTCGAGCCCCACATCAGGCTCTATGCTGATAGTGTGGAGCCTGCTTGGGATCCTCTTTCTCCTCGTCTGTCTCTCTCTTCCTCCCTCACTTGTGCTCTGTCTCTCTCAAAATAATAAGTAAACTTAAACAAACTTAAAAATAAAATAAAATAAAATATATACTCACCCCTATATTCAATGCAGCATTATTTGCAATAACCAAGACATGGAAATAGGCCAAGTGTCCATAGATTGATGAATGGATAAAGAAGAGGTGAATGGAATATTATACAGCCATAAGAAGAATGAAATCTTGCCATTTGTAATGACACGGATAGAGCTAAAGAGTATTATGCTAAGTGACATAGTTTGTCAGAGAAAGACAATACCATATGATTTTACGTACACATGGAAATTAAGAAACAAAACAAATGAGCAAAGGGGAAAAAAAAAGAGAGGGGGGTAAACCAAGACACAAACTCTTAACTATAGAGAACAAATGATGGTGGGCTGCCTGGGTGGCTCAGTCTGTTAGGCATCCGACTTCGGCTCAGGTCATGATCTCGCAGTTTGTGAGTTTGAGCCCTGCATCCGGCTCTGTGCTGACAGCTCGGAGCCTGGAGCCTACTCCGGATTCTGTGTCTCCCTCTCTCTCTGCTGCTCCCCCAGTCACACTCTGTCTCTCTCTCTCTCTCAAAAATAAATAAACATTAAAAATAAATTTAAAAAACTGATTGTAAGCAGAGGAGAGGTGGGGGGGGGATGGGTAAAATAGTTGAGGGGGAATAAGGAGTGCTCTTGTGATGAGCACCAGGTGATGTATAGAAGTGTTGAATCACTATCTTGTACATCTGAAACTAATACTACACTGTACATTAACTGAAATTTAAATAAAAAATAAAAGGTACAAACTTCCAGTTATAAAATAAATTAGGCATGGGGATGTAATGTACAGTATAGAAAATATAGTTAATAACATTGTAGCAATTTTGTATGTTGATAGATGGTATCTATCATGATGGTCATTTTGTAATGTCTATAAATATTGAATCACCATGTTATATACGTGAAACTAATATAATATCGTATGTCAAATACATTTCAATAAAATTATATATATAGATATATTTATACACACTATATATGCAAATATCTGTCATGGCATATATAACTTTAAACTTAACAATTTATCAGAAAGTTAGATCAAAATAACAAAAATGACTTTTTTTTATTCTGAAAAACAAAAAAGGGGATTGAATTTCAAGAGTCAGAAAAATGCAAATGTTTTTTTATTTATTTACAAAACTAAGTTCTGTGAATCACAGTCATCTGAATTCATAGTTCTTAAAAATATTAAAACTTTTAGTGCTACTATAATGTGTCTTAGAAAGTGCTAATCATGCAATGTATTTTAGTGACATCTTTTTGGCTGCTTTCCCTTCACTATAGGCACTGTGCTTGGTGTCGAGGAAAACATACTTTTAGAATTTGTATGAGCTTGAATAAGAAGACATTACAAAAATGTATAGGATGCATCAGGTTACACATAAAGTCATAATTAATTTCAAAGTGTTACACACAAAGAAGAGTTGATTATCTCTGTCAGATGTGGAATTAGGGAAGCCATCAAGAGGTGACATTTGAGTTGGATTCTGCAGGATGAATGTGATAGTGCCTAGTAGTAATGGAGGAGGATTGAGCTCCAAAAAGAGGGAACATTATATGATAAGGTAAACAGATGGAAAATGCAGATACATTTAAGCAGCAATGTACTCCTGGTCATAAAGTGGGCAACTTCAAAACAAAGAAATCTTTGCATGGCATGTGAAGGAGCTTGGATTTTATTCTCAATGTAATAAGGGATTCATCGGAAGGATGTCATCAGGGAAAATGATATTATTAGAGTTGCATTTCAAGAAGAAAACTGGCAGAGACAGGCTGCTTGTTTGCCAAATATGGTGGAACTTTTAGTTTCTGGTCCCTATGAATGAATAGAGTTTTTCGCACTGTGTACACGAGGCTAATTGTGAACAAGAATTAAACCTTTATTGTATTAAGCCACTGAAATTTGGGAACTTATTTGTTATAATAGCTAGCACTATTTCCCTAAGTAATAAACATTGGTGCCTTGAAGTTGGGTGATGCTGCAACAAAAATCTGAACATACAACATTGCTTTATTGGTCAGTAGTTACTAGAAGAAAAAGAACAGTTGATGTGAGAATTGTTTAGTTTAGAAACAAAATAGCAAAACAATGATGGAATACAGATTTTTGCAGCTTTGTAGGGTTAGGAAAAAAAGAGTACTTCTAGGTCCCAAACAGTAAAAGAGAAAGCTTAGTCCATTTTGACTATTATAACATAATACCATTGACTGGGTGGCTTAGAAACAACAGAAATTTATCTTTCACAGTTCTGGAGACTGGGAAGTCCAAGACCAAGGTGGCAGTAAATCCAGTGTCTGATTTGAGTCCACTCCCTGGTTCATAGATGATTGCCTTCTCACTGTATCTTCACAAGATGGAAGGGATAAGGGATCTTTCTGGGGCCTCTTTTATAAAGACTAATCCTATTCATGAGGGTCCCAACCTAATGACTTAATCACATCCTAAAACCATAACACTGGGATTAGGATTTCATCGTATGAATAAGGGAAGGGAGGGGAACACAAATATTCAGTCCATAGCATTCTACTGCTAGCTCCCCAAAGAAATCCCTGTTCTTCTCACATGCAAAATATATTTGTTACATCTTAACAGTCCCATACTTAAAAGTCTGAGTACATTCCAGCATCAACTCTAAACTCTAAAATCAAAGTCTCATCTAAATATATTTTCAATCAGATATGGGTGAGACTCAAAGTACAATTCATCCTGAAGCCAGTTGCTCTCCAACTATAAACTTGGGAAACCAAACAAGTTATGTGCTTTGAAACTACAGCAGTTAGGCACAGAATAGACATTCTTACTCCAAAAGAAGAAAGGGGTAACAGGTCCCAAGCAAGTCCAAACTACAAGGCAGACTCCATCAGATATGAGGGTTTGAGAATAATTCCCTTTGGCTTGATACTCTCTGCCCAGAACCACTGGAATGGAAGTCCAATTATACACACTGTGAAGTGAGTGGTCTCCCCTTCTGGACCCCCTGGGATAGGTGTCATGCCTTGTAGTTTGGCCCTACCCCTACTGCTTTGGGCAGAGGTTATCTCTGGCCCTTCTTTTTGAAACTGAAGATGTACCCCTGATGATCTCTGAGCCACTTTTTGGGTCATTCTTCCCCAGTTGAGGAATGAAACCTGGCACTCCGCTGACATGTTAATTAGGCCCATGATTCACATCTATACTTACCTCCTTATCAAATGATAAACCCTGGGGCGCCTGGGTGGTGCAGTCGGTTAAGCGTCCGACTTCAGCCAGGTCATGATCTCGCGGTCCGTGAGTTCGAGCCCCACGTCAGGCTCTGGGCTGATGGCTCAGAGCCTGGAGCCTGCTTCCGATTCTGTGTCTCCCTCTCTCTCTGCCCCTCCCCCGTTCATGCTCTGTCTCTCTCTGTCCCAAAAATAAGTAAAAAAACGTTGAAAAAAAATTAAAAAAAAAATGATAAACCCTTAGTTTTCTCTTCTGAACATGCTTTCTCCTTTTTTTTTCAGTATGGATTTGTTTATTTATTATTATGTCACTTTTAAGTCACTCTTTAACTCACTTCTCCCTTTTCATATTTTACTATAAGCAGTCAGAACAAACCACGTTGTACTTTCACCGTGTTGCTTAGAAATCTCTTTAGTTAGCTGAAGAAATGGTAAGCTCTTCAGTTAACTATCTAATTTCGTCCCTTGAAAATTCCATCTTTCACAAAACACCAGAACGCAAGCATAACCCAGCTAAGTTCTTTGCCACTCTATCACAAGGATGGTCTTTCCACCAGTTTTCTATAACATATTTCTCATTTCCATCTGAGACCTCATCAGAATGGCCTTGACCATATACATTTCTATCCACATTCTTTTCAGAATTCTTTAGGTATTTTTTTTAAGGAGACTCAGGCTTTCTCTACAGCTCTCCTTTTTCTTTCTGAGCCCTCATGCGAATCACCCAGAATAGTTCATTTATGGCAATGCAGGCTTCTTCTAGCAGGCAGCTCAAAACTCTTCTATCCTCTACCCCATCACCCAGTTCCATAACTGCTTCCACATCTTTAGGTTATTTGTTAGAGCAACATTCCTATATCTTGGTATCGACTTCTGTCCTAGTCAATTCAGATCACTATAATAGACTGGGTGGCTTAAAAACAACAGCAATTTATTTCTGCTCTGCAGGCAGGAAGTCTAAGACCAAGGTGGCAGCAGATATGGTGTCTGGTGAGAGTCCCCTTCCTGGTTCATTGATTCCTGTCTTCTCACTGTGTCTTCCCATGGTCAAAGGAACAAGGGAGTTGCATGGGGTGTCTTTTAAGAGGACAATTATCCCATTCATGAGGACTCTATCCTCATGACCTAATCAACACCAAAAAAGGTCTTATGTCCTAAAAGTATCACCTTGGCGGTTAACACTTCAAAATATGAATTTTTGGAGGACACAAACATTCAGTCTATATACAGTAAGGCATTAAAGATTTTTAAGAAAAAAAAATGATGCAAGTCAAGTTCAGATTAAGGATTTAGTCTTCCCAATCAAGGCTACTATCTCAGTCAACTTCAAGGTCACCAGTGTTCAGTTGAGACAGAGGTAGGGGACTGAGGAAGAAAAGAAATAGATTGAGAATTAAATCTAGGAAATAACTTTGGATGTGTTTTCTGGCACCTGAAACTATCTGGAAGCAGTTAGTATTTGAGAAAAAATTATTATCAACAAAGTTTAAGCTCACACTTGCTTACAATTATAAGCTAAACTTGCACTGACAAGAAGTTGTCTACAGAAATGGCTGAAACACTATAGAGTTTTCAAAAAAGAATGCCTTTCAATACACATCTCAGTCAAATAATGGACGTGGAAGAACATACTGGAGTGAGATCAAACAATGGATAAAAGAGCTCCTGTCACAAACTATAATGAGAGTGTATTCAAAGGTCTCCCCTTATTCAGGGTAGGAGATTTAACACTATCCACCAAAAAAGTTTCCAAATTACTATGCACCATGACTTGATGTTCACCCATTTTATTCCTTCCAAATGAGATATTTATTATGTTGAAGAGGTGTGTGTGTGTGTGTTTGTGTGTTGAGGGACAGGAAGAACAGAGATAACATTTTTATTTCCTAGAATGAGTGGCTATCAAGTCTCAAAAACAGGATTAAAAACTGTCCCATATTGTGGACTCTGTGGTAAATGCAATGATTGAAAGGGACTTATGAACCATCTCACTTAGAGAAGTTGAAGTGTGTTCAAACTATGGAGACAGGATAAGATAGATATTTATTTGCCTGAAGAGTGGACTACTGAAGAAACTGGCAAGGTTTTCATTATTGCATTTCCATCCTGGGTACACAGATAGACTACATTTCTTTGCCCTCCTCACAGTTATCAGGGAACAGGTCTCATACCACTGGATAATATGCAAAAGTAAAGTATACTACTTCTAGACTTGGATCATAAAAACATTTATAATCTTCCATTCTTCTTCCCTGTCTGCTGGCTGGATGTAGACGATCCAGGAGAGGATCTTGAGATCCAAAGAGACCATAGAGCCACAGGTTGAGAATGGCAAACTCCACCAGCCTGGGTCTTTGAATGACTACATGGAGCAGTGACATCATCATGGCCACCACCACCCAGTGGACTTCACATGAGTGAGAACTGAACTTCTACTGCATAAAGCCACCAATATTCTTGTCATTATAGCAACTAGCACTGCACTGTAGATAGTCTGAAGAACTACAAAGCTGAAATCAGAAAACATTATCTGTCTACTAAAATAATCCAGGTAAGGAAGAATAAGGGCTTGATATTAAATAGTAGTAGTGGATGAAACTGTAGAGAACTTTGATGTATTTGAATAAAATATGTTTTGAAAGCAATGATTAAATATGATACGAGAGGATGAGAAGAGTAAGATATAAAAACTATAATCCTGAGTTGTATTAAGGTCACAAACTAATATAAAGAAAGAAGAGGCACCAAGAGGAAAATAAGTTTTGTTTTAGGTTTTAAGTGTCAAGGGGACGTTCACTAGGCAGGTATATTAAGTGAATTTTGAGCACAGAAAAAAAATGAGAAAAAAAAAGAGACTCAGTAGTTATAAGCATGGCATATAGGTGGTAAAGTAATGGAAGCCCTCAATTCATCTCATAACAGTAACATGATATAAATACAATAATGTAAACAGAAAATTAAGTATACAATTACATGTTACATATAATATGAATTTAACAAGATATAGAAACAATACAATAAAATAGAAATAATTCAAGAAACATGAAAGTGTGGTCCATATCAAAGGGGAAGGGGAAATCAACAGACACAGATCTGAAGAAAACCCAGATATGAAATTATCAGACAATGACTTTGAAATAGTTATGATAAATAGGTTTAAGATTTTTTTTTCATGTAGATATGATGATGAGCAGAGGGAAATCTCAGAAAAGGAATGGAAATTGCTTCTTTTTTTTAAAAAGGACAGAACAGAAATCATAGAAAACTAAAATAAACATCCAAGAGACAAGTTTAACTATATACTAAAGTCAGAAGAAAGGGTCAATGGCCATGAAGAGATACTATTCAATCTGAACAGAAAAAAAAACAAAAAACAAAAAACCAAGAAAACGAGAAAAGCCTCAGTAATTTGTAGAAAATAGCATTTGATATCTTATCAGAAACAAGAGGATTAAGAATACAATGGAACAAAATCTTTAAAGTGTTGAAAGGAAAATAAAAAGAGTGCTTACAACTCCATATCTAGCAAATAGTATGTTTCAAATGTGAGTGTGAAATACAGTTGAATAAACAAAAATTGAGCACCAACAAGCCCACTCTAAAAGAAATGCTGAAGAAACTTAATCTTTTTTTTTTTTTTTTTTTTTTGGTTATTTATTTGTTTGAAAGAGGCAGACACAGCATGAGTGAGGGAGGGGCAGAGAAAGAGAAAGAGAGAGAATCCTAAGCAGGCTCCAAGCTGCCAGCACAGAGCCCAAAGTGGGGCTCGAATTCACGAACCATGAGATCATGACCTGAGCTGAAATCAAGAGTCAGATGCTTAACCGACTGAGCCACCCAGGCGCCCAAAGAAACTTGATCTTTAGATTAAGAAACAAAACTACACAAGTCTGTACTCAAGGTTTGTGAATTCCAGCCTCAAGTTGGGCTCTGTGCCAACAGCAGAGAGCCTGCTGGGGATTCTCTTTCTCCCCCTCTCTCTCCTCATCTCTTACACACACATGCCCACACACTCTCTCCCTCTCCCTCCCTCTCTCTCTCTTCCTCTCTCTCTCTGTCTCTGTCTCTCTCTCTCTCTCTCTCTCTCTTTCTCTCCTCAAAATAAACAAACATTTTTCAAAAAGAAAAAATAAAAGGACCCTCTGGATGGATCAGTCAGTTAAGTGACCGGCTTGGGCTCAGGTCATGATCTTTCAGTTCATGAGTTCAAACCCCACCCAACGCCACCCCACCCCATCCCACCCGGATCAGGCTCTGTACTATAGCTCAGACCCTGGAGTCTGCTTGGGATTCTGTGTACCCCTCTCTCTCTGCCCCTGACCAGCTCAAACTCTGTCTCCCTCTCTCTCTCAAAAATAAATAAACATTATTTTTTTAAAACAAGACAGTAACTTTGAAAATAATTTAAAAAATATATTGTGGATTTTAAAATTCATGGAGAAATAAACTACTGTATTTGAGAAAATAGCACAAAGAACAGGAAGATAATAAATAGAATTATGTAGATGTAAAGTTCTTAACATTTTACACAAGTAGAACAATATTATCTCTAAGTAGACTATGATAAAGATACGTATTGTAATTCCTATAGCAAACACTGAGAGAATTATGGGAAAACGTATAGATCAAAACTATAATTCCTCCAGTAGGTGAATTAAAATGGAATTCCAAAAATCCAAAAATAATTACTCCCATATTGGGTATGAATGGAGGGAAAGAAGAACACAAATCAGAGGAAAACACTGAAAATAAATGGCAAGATGGTAGGCTTAAAGCAGATTGGATCAATAACAACATTAAATGTGATGAACTAAACACCTCCATTATGATGCAGAGGTTGTTGTACCAGATAAATAGGCAGAAAGTAAGTATTTGCTTCTTATAAAAGACACACTTTAAATAGAGATACATCACTGTCAAACAGTAATGAATGAAAAAAGATAAACCATACAAACAATAAGCACACACATACACACAAAGATAAATGGACATAAAGTCAAAGACACAAAAAGGAATGTATTTCAGTTATATAAGGGATGCTATATCAGGAAGGCATACAAATCATAAAGTCAGATGCACAGATTCAATACATGAATAAACGTTGGGAGAACTAAAGGCAAAAATAGATTAGTGCACAGTCATCATTGGAGATTTTAATGTTCCACTCTTAGTAACTGATAAAACAACTAGAAAATTCAACCTTGCCTAGTTGGGACTTACAGAACACAAATCCCGATCATTACAGAATAAAAGATTTCACATACCCACGGAACACCTACCATAATAAACCACAAGCTGGGCGACAAAATGGGTCACAATATATATCAAAAATATCTGAAATCTTAGAAATTATTTTTCTGACTGTAATATAATTAAATTAAAAATTAATTACAGTAAGATATCTAGAAAATCATGAAAATATTAGAAATTAAGCAACACATTTCAAATTATCTCTGACTCAAAGGAGTGAATATAAATAAGGTTACAAAACATTTCTAACTAAATGATAGCAAAAGTACTACCTACAAAATTGTGGAATGTAGTCAAAGCAGTGCTGAAAAAAATTATACAGTCTTTTTAAAAGAAACATATAGGGCGCCTGGGTGGCTCAGTCGGTTAAGCGTCGGACTTCAGCTCAGGTCACGATCTCACAGTCCGTGAGTTCGAGTCCCGCATCGGTCTCTGGGCTGATGGCTCAGAGCCTGGAGCCTGCTTCCAGTTCTGTGTCTCCCTCTCTCTCTGCCCCTCCCCCGTTCATGCTCTGTCTCTGTCTGTCTCAAAAATAAATAAACGTTTAAAAAAAATTAAAAAAAAAATAATAAAAGAAACATATAAAATCAATAACGTATGTTTGTGCGTTAAGAAGCAAGAGAATTGCAGGCAAAATGAATCCAAATTACGTAGAAGATAAAAAATAATACAGATAAGGACAGGAATCAATGAAACGGGTATTTCTTCCACTTAGGACATAGAAAGTCACAAGAGAATTTATGTCTCCCAACCTAACAAAGAGAATAAACCAGATACCCCCAACAAAACGTCAGTTTTTGTTGTTATTGTTTGTTTTTTTACTTAAGTTCAGAGATAGCAAATAAAACCTAATTAAATAAAAGAAAAAACACATGACGAGTACCCTCCAGAAGAGAAAGAAATAATTGTTGCTTTGATTATTGCATATTGAGAGGGAGACCAAGAAGCTGCCATACACATGGGTAAGAAGAAAAAACTGAACATTAAATAAAATTTTAAATGCTCAATATGATGTGATCTGACGCAAAGAGACTCTGCTCTCACCTGCTGATTCCTCCAGAGGGCTTCAGTGAGTACTTATAAAAAACTTGGAAAAGAAAATGTTAAATTAATTAAATAAGGAGGCCAATAGACTGAGGTGGTTATAAAGCCCAGACTGCCTGCCTGAGCAAACCAAAACCTAAGCATACAAAAGCCTCCCGCGTTACAAAATCAAACCGGAAACCCGAGGACAGCCAATCAGCAACAACTAAGCTTAAAGTTGTAGCCAATCAAATAAGTTCCTTTGCTTCCCCTTCTGATCTTTGGAAGTCTTTTCCCGGCCACCTGTAGAGGGAGAGCTGTTAGCCGCTTCCAGTTTGGCGATGTCGTATTCCAATCGATGTTTGCTCAAATAAACTCTTGAAATTTTTAATACGCTTCGGTTGACCTTTTAACTATCGGGAGAGCCGACAGAGGTTGACACCAGGGTACAGGCAGAAATGAAAGACCTGGGAGAAACGGAAACTTTCCAGGCACTCTGGATGTTACCTAAGTAATCCACACTCCCCATCTCTCTCTGGCAGAGAGCCCAGCCTCAGCCCTGAGCCTTGGAGAAAAAGTCACCTGAGGCATGAGTATTAGGGCCTTCCTGAAATCCGAGTTTGAAGAGGGAAAATTGAAAGGTAACCAAAGGACACAAAGGGTCTGGGGGGAAAGGCAGCAGCCAGTAAAACTGCAAGAGGGGACAGAGAGCTGAGAGGCAACCAATGATGGGCAGACCACCTGGTGTGCCAAAGGTTGACGGCCAACAAGAGAATTGACAGAAACCTTCTAGGCACTCAGATCCCTGCTAAGGGAAGATTATACTATCTTCGAATAATTTAAGCATGCAGCGAAGTGAATCCAACAAGCAACCACAAAGCCCCAAACCACTACTTACTACATTGCCTCAAAACAGCCTGATGCAAGCAGCCTACCCTTTCTGAGCATAAATATTATGTACTTCCATTTCATATCTGGCATTTAAATAAAAATGATAACACATGAAAATGTACAAAATCTGGACCATCATCAAGAGAAGATACTGTCAAAAGCTTTTAATGCATTATTGGATGATGTTTTTTGTCCTTATCCTATTAAAATTGTGTATTGCACTAATTGATTTTCAAATGCTAAACCAATTTTGCATTCCTGAGATAAATCCCACTTGATCACAGTGTATAGTCCTTTTTATGTTTCTGTATTGGGTTTGCTAACATTTCGGAGGATTTTTTGTCTCTATTCATGAGTGCTAATGGTCTGTAGATGTGTGTGATGGCTTTCTTTAGCCTTATATTTAGGTATTAATATTGACCTCATAATTAATTAGAAAGACCTCTCTCGTCTGAGTGTTTGAATGATTAGTATTATTTCCTTTGAAATGTTTGATAGAGTTTCTAGGAAAGCCTGGGCTTTTATGTTTCTAAAGATTTTTAATCAGTAACTTAATTTATTTACTTGTTATACATTTATTCAGATTTTTTATTCCTCTTGACTCAATTTTGGTAATTTGGCTCTTTCTGGTAATTTGCCCGTTCCATCTAAGCTATTTAATTTGTTGGTAAAAAGTTGTTTGTATTACTTCTTTATAATTATTTTCATTTCTGTAAGGTTAATAGTGATGACCCTTCTTTCATTCTTGTTTTTCATAACTTGTGTCTTCAAGTTTAGGTATTTCTGGTGAATTTTTCATTGCAATTTTTTTTTTTTCATTTTTCAACACCAGAATTTCCATCGGCTACTTTTCTATAATTTGTACCTCTTTACTGGTATCCACTCTTTAAGGAGTCATTCTCATACTTTCCTATAATTTTTTAAATATGGTTTCCTTTAGTTCCTTCAACATATTTGTAATGGTTCCTTTGAAGTCTTTGTGAAGTTCAACATCTGGACTTGCACAGACAGTTTATATTGATTTATTTTCGTGTGTGTGTCACATATTCCTATTTCTTTGTATGTCTCATAATACTTCATTGAAAACTGAACATTTTAGATAATATATTGTAGCAAGTCTGGATTCTGGTGCCTGTGCCTATTGAATCTGCAGGTGGTTGTTTTTTTTTTATTGTATTTCTACCCACTTACTTGGACTAATTATTTAGAGTTTGCCTATTGTGCATTGCGAAGCCAGTGATCTCTCTTTTCATTTTATCTATCTATTCATTTGCTTATTTTTATTCAGTTTAGATCCTACTGATCACAGGTGGATTATATAACTTAATAGTCAGCCAGTGATTGACCAGAGATAGTGCTTAAACACCTGGATTCAGTAAGGTTTCTACTCTGCAATGCATTTGTGTAAAGAATGAGCTATACATTCATAATTCAGGCAGTTTACAATTCTCCAAGTTTTTACTTTTTCCTGAGTCTTGTCATGTCTTCTATGAACCTGCACATGGCCTTACATTCATGCAGGGACATGGAGATGACTGGGGCCTCTCCAGTGTCTCCAAAGTTTATGTGCATCCTTATGCATATATATGCATACTTATATGCATATATATAATTGAGACCACCTAGGATATGTGGTAGCTTATCAAAAAAAAAACTATGTCTTATTCCTCAGATCTTCTAGATAAACTCCTGACGTATCTGCTCATCTGTTGCTTGCCATAACCAGTATCACAACTTCAGGTGGCTATAAGGTTGGTCGCCATCAAAATCAGTATTGTTTTCAGTAATGACTTTGGTCATGGAGCTTTGCATGTTCTGAACAGTCTCTGACGGGGCAAGATTGGAGTGTGTGTGAGTAGAGAGGTAGGATCTATATTAGGCTAAAACCCCACAGTCTCCCACTATTCTTACATAAGATTCAGTAATTTTTCTTAGAAAAACAATTTCAAATTTTTTTTAATTTCAGAGAACCACAATGATTGTTTTTGAGAAATTTGTCCAGTTTATTATTGTTGGAAAGATTTTGCAAATCTCCTTATTCCACCATTCTATAAGTGCCATTATTCATTGACATGGGATATCACGCAATATCACCTTACATAAAGGGACCTGTTTTACAGTGAGGTTAATATGACAGTACACTCAAAAAACCATGGGATCCACTGGTGTCACTACCTACCACAGTATCCCAAAGATACTTGCCTAAAGGAGTAGTATGGAGAAACCATATCCTTGCAAAGAAGGGGTGCTAATCTTTAGTATGGGGTGTGCTCCTTTAAAAATAGTCATTATGTAGTACTATATCTCTAGTAAATAGAGTATGTTGGTCTGAAAAACAAGAAGTAAAAGCAGCTGTGGCCTTATGATAGGGCTGATATAAACACACACACACACACACACACACACACACAAATTTATTTCTCACAGTTGTAAAGGCTAGAAGTCCAAGATCATAGTGTTGGCAGGTTTAGTTTCTTCTGAGATCTCTCTCCTTGGCTTACAAATGACCACCTTCTTGCTGTGCCCTCGCATAGTTTTTCTCTGGTCACATGTGCTCATCATAACTCTTTTTGTGTCCAAAATTCCTCTTCTTCTAAAAATGGTAGCCATATTGTGTTAGGGCCCATCCTAACAGCCTCATTTTAACTTAATTGCTTCTTTAAAGGCTCTATGCCCAATAATGCCACATTCTGAGGTACTAGAGGTTAGAACTTCAACGTATGGATTTGAAGGGGTATAATTCAGCCCTACAAGTCCCCACTTACAAATCCTTCCAGGTACCCACTTGAGGAACTCATTGATCTCATCCCTAAAACTCTAGGATCTATGAGTTCAGAAGTGCTCATTCTCAAAGGGTGGATCCTCCTAACAGGAGACACAGTGAGACTAAATCTAGGACTGCTATAGGGCCGCTTTGGACTCTTTACACAAATACACAGTTGGGCAGGGATCACTGACCCTAATTATTATCAAAAGGCAGGACTTCTGTTTTGTAATTAGGGAAGGAAGAAAAATATTTGATATTCAAATGATCCATTGAGACAACCAGCGGTACCCACATGCCCAGTTTTTACTGTAAATGAGCACGTACAACACCCACATCTGATAAGTGCATGGCGACCTGAGACCCAGACGCCAACATTCTCCAATGTTTGGGACTAGCTCATTGTACCTTGCAAGCCTCCAGTCCAGCAGAAATGCTATACAAGAATGAAGGGAAGTTCCAGGGGTAGTTACAGCTTTGGTGCTAACTGCAGCATCCGTGGTGGTGGGCTGCAGCTCTCCAAGTAACTGTCGTCTTGTAAATTACCTCTGGAATTTTGGTCGTAGAATTCTTGAAAAGCTTTGTCTGGATGATGCCCCCACCCAGCCACTCCAGATTCCCTTTCCAGGTTCTGTGGTCACAGTCCATTTCTGAGTTGCTGTGAACGTCGGCTGCTACTAGGAGCAGATGCCACTCTTTCTACGGAAATTGTCACTGGCTGACAATTAGAGCCACCTTACCCAGGAAGTAGACACATCGGCCCAAACTCTGAGGGAAGCCCACAGCCCATGATATCCTGATAAAGGGTTTTAAATGCCAATCATCTTGCCTTGAATGTGAACAAGGAAGCAGAGCAGTTTATGTAAGTCAGCTGAAGACTAGGCTTGACCTGAACTCACTTTTTTTGCGTTGCATTTTTGCCTTTCCTATCTTCTTCTATTCCCTTAAGTTTTTCTTGAAAAGTCCTTCATTAATAACTTATGTGCACTCAGACCTCTGTGTCAGACTTTGCTTTTCAGAAACTTGCTCTAAGATATTTACATCTGGAATGGTGGCAATAGATAAGGGAAAATAAAGGACTTGTGTTTTTAATGATGGGAAAACAAGTAGTGTATGGACTTGGGTGAGAGAAACATACACAAATTGAACCTCAGGCAGATGAGACATTCTTCACCCTGATTTGAGATAAGACATTTACCTATAATTTGAGGACAAAGAAAGTTGAAGGAGTTATCCTCTATCTTTATAATAAAGGATTGTGTTAATACCATAATGAAATACTCTTCTTAAAATAGCAAAGTTATTTATCAATTGAATGCCATTATGCAATCTGAATAACCAGTGACTAGACATTAGCCATACTGTCACTCTTGATATACCTACGTAAGTGTTCAAATTTCCTGTGCCTGAATACCACAGGCTGGCACATCTCTCTCATTTGCCTTTCAAAATGTAATTTTAAGGAATTTCTCCAAGATTTTTCAGTTTTTTATCTTTCCATGAAACTCTGTGTAACAACCTTACTGCAGACAGTCTTAATGAATACTTCCTATTTATAATATCAAATTTAGTGTCGATCAGAAAGTCTTAAAACTACTGTTTGGCCGAAGATACAACTGATATTAAAGCAATTGCCTAATACCTCTTGCTAGTTCTGTGACTGCATACCTTAGCACATCATCTCTGTAGACATTCATGAAAATTGTCTAACACGAGCATCAGAGCAGCTAAGAGTGAGTGATGGGCCTTTCTTAGGCGGTACAAAAAGAGCAGAGTGGTTGAATGCAGAGCAACAAAATGTGGAGTGGCGAAAGTCCATGAACAATCAGGAAATTAGTAGATGGGGCCAATGTTGACACTTCAGTTCTTAATTATCCTAATTAGAGGCCATCAGAACAGCAAAATAATGTTTATTGAGCCTGGCAAAGTGAAACATTTTCATTGTGCTTATTGCTTATTTTGGCAGCCATGTTACATTGTTGACTCACAGACTATGTAGTTAACAAAATCTCATAAGCCATTTTATATGAACTGTGGTTAAGCTGGGCCTTTCTCATCTTCGCCTTATAAAATTGCTATTTTGAACCCAAATATAAGAATTTGCATTTTCCATCTACACTTTACCTTACTGGTTTCACTTTATTTTTATGGTGTCTGATCAAGTCCATCTCTTATTTGATAACAGTATGAATAGTATTTCTTCATAAATAACAGCAGAGGATGAATTTCTTGTCTTTAAGGTTTTCACAATTTTGAAGGAGAAGGTAACATTTAGATTCTCATAAAATCATGTGCTACACAAGTTATAATGAAATATGAACAGAATTCTATGGGAGAAGGAAATATTTGAATTAAGCCTTATATGATGAGAAATATATATATAGATATAGATATAGACTCTTTTCTTAATAACCAATTCAGCTAAATTATTTGACACATCAACCTATACTGAATTATGGATTTTTTAGTTTCTTCTACAATCCATATTTTTATTAGGAAAAAAACAGTAAAAATAACTCACACATCATTTCAACATTAGAGTTAATTATTAAGAAGTAAAAGTGACTCTTTCCTCCTATAAAATATTTAATTAAATAATCTTTAGAGAAAAGGCAAATGGGTAGTAGTGAATTGTTTTGGATGAAGGCTGTACTTTATAATGGAAAGACTCAAAATTCAGTGCCTAAAAAATGAAAACTTTTATTTCTCTCTCCTTCAATTTCAGAAATATACCTAAATATACATCCATGTGTGTACATTAAACCTTAGTTTACAAGCACAATTTGCCCTGGAAACATGCTTGTAATCCAAAGCACTTGTATATTAAAATGATTTTCCCCATAAGATAATGGAAACTTGGATGATTCATTCCACCACCCGAAAATATTCATATAAAAATGATTACAACACTGTAATATAATACAAAATAATAAAGAAAATATAAAATATAAAGAAAAATAAACAAATTAACCTGCACTTTCCTTTGAAAACTTTCAGGGCTGGTGTGAGGGAGACAAGAGAGGAGGGTTACTGTGTAAGGCGACTTTCACTATCACTAACAGAATCACTGCTATCTACTGGCTGAATGGAATCTTCTGCCATTGCATATGCTCACACGGATACTGACTACAGTACAGTATTAATAAACTCTTGTCATACACAGTATTTAATGTAACTGGCATTAAGGCAGAGGAAAGGATCTATATCTGCAGCCAGACCTAGGATGAACCAAAGCATTCCTAAGCTTACTCTTGAATGGAAAAGCAAAGGAATGTCCATAGGTGCTTTGAAATGCCAAAAAAACCCACTAGTGCCAGT
This sequence comes from Leopardus geoffroyi, assembly GCF_018350155.1. Taxonomy (NCBI): domain Eukaryota; kingdom Metazoa; phylum Chordata; class Mammalia; order Carnivora; family Felidae; genus Leopardus; species Leopardus geoffroyi. Next base: position 45,939,290 of record NC_059326.1, read on the forward strand.
TGTGGGCACCTTCAAACATTCTGAAAAATCAATGATTTCTGCCAAACACCGAAGGCTGAGACCAAGCATCCGAGCATGGGAGATGATCAACCATAATCCCATAGCAAGCGAGAGAGAGAGAGAGAGAGAGAGAGAGAGAGAGAGGAACCATTGTCTCAGATGTGATTATGTGAAATTCGGCATCATGTACTACTCTATTGCAAGCCATCACTCATATATCAAGTTAAAATTTATTAGTAATGTTTGTTCATTTTGTGGAACACTCACAGAACAAGTTATTTCAAATCCAAGCTTTTACTGTAATTTATTCCTCCACTTTGCCTGGCACTACATCTGCCCACTGAGCTAAGAAATAAGAATTCTTCATTTGGGGGAAGGTTTCTTCTTTCTTGCACTGATGTGAACAATCTGGATGTATAAAGCAACTCTGCTCCTCAGAGTTGATGAGAGACCTAGGTTTCTTTTAAACTCACCTGGGCACTGAGTTTTCTAGGTAGTAGAAACTGGGGAAGGAAAGAGGTATGGTGAACAAAGCACATCCAAATGTCTCAGGCCACAGGCCAGTACATAATCACATCTGTTCCTAACTCACTGTCAAGAACTTAAACACGGGCACCTAGATGGCTCAGTCAGTTAAGCACCTGACTCTTTTTTGGTCTGGTTGTTTTAGTGTTTCTTTCTTTCTTTCCTTTCTTTCTTTCGAGAGACAGAGCATGAGTGGGAGAGAGAGGGGCAGAGAGAGAGGGAGACACAGAATCTGAAACAGGCTCCAGGCTCTGAACTGTCAGCATAGAGCCCTAGGCGGTGTTTGAACTCTGAAACAGGGAGATCATGACCTGAGCTGAAGTCGGATGCTTAACCAACTGAGCCACCCAGGTTCCCCCGCATCCAACTCTTGATTTCAACTCAGGTCATGTTTTCCAAGTTCTTGAGTTCAAGCCCTAAATCAGGCTCTGTGCTGACAGCACGATGCCTACTTTGGATTCTCTCACTCCCTCTCTCTCTCTGCCCCTCCTCCACTCACACTCTCTCTTTAACTCTCAAAGTAAATAAATAAACTTACAAAAACAAAAACAAAAAGTTATGTGGCCTCAGCTAACCTCAGTGATGGGGAAGTATGTTGTGGCTGAGCAGACATTGGGCCAGATACAAACCTAATACTATAGTAGAAGCTAACAATCTCCATCACAAACAGGGGGTCCATGAGTTGCTTTTTGTTTCCCTCACAAACACCACTGTTTCTAGTATAAGTTCATAAGCGCTGTTACATGTTTTTTAAATTTTAGTTTTGAAAAAAATGGCAGCCTGGTTCTCATTCTTGGCTGGTAACCTGTTATGTCTGACAAGTTTCCAGACTTATCTTTATTGCTACAGTCTATACACTTATTTATTCTACCCAGTCATTTTCTGTGCACTTGTGTTTACAAGTGCACAGAAAATTATTTTAAGAAGGCATTCTCTATTTTGACTATTTTTTCTTCACCTACCTTGTTTTCTTTTCCATTGAACTTCTATTATTCAGTTATAAGATCCTCTGGATTTGTCTTTCACATTTTTTTTAATTTTCACTGTTAATTTTCAATTGTTTGTATTTTTGTTTTAAATTATTAAGCACTTTGTTAAGTATGAGGTATACAGCAATGAATGATAAAGTCTCCACCCCCCCCCAAAAAAAATACTTTCTTACAGCTTATGTTATAGGATACTACAAACAACAAATCAGAAAAATATGTTTTATGTCAGATAATAATAAGTGCTCTGGAGAAATAGAAAGTAGGGAAGAAGAAGAGGAAGTGGGAGAAGAGAAGCAGTTACTACTTTAGGGCAGTCAAGAAAGGTCTGATTGTGAAGATGACATTTGATCAAAGGCTGAAGTAGGTGGGGGAGCAACGCTTTCAGATTTCTGGAGAAGCAGGCAAAGGGAACAACAAAGACCTTGAGCCAGGGGCATGACCAGCAGGTGTGAAGACTGGAATGAGCAAGGGGAGAAGGGTGAAGGGGTGGTGGGAAGATTACTACCAGGGGCCAGGGTGTGGGCTGCTTTGGAGGATTAGTAAGAAATGCGTTTATATCAAGTGGTAAAAAGCCATTAAAGAACTTTGAAAAGAGCAGTGATTTGATCTGCCTGATATGATCTGCCTGATATGGATCACTCTGAGCCAATGTTGAGGATACTCTGCTGGGCACATAAGGAAAACAAAGGGGGCATTTAAGCAGGTATGTTAATACCCAAGTAAAAGAAAAATGTTGTCTGGACTAGTGTATTAGCAGCAGGGATGGTGGGGGTGATTAAGTTCAGTATGTAAATGGAAGGCAGGACCAAGTGGATTTGCTGAATAATTAAGTGCAAAATGTGGGAGAAAGAGAAGAGTTCAGGCATTAAGACTCAGCAACTGTTTGAGTAGCCATTAGCAGCTGGGGAAGATTACAGCCATTTCCCACAAGATGGAGTCTATTGTATTCTGTTGTTTTTTTCCTCTTGATTTATTTACATTTCACAAGTCATTCTGTGGGCTTGTTATTATTATTTCCAGAAAATGTTATCTAATTGTCACATCGCACATTACAGTTTTAAGTACATTTTTAATGTTTATTTATTTATTTTTGAGAGAGAAAGAGCACACAAGCAGGGGAGGGGCAAAAAGAGAGAGGGACACACAGAATCCGAAGCAGGCTCCAGTCTCTGAGCTGTCAGCGCAGACTCGGACACAAGCTCGAACCCACTAACTGTGAGACCATGACCTGAGTTGAAGTCAGACACTTAACTGACTGAGCCACCCAGGCACCCCGCAAGAGTTTTTTGAATCATCACAGAAATTTGTATCAAAAAATGATAAATTCTGTCTGGTTTTTTCAATTATATTAATGTCATGTGAGTAAACTATTCTGATTTTGTGGCTTGGTTTTTCTCCTTTGAACCACTGAGACCCCTTAAATAGCCAGTCAACTTTACTTACCTATCTTTGTCTATATTTTTTAGAATTCTTAGAAATATGTAGTTACAATATAATGTATGAGTGACAATTTCGGCTTCATATTTTCATTATGGATGAAATTTTATTTATATATTAGTTAAAATAATGCTATTTATAGTAATGATATTACAGTCTATGTAGGTAAAAAAGCTAACATAAAATCATCTTTGTTAGTAGCTGGACCATTTTAATTACAACCATCGGCACTGCCAGTAAGTGTGAATTCCCTCAAAATACATGCAGATCAGCCTTTCCATCATGTAGCCAATAGCTGAGTCAATAGCGGTAATTTTTTTTTTTCTCCAACCTGTCAAATGGGCTGGGATCCTGGTACTTCTCCATTTTGGAGTAGTTGTAGGTTAGAATTCGGGATCAATCTTTTCACATGTGGTTTTTAGGTCATTTTAGATTTTTTTTTTTTAACCAATCCATTTTTTTAATTTTTAAATTCTTGACATTAGAGAACTAAACTGAAACTTATTAACATTCCACTTTTACATTTCTTATCGACAAACAGAAATAAAATTCATGAGCCAAAAACCCAAAACAAAACTAAAAACAGGGAGTAGCTTATAAAACTAAATATGGATCCCAGCATTAACAGCTGAACAGAGAATGTGATTTTTAAATTCTTAGCGGACGATAAAGTTGTGTAGAAACTGAACACTTACAAATTATTTAAAACCTGGAATCACTGACCAGAAATTACACAGTTGGATCGTGGGAAAACAGCAGAAAGGGGTTATAAGTGAACCTACACTGTTCTAGCTGCACCCCATGCCCTTCTCAGAGGAAAGCCTGGCATTGATTAGATATTGGGCCAGACTAATACTGGCAGCAGAACTAGTGATAGTAACCTGCCTACCAGAAGAGCCTTCCACTGGATTGGCAATTCCACTGGATCAGAAATTCTGTAGATGAAGCCCAATAATCTGTATGTTAACAAACAGCCTAAGTCATTTTGTGCATGCCAAAGTTTGAGGAAAAACCTCTCTAGCTCTCTGCTGCTCAAAGTGTAGTCAGTAGAACCAGCAACATCACTTAAGAGCTTGTTAGATACACAAAATCATGGCCCAAACCAGACATTGAATCACAATGTAAATTTCAATAATATCCTTTGGTGATTTGTATGTTCAGTAATATTGAAATGCACTGCCTAGGTTTTCAAGCTTCTCTAGGTGTGAGCCAGTAGCACGTATCAGCAACAGAAAAGGGTAATATTTCAATTAACAATGCAGCCTATGTCAGCAGAAGCAGATCTGCACTATAAAGTCGCACATGAATTTCCTCTCCATGCTTTCATATCTGAGGCATTAACTGAGGGCTAAGGAAGTCACTCCTGCCTTGTTCTCTTAGAAGGCAGAAGTTTCTATGTCCAATAACTGAGTCGCTCTGATAAGAAGCTATGTTAGCCATAGATAGAGACAAAGGCCAATATTTTGTTCTTTTAGCTATGATTGCTCGAATTTTCAAGAAATGCTGTCATGTGTTTGAGAAAATTTATCTCATTCTACAGTTCATATTGAAAAGCAAAAGAAGTAGAATAGCTAACACAATACTGAAGGGCAAAAAAAGTTAGAGGACTTACACAAGTTGATTTCAAAACTTATTTCAAAGGTGTAGTAGTTAAGACCGCATGGTATTGGTGAAACAGTAGATATATAGATCAATGGAACAGAAGAGAGGGCCCAGAAAAATGCCCATACAAGAATAGTCAATTAGTATTTGGCAAAGGATCAAAGGCAATTCAATGAAGGAAGCCTAATATTTTCACCAAGTGGTAATGTAACAACTACAACTCCATATGCAAAAAATAAATAAATAAATAAACCTAGACACTACTCTTACAACTTTCAAAAAAATTACCCAAAATGGATCACAGACCTAAATGTAAAATGCAATTCTACTGAACATCTGAAAGAGAGCATAGGAGAACATCTATGTGACCATGAGTTTGGTGGTGAGTTTTAGTGGCTATTATGGGTTAAACTGAGTCCCCTAAAATATGTATGTTGAAGTCCGAACTCTTAGTACCTCCTAATATGGCCTTATTTGGAAATAGGATGGCAGAAATGCAATTAGTTAAGGCAAGACGAGACCTTACTGTGATAAGAGAGGTCTCTAATCGGATATGATCAGTGTCCTTATATAAAGAGGGAGTCTGGACACAGAGGGAATGCTTGAAATAAAAATTGGAATTAAGCTGCCACAAACCAAAGAACACCTGCAGCTAGGATAAAAACTTTGGACAGACCCCTCCCTGACACTTTCAGGGAAAGCATGGCCCTCCAGAACTATGAGAGGATACATTTCTGTTGTTTAAGCTGCTCAGGTTGTGGTACATTATAACAACATCCCTAGTCAACTAAAACAGACACAACACAAAAAGCGCAATCCATGAAACAAAATATCAATCAATAAACTTTGTTTACATTAAATGCTTCTTCTCAGCAAAAGACACTATTAACAGAAACACAGTATAATCACAGACTATGAAAAAATATTTCAAAATCACATATTTTATAAAGAATGATATATATATATATATATATATATATATATATATATATATATATAAATTATATAATGAACTCTGAAACTCAACGATAAAAAAGTAAACAATTCAATTGAAAAATAGGCAACAAATCTAACAGGTGCCTCACCAAAGAAGATATGTAGATGGCAAGTATTTGAAAATATGTTAAATACGGTTTATCATATAATTGCAAATTAAGGCAACAATGAGATACTACTATATACCTATTTCAATGACTAAATCCAAAAATCTGCAGTTTCAATTGTTGACAACCATATGAAGCAGAAGGAACTCTCTTTTATTACTGGTGAGAACACAATGATAGAACCACTTTGGAAGACAGATTCTCATTTTCCTATAAAACTAATCAAAGTCTTACCACACACTCCAGCAATCACACTTCTAGATATTTACTCAGCAGATCTGATAACATGTCCACACAAAAACCTTCATTCGAGTGCACATAGTGCTTTATAATAATTGCTCAAAAAAAATTCACAATACCCAGGATGTCTAAGGGACATAGGAGCCAACAGAAAAAGCATCAAATGGCCAAAAATGAAACAATTTGAGCAACATCATACAGTTTTAGATTAGAACTTAAAGGAAAAAATACCTGTCCATGAGGTCATAATGATACAAATAAATGACTGAGTAAATAAGTGGGGAAAATAGATAACTACTGTACAGAAGAATTCCAAATAACTTATGCAGATATTCTGCCCTCAAGGAGACTGACTATAACTTCCTTATTCTTATGTGTGGGATGCAAACATTGACATCCTTTCAAGAGTACAGCATAGAAAGAGGGAAGAAAGAATGACTTCACAGTTAAGAACTCAGAGAAATACTGCGTTACCCAGGCAATCAAGGTTAATAATAATAGTTATAAATCATACTTATTTTATGTATTCTTAATATAATCTGATCTTATTAGCACCTCAGTGTGCTAATATAATCTTCATCGTCCTTGTGCTCTACCTCCCCCAAACACATAATCACAGTCCAATCCCAAGAAAAGCATTCAACAAAACCCAATTGAGAGATATTCTATAAATACTTTACCAATATTCTTCAAAAGTCAAATATTCTTCAAGGTCATCAGAAACTAGGAAAGTCTGAGAAACTGTCACAACCAAGAGGTATACCATATCAATGCAAGATGTTAATAATAACAGAAATTGGGTGTGTAGGGCATGTGGAAACTCTGTACCAATTGTATTATTTTCCTATAACTCTAATATTGCTCTAAAATAAAATGCTTATTTTTATAAAGTTAAAAAAGGTATGGGTGAGTAACCTCATTAAGATGGCAAAATAGGTTGTCTCCTCACAAGAACATCCAACAACTATTCCACAACAAGATGCCACTGAGAGAATCCCAGAACATGGAGTGAAGCTGAAGCACCCCCTGTACCATGGTTACCAAGACAGACAACATTAGAAGGGTAATGGACATGGCTACCCATGGGCCACATTGCCCCTCCCTCAGGTCAGTGCAGCACCATGCAGAGAAGACTCCTCAGAGTCTCTGGTTCCTCCAGTGGGGAAAAAGAACCTATGGAGACAACACCCACCCCAGCCCTTCCTCTGATCTCATATCACAGGAATTGCAGGGAAATCTATGGAACTAAACCACTGGGAATCTGACTGTGACAAATAAAGGGGGTAGGTAATAACCTACCTAATTTGTTGCTTGCAACAACCAGCATATGGATCTTGGCTTTGCTCATCCACAGAAGCAAGTTGGTGGCATGCTGTGACCACAGGATTTGGTCAGGTGCACATCTGCCATATTTGAATCTTCAAACGAGGAGTTTTGCTGGTCCCTAGAACTAGGTTTGTCTACTCCCAGGCAAGGAGCAGAACCACAGCCTTACCCTCTGTGGAGAATGTCTTCTGGCCCCATCTGACCAGAAGGACTAGTGATAAGTACTAGAAACTACATGGTCCTGGGGTGCTCCAGCTAAGAGGTGGGTAGTCAGAGCAGTTACCTCTGAAGCAAAGCCAATATCAGACATGAGGAAGCCCCATGTTATACACAGTCAGGAGGATTAATTCAGAGCCAAGGCTGAGGGTAGGTTCCAGCGTCTCCCACATAGAGAGCCTGTTTTGGAAAATAAGAGTAACCTGGAACAGCCTCTCCCCTTCCTGCCCAGGCAAAGTTGCTGAAATATAGCCCCGCCCAGCATGGAATGTGTCTTTCCAGCCCATTTGACCAGAAGGGCTGGCAGCAACTCCTGGGATCTGTGTGGCCCAGCAGTGTCTCTCTGCATGGTGCAGTGAGCCCTGAGGAGGGCAGGCAGAGGCTATAGCGTGCAAAGCAAAGGTAGTGACCTTGTTCAGCCAGAAACTTGGGGTATGGGTCAGCTTGAGTTAAAGCAGCAAACAAAGAGTTTCCCCAGCTTTAGAGCTATTTCTCCCCCTGAGCCCAGGCAGAGAATCTAATTCATAGCCCCACTCATCACAGAATACAGACTTTAGTGTGTACAGCCAGGGAACCTCACCAGGGCACATGAGAAGCTCCCATGGCCTATTCAACAGCCCTAAATAGAGTGACACTTAAACAGAGAGCATAGCCTGTGGCTTCCCTCATTTGCAGAGCAAACCAGGGGCTCACCTGGCCAGGGGATCTGGTGCACAGCCTGGCCTATCCAAATCATACCAAGTATCTTCTCTGACACAATGGCATGAAACTAGAAATCAACAGCAAGAAGAAAACTGGAAAATTCACAAACACATGAAGAACACTAACTTAAAAACACTAATTCAAAACACCGACTCAAAAAGATATCTGTACCCCCATGTCCATTATTTGCCATAGCCAAGATACAGAAACAGACTAAGTGTCCATTAGTGGATGAAGGAAGAAGTTGTGGTATATATATGAAGGAGTATTACTCAGCCATAAAAAATGAGAAAATCCTATCATTTGCAACAACTTGTATGATCTCAGTTATATGCGGAATCTAAAAAAAAATCCCCCAAAACAAAACAAAACAAAACAAAGACCCTCAAACTCATAGTAAAAGAGATCACACTTGTGGTTACCAAAGGAAAAGGGTGGGGTGAGGGGGAATTGTAAGAAGGTGGTCAAGATATAAACTGCCAGATACAAGATAAATACATAGTAGGGATATGACGTACAGCACGATGACCATACCTAACACAGTTGTGTGATATACAGCAAACTTGATAAGAGAGTAAATCCTGAGTTCTCATCACAAGGAAATTTTTTTCCCTCTTTTCTTTTTATTGTACTATATGAGAAGACGGATGTTGGATGAACCCATTGTGGTTAGCATTACACAATAAATATAAATCAAACCATCATGCTGTATGCCTTAAACTTATACAGTGATGTATGTCAATGATTTCTCAATAAATCTGGGGAAATTAAAGTATTAGTAAACAAAAAAAGTAATGATATGGTTTATTCTTATAAGTATGGATATTTGTAAGTATCATTTTTACTTTAGTTCTTGAGTTTCTCCTCTGGCCCATTAAAATTTTCTTGGAATATTTTAAAAAATCAACCTCAATCTCAGAGCTTCAATTAAAAATACACAACTGTAGTAAACAGAACGATATCCAGAATAATCAGCTATCTTAGATATATCAAGTTATGCCTTGTACTTATGGCTAACTCTTTGAGTGCAATAACTTTTTTTTAATTAATAAACTTTATTTTTTAGAGCAGTTTCAGGTTCACTTCAATAACTTTAAAATATAATTTTGCAACTGAAAAGACACAATAACAGTTGCTTGCTTCGTTGATTACATGATAAATATTTTGTTCCCTACTATGTAACACTTACCAATAAATGCCAATAATAATTGCAACAAAATCTTTTGCTTTTAAAGCTGTGTAAAAGGCAGAAATAATCATGTAATCATCTTGTAATTATATGGTACTTACTATGCAATTACATAGTAAATACATTGTAAATTCAAAATAATTACATGGTTATTTGCATTATGCATAGTTTCTAATCCAATTTTGACACATAAAACAGTGGTAGCATCCAAAGGGTTACCCAAATTTCTCCCACCTACACCACAGGATCAGTAATAATGGAAGTAATTAAAGGAAGTCCTTGAACCAATGCTTGATAGTATATGTTAGAAACTATCTATTCATATTTATGACATAGGTAGAATTATAAATTAGGACAGAATGGGATTAGCAATTAGACTATGAATTATCAATTAAAATTTATGCTAACAATGACTTTGGTGTTGGTGATATCAAATAGTACTTTATCACGAACAATTAAATAAAGACTGTTCAGAAGGAAAAAAAAAACATGAATGATAATGGTATTATATGTTGTAAAGGGTTGCCATTTTGCATTTTTAGTCAAAATATTCATTTTGACAGAAACATTTGAGTTTAGTAATATTTACAAAAGCTTATCATATATTTGAGTCCCTAAAATGTTTATTTTTTGAATATTTTTTGAATATTTTTTTGAAAATAGAAACAAAATATTTATCTTTAAAAGTAAGTTCCTTAAGAGACTGATTTCTTTTGAAAAGGCAGAGTCAGAAGCTCAGCAAACCCTTTGCAACCAAATAACCATTTATATGCAGAAAATTATTTTATTTATTTTTTATTTATTTTTTTAAGTTTATTTGGTTTTGAGAGAGAGACAGACACACAGACAGAGTGTGAGCAGGGTAGGGGTAGACAGAGAGGGAGACACAGAATCTGAAGCAGGCTCTAGGCTCCCAAGCTGTCAGCACAGAGCCTGATGCAGGGCTCTAACCAACAGACTGCGAGATCATGGCCCGAACTGAAGTCAGAAGCTTAACCAACTGAGCCACCCAGGCGCCCCTGCAGAAAATTATTTTTCAAAAAATCAACATTTTAAGTCTTTTTACTCAATTTTAAGTAAATTTTTCTGAAAGCATATAACAGGTGACCAAACATTCATTCAATAACATCTACTACATTTTAATAAGAACATTAAGAATCTGTGGCATTTAAGCTACAACTCTTTGCATTCCACTCAAAAAGCTTCATCTTACGGGGCTTCTTCCCCTTCTAGTTCCCAATCTAAGCAACTGTATTAACATGAGATGGGCAGGCAGCTGGTATTTCTCATTGTCCCCAACTCCATGTGGCTGAAGTAATGTTTTGGGCCAACACAGCCCTGAGGGCCAAGACTCCCTTCTAACACCCAGTTCCCACTCACAGGGCAAAATCTCTATTCCAGACATTACAAGACCAGAATACCAAACCCTGATCCCCAACCCATCTTGCTTCTAGGGTGGAGGTTCCAAGAACTGGTTCCAGCCAGTAATATAAGAACACTCTCCAGCTTTGCACAGTTCTTGGTCATAGAGCAAAGGTGTGACTCCAGTCGAAATGCATCATTGTTCCTGTCCTAGATCTTGTGAGTTAATGAAAAGCTTATACCCAATGGGAAAGACACAGCACAGGAGCAAAGAGTTTCACAGTTCTATCTGAGAAAATTGACTTTGTTTGGAAAAGAGCATGAAGAATTCCATGCCTACGGGACAAAGGGGAGATGTCATAAACAATGGTGATCTTGGCAGAGAGCAACAAAAGGTACACATAGCTCTACCAGTAGAAAAAAAAAAAAAAAAAAAAAAAAAAAAAAGCAGAGCAATCACATATTTTAACAGAGAGAACCAAGCAAATAGATATCCATGAAGAACTACTAGGATCACATTTAACCCTTGGGTACAGAAGGGCTGTGCACAAGCTGAATGAATTGAGGAACAATTAGAGCAGGAGATGGGACAGAAACGAAAACATTCCCCAAGTCACACACAGATCCATAGCAAAGAGTAAAAGCTTCACTGGAACTAGGAGCTTAAGCACAATCTCTAACCAAACATTGGCCAAACAATAAGCTACTGTGACTCAGAAATAATTACTAAGAAGCCAGGTTTAACAATAAAATCACATCCACTGTAGCAGTCTGGAAGACTATGTACATGCCCAAGGTTGCATCCTCTAAAATAGAATCATACAGGAAAATCCATGCTATCAGTTCTAAGCAAAAGGGGTGGAGGATAGAGGGAAAAAATGTAAACTCTGAACTATGATAGCAACCTCCAAACACACATGCATTTAATTGCAAAACTAAATATCCAGCAGGCCAAGGGAACTTAAGCACACCTGTTGACCAATAACAAGCTTATGCTGACCTGGGCCAATTACTAGTCAGGTAAAAAGATAAACACAAGAAAACAACTGCATATTGTAATGGCAATAAACATCATAGAATTATTTTTGCCAATTCACTAAACAAATAAATGATAGCATCAACCCTAAGGGGGTAGGTAGAGTTAAGATTCTGATTTGTTATATTACCTAAAATGCGCAATTTTCAAGAAAAAGTTGAGACATGCAAAAAAAGAAAAGAAGAAAAAGGAGAAGGAGGAGGAGGAGAAGGAGAAGGAAACTGTGATATGCATATGGGGGGAAAATAGGCAATTCAATGGGGGGGAATATAATCTTTTCAACAAATGGTGCTGAGACATCCACATGCAGAAGAATGAATCTGGATTCCTACCTCACACCATAAAAAAAAAAAAATCATTCAAAATGAATCATTGACTTAAATGTAAAAGCTAACATTATAAAACCCTTAGGAATAGGAAAATATAAGAATAACTCCTTATGACCTTGGATTAGATAATGATTTCTTACATACAATACCAAAACCAAAAAAGAGACAGATAATCTAGTTTAAAATGGACAAAGAATTTGAATATTCATTTCTTGACAAAGATATGCAATGGTTAATAAGCTTAGGAAAAGATGTACATCATTAGCCATTAGGGAAATGCAAATCAAAACCACAATGATTTACCACTTCACATCTACTAGGATAGCTACAATCAAAAGAAAATGTAAAACATATTGTCAAGGATGTAGCAAAACTGGAACCATCATGCATTGTAGGTAGGAATGTTAAATGGCTTAGCCAATTTAGAAGACAGTTTAGCAGTTTCTTAAAGAGTTAAGTACAAATTTACCATATAATCAAGCAATCCCATGTTTGGAATATGCAAGAGAAATGAAAACATATGTCCACAGTAAGATTTCTGCATGAATGATCATAGCAAAAATACTTTTAATAGCCAAAAAGTGAAAAAAATGCATCCATCAACTGGTGAATGTATAGAGTTGTGGTTATCCATACAATGGAATTGCATTTGGCAATAAAAATGAATGAAAGGCTGACACATACTACAACATGGATCAACCTCTAAAATATTACGCTACATGAAAGAAGCCAGATGCAAAAGACCACATTTTGGGTGATTTTATTTATGTGAAGTGTCCAGAAACAGTAAATCTTTAGAAACAGTAAGTAGATCAGTGGTTGTCTGGGACTGGGTTTAGGAACAGGAAGTGACCGTAGTGAGCACCATGTATCTGAGGTAACAAAAATTTTCTACAATTAGATTGTGGTAATTTTTATACTTGTCTGTCAATTTGAAAAACCATTTAATGGGGCGCCTGGGTGGCGCAGTCGGTTAAGCGTCCGACTTCAGCCAGGTCACGATCTCGCGGTCCGTGAGTTCGAGCCCCGCGTCGGGCTCTGGGCTGATGGCTCAGAGCCTGGAGCCTGTTTCCGATTCTGTGTCTCCCTCTCTCTCTGCCCCTCCCCCATTCATGCTCTGTCTCTCTCTGTCCCCCCCCAAAAAAAAATAAACGTTGAAAAAAAAAATTTAAAAAAAAAAAAAAAAAAAAAAAGAAAAACCATTTAATTATACTCTTAAACCAAATGAATTTAAGATGCATATGTGATACCTCAATAAACTCATCTTTAAAAAAGCAGGTCCTTGGTAAATGACTGTAGTAATCATATCTCACATTTGAAGTCAAAGATACTCATACTAACTATAAGATGATATATACATATATACCCTCTTTTTGCCTCTCACACCATCACAACTTGTCTCATTTATTTGGAAAGTATTGAGTATCAGTCACCATAGAAAGCTGAAATATAATCTTATATCTTGATCTATTCTAAGCAGTAAGAACAAATCAACTTTAAGTATATTACAATGATACTCAAATTTTATATTTTGGCTTGATAGACCTAGTTTCTCTCATAGATACATTAGCTACATTTCCAAATGACATGAGAATTTCTACCTCAAAATTGAAAATACTTTGTTAGCCTTAGAGAGAATTCTGCACTTAACTCTAGTAAACAATGTCAACTTTAGTTGGAAATTTTGCTGCTATCTTAAAAATACATCTTGCATAATGTATTATAATATGGATTAAATCAAAAGGTATAATGTTAACATCCAACCTTGTTGTTTATTCAAGTCAATCTACTTATATATACAAATCTGATATTTACCTCTTAAAATATTTAACAGGCATAAGTGCCCATAAATCAGTTATGACAATCATTGTTAAGGCAATCAATAGCAGGGAATATGCATTAATTCAAATAATATTGATAGGCTCATGAACCTGCATCAGTCTTCTGTGAAGTAAGAAAAATGAGACATCTTCCAAAAAATCAATATTTTCCTTTTTATGTCATTCACTTGAAGATTATCAATAATACATTACTTTTTTACCTGATGTGTCAATGGTTTAATTTTTAAATACAGACATCTCTACATTTTAATGTGAAATGATAATCTACAAGGAACCAAGAGACTAAAAATCATTTGATTAAAATATTTTTTGAGGTTTATAAAAACACATGTGTTGATACACTTATACACACATACACACATATATGCCCCTAAACATATATACGTACATGAACTGTTGCTATATTTTTGTGTGCAGTAGCATAAGAAAGCTGTCTTTGAAACAGCAAAAAAATGCTTGCTTCATTCTGAAGGTGTATTGAATAAAAGGAATAAAAGAAATCTCAGTACCCATCTTTTTTAGCCTTTGTGAACTGGGATGTTACACAGGTATGTGCTTAGGTAAAAATACAAAATGTGAAATTACAACTCCCATTCATCAAAAAAGAAACATTTTAATTGGTTATAGGTGGAAAATATCTACTTGACAGTCAGTTTCTCACTTTTCACGTAAGTGCTTTGCTGCTTGGATGCCTAATCTTGTTTAGTGTAGGAAAAGTAATTTGACATGAAAGTACCTAGATGGCTGCCGAAAATTAATTGCCAATTAAAAAAGAAAAATGTTTGTGCTACTCTATAAACAAGCCAACATATAAACCTTTCAGTCTTGTTGCTTTATTTATGTCTTTATAGATCTGGTTTCAAGCTATTTGCATACAATTTACAAATTCATATTATAATTCTCCAGTATATTTATGATTTTATAGTTGTATATATTTTACCTCCATGAGAAATATTTATTTCTGTATGCTTCCGTTGCTTATTATTTAACAAAAACATCACATTGCATTTGATAGTTTATGTATCTTCTTTAGAATAAGACATTTTTATTTGTAAAGGGGAAAGAAAATATTTTACCACCACCAATGGGTATGGATGAGCACACGCATGTGTGTACACACCACACGTGCATGCACACACACACACACACACACACACACACACACACACACCACAGAAACCTTATTTTAGAAAATGTCCCATACCTTTCATCTCTCTGTCGGTCTCCATAATATTGATAATAATAACTTTTTAGAGGTAAGAGGAAAAGATTTCCCATATGAAAGAAACTTTGAGAAATCAATTGATTCTGAGAGGTTTCAGTACTTGAATACCTATAAACCAATATTCATCGGGGCACCTAGACTGGCAAAAAGGAAAGTCATTCATATCCTTATCTCACTCAGGGCGCCTGGGTAGCTCAGTCAGTCAAAGTGTCGGACTTCAGCTCAGGTCATGATCTCAAAGTTTGTGAGTTTGAGTCCATGTCAGGCTCTCTGCTGTCAGCACAGAGACTGTTTTGGATCCTCTGCGTCCCTCCCCACTGCCCCTTCCCTGCTCATTCTCTAAATAAACAAACAAACTTTAAAAAATGTAAATTCTTATCTCTCTTTGAAAGGAAAATTTCAGATTGAAGATAAAATCTGGAGCCTTATATTAAATCAAATGAAGAGCAAAGTATCAATATTCTAAAAATGTTAGAAGGGAAATTAGTAAATATGTATATGTGTATATACATATACTATATGAAATAATGATGTTTGAGCCACATTTTCATACTTCCCATTTTGAAGTTTTGGCAGCTTTTTCTGGCTATGTAAAACTACCAGTGAGATGAAAGGAGGTCATTTATTCTAAGTCAAGTATTCATCAAAGCTATCATACTGTAACTGGAGGGAGGGGAGGCATTGATGGAAAAGATTTTTCCAAATAGTTCCCAAAAATAATAACAAGAACTGCAGCATTTTACTTTGTTATTTAGAAACAGAAACAAGTTTCCTATTAAGAGTTGAATCAAATGATGTGTCTTCCTTCACCTGTACCAGCAATCAAGATCCAACTTTCTGACATCTTTATTTTTATTCATTTAAATATCTTTCTCATAGTCATACTGTTTCCAAACTATGGGATTATCTTTTTCTTGTGTTTTATATCAAATTAGGGCTCGGCTGTATTTCAAAGCATTCAGCACAATGCTTGACACACATTAGGCTTTATGTATTTTTTAACTAAATAGAATTCTGTTAATAATATATTTGTTCCATCTCTGACATCTGTCCTTTTTCTCCCCCAGTGTCCCTAGTTGTGGAGGCTTTGGTAACTATTATGGCTATAATAATTATGGCTATGGAAATGATGGCTTTGATGCCAGATTGAGAGTTGATATTGATGGGGCATGGCTAGGGGGAGCTGGTGATGCAAGTTCAGGTTTTGTCGGTGGTCATTTTGTACATATGGGAGGATGACCTTTTAATTCAACTGAAAATGACATCGCTAATTTTCCCCATGACTAAATCCAATATGAGTTGATACTGATATTGGAGCTGATGACAGAGCAACAGGAGAAGCAGATGTAGAGTTTGTAACATACAAGGATGCAGTAGCTACCATGTCTAACGGTAAGAATAGATGCAATACTAATACATTAAACTCTTCTTGAATTCTAGTCTGGCATGGGAGGTTCTGGAATGGGGCTGTAGCAGAGATGGAATGGATAATGAGAGAGATTATGGATCCATTGGAAGGATGGAAATGGGGGACAATTACAGCAAAGGATTGGTACTCCTTGTGGTTTGAGTGGTTATGGCCATGATAGTCAGGCAGTGGAGGTTACTATGGACAAGGTGGCATGAATGGAGGTGGATGGTGTGACATGTACTGAAGCATAAACCACCAAGTACCAAGTCCTGTGAACAGAATCCCATCTACTAGGCTTTCTTACAGATTTAATTTCTTTTGGGGGTACCTGGGTGGCTCAGTCAGTTAAGTGTCAGACTTTGGCTTAGGTCATAATCTCATGGTCCATGAGTTCAAGCTCCACATTGGGCTCTCTGCTGTCAGGGCAGAACCCACTTTGGATCCTATCTCCCTCTCTCTGCCCCTCCCCCCATTACTCTCTCTCAAAAATAAATAAACATTTAATATCTTTTGTATTTTAAGAACTGTATAATGGCTGAAGGAATGTGTTTTCAAAATATTATTTGGAAAAGCAACAGATTGTGATGGAAACATCTGTTTTCTATAGGTTTTATTTGTTGCACACTTTGACTGCATAAATTTTATTTTAAGAATAAGTGATGAACCCCTCATCACTTCTAAACTGAGCTATTGCAAAAGTACTCAAGGCTATATATATTTTAATATTTATTGATATCCTACCATGTGTTCTATACTCTGAGAGAAGCCTATACATAGATCATCTTGTCACTCTTCTACAAGGTAGGTGTTAATAGTTCTAATAGTATGAAAAAGATTGCAATAAGTCTTCTCCAAATACAACATCATTTTGCCTTTACATTTATGGGTCTACAGAACAGTTTCATATTCTCTATCTCCAGTCTTAGTTCCTGTACTTTTTAATTTCTATTCATTTTTTGACATTTATTTACTTTTGAGAGACAGAGACAGAGCATGAGTGGAGGAGGGGTTAGAGAGAGGGGGAGACACAGAATTCCAAACAGGCTCCAGCCTCTTAGCTGTCAGCACAGAGCCCTACGTGGGACTCAAACTCATGAACCGTGAGATCATGACCTGAGCCGAAGTTGGAGGCTGAACTGACTGAGCCACAGCAGTGCCACGGTTCCTGTACTTTTTAAAACATATTTAAAAATAATGCTGCAGCTGAAATAATTGCTTACCATTTCCCAAACAAGTCTCAGAAAGACATCTGCTTTCAAGAATCAATTTTACTTAAATTGGGGGCAAGGGTGATGAAAACTAATACCTTCATATTATTACAATATATTATAATGTATTATTATCATATGGCATAAAATATAAATATATTATTAAATAATGTAAAATTGTATGTATGTCTGAACCAAATAATAAACTTCAAATAAATTTCCAGCTTCAGTTGTCATTTTCTTGGTAGATGAAGAAGGGTGGTGAGATGGTTAATTGTTCACAAGACCTCTATATTCAGACAGATCAAGTTGTGTCCCTCAGTTGCAGGAAATGTGGCATCCCAGTTGCATCACTTCATAGCTGTGATGTTTACATTACCAGTACACAGAATAATTTCTCACTTGTAAGTGTTTTGTAAGTATTAGCTGAATGAATGAATGAATACATGAAAATTATTATTTGATTAGTATCAGTCTCCCTTCCTAGACTATAAGCTTCTTGAATGTAGGAGTAGAGCTTTCTATAATGATCATTGTTTTATTGCATTTCCAACATTGAACTGGAATTTGGCATGTCAAGTATAATATATGTGGAAAAAAATACTCACATGTACACACTTACAGAGAAACACCTAGATCTTTCTCTTTTGTCCCATTCATTTTTGCTTTTAGAACATTTCCCTGAGAATGTTAAAATGCTGCAAGTTGTGCTACCCTTATAAAGGTTTATCATACCACTAACACAATTATCACCCAAGTAGGAGGCCTATGGTATACGAATTTTAACCCAATAATACCCTGAAAAATGATATTTCCTGATGTTGATTGCCTCAAGAGCAACTAAGTTCCTAGCCAGGCTGAATTCATTTAGAAGAATTTTCACATATTTAACATTTAATAAAATTATGACATACATTAAATCTTAATGAAATGCACGTTTTCAACCTTCTTATGAGAGCAGAGGTAATAGAAAGGAGTCTGTAATTAGAATTAGAAAACTTTGGTCTAGGTCCTGGATCTGCTACTACAATTTGTGTGTCCATGTATGAATCACTTAAATTCTCTCATTTCAGCATTTACCTTTGAACTTGCAGAATATAATGTTTAACATACCAATATATCTGCATTGTTATGAAGAACAAATGAGATCATGTGTGGTAAAATGCTTTGTGAATTTTGTGAATTGTAAAGCACAGTATCCATATGTTTTCCTGTTATTTGGTGGTTCCCGGCCAGGCAATTTGACAGTTTGACCAGTTGTTCTGGAATATTTGACAAGCTGAACTTCAAACAAAAGATATAAACCTAAAATGGGCCCCTTTGGACATCTTGACGTTTCATCTTTCTAACTACGGCCATATTTGCTGATGTAGCAATGGGAGCAAAGTTTGCCTTTGTCATCAATTCCCAAATTTTTCATTCTGAATAGAAAAGAGAAACTCTCTCCACAGGTGCTCCACAACTCCTCTCTACATACACCTACCTGCTGCCACGCTACATTAGTTAGCATAGATTCATGCTAACAATGAATTAATCACGCTCATCTAACGGTCTCCTTTTTGCATATTATCCATCTATATTTTGCTGCTATTCTATGTTCATTTGTGTTTCTATGAATAAAAATGTAGTAACAAACTATTTTCAATGTTTTCAATATATAAATGTTTTAAAATAAAACAAACTTACTACTGTTGTGATGATGGCAGATATTTTTAAGGTGCTTATTACTTAGTTCACAAGAGTGATGCATATATGCTAGGGAATCAACATCTTTGAAAATTAGGAACTTAGGTGGAAAAGCTCTACTTCCAAAAATATCTTTGAGCTTGTTCTGAGTTTTCTGTAATTTTTACTGTTTCATAATTGTTTCTGATGGCTCAGTGTCAAATATGGATTTTGTGTGCGTGCGTGTGTGTGTGTGTGTGTGTGTGTGTGTGTATTAGCTGAGAACCATGGTCATATATGGAATATATTATTTCAAAGCTTGCTATTACAAATTTACTTTTGTAGATTTTTCCACTAGATATATGAATTTAGAGAATGCAACCTGATACCAAGAGGAGAAAACTCTTTAAATCTATGAAGGTCCTGATGACCTGTAACTTAAAAAAAGTTTTACTTTTTTTTAAAAAATAACTTGTTTTACTTCATGAAATTATAGCAATTTTATTTAGATGTATCAATAGTATATTTAAGCAATCCCATGCCTTTTAATAAGCAGTTTGGACTGAGGTACTGGAAGACTCTAAAATATTTCAAACAATATTGTATTTCTCAGATATCAACCATTAATGGATGCTTGAATATTTTACATACGCTATTTTAACTATCTTAGAGAGTAAAACTCAATTTAGAACATTAAAACTATCTCTCCCTACTAAATAAACCATAGGTGTCCCCTACACTTCTGACACTAATGCAATTATTATTAGCTTGCAATTCTTATCTGAGACAGTTATATAGATAAAGTAAGCCCTAAGTAACATTAAATCGGCCAATTTGACATTCTTCTCAGTAATGACCCTTATATGGCTGTTTTGCTGTAGAATACGAGTATGATTAAGTAATAGCAGGTGGGTCTTTACTGACATTAGTTATTTACAAGTCACTTATTCTTGCTTTATCTGAGCTCTTTAGGTCATACATAATAAACATTTATTAAAAGTTTTGAAACTTCTAAAGATTATCTGTGTATGTACAAGTACACAGATATAAAATAAATATTTGTAGACTCCATCCTACCACAAAAGATACTTTAACAACAAGGATATCTCACAAAATTGAAGTCTTATAGAACCAAAAATATGCAAATTTTTTCATTCAGAGATATTTTTCTTAAGCTATCATTTGAAAATTAAAGTTTTATTCATCAACAGAGTGTTTTATTAAGAAACTATTTCCTCATTATTTAAGGAGCATTCCCCCGACTTGCACTGGGCAAAATCTTAGTATGTTACTTTTCTTATCAGTTTATGTATGGTCTGATTCCTCATTGTTCTTTAAAAATGGAGATATTACAAATATTTTCTTGATTATTTTATAATATTTTTGTAATAAAATAATAAAAGCATATGAAAATACTTTGGAAACAAAAAAGTTTCTACTATAAGTTGAGGATTAGAAGATTTCCATCGTAGAACTTCAAACAATCACCCAGGAACTGGATTAACAGTAAAAAAGCTTTACTTTAATGGACATTACTAGTGAATTCCCCTTTCAACTTGAAGGTCTTGAGGTTGGAATGTAATTTCCCTGCTTAGTGAGCCACCCTGTAGACACAGAGGTTTGTTCACATGCAATACACATATGGCTGAGGTGAAGAGAAATGTCACACAGCATCTTGAGGAAAGAACCAGAATGGAACACTTGAATCATGCTCAGTTTGAGAGAAATCTTCTGAAAAATTCCTTATTCAGAGTAATTCAGAAACCATTCCCATGAAAACTCAGGTATTTACACCTAAGTACATTTTTTGTGTCCAGTGGTCTGGGGCATAAACTTCCCCCCCGCCCCGCCCCTGTATTAGTCAACTTGTGTTGGAATAATTCTATACAAAATCAGTTATAAAATCTTAATGGCTTACAACACATGCATTTGTTTTTCTGCACATATATATGTGGAGTAGGTGTAGTGTCTGTTTCAGGCTATAGATTAAACTCACACCAGCTCTGTAATCTTTCATTTCAGGACCAAAGTTGAAGAAGCAGTCATTATTTAGAGTGTTTTTATTTCTTATGGTGCAGTGTAGGGTAGTTAGAGTGCATGCCCAATCAGGCAAGTCCATACAAGCACATTTAAAGCCATCTCAGCTTCCACTGAACAAAGTAAGTTATATGGCCAAAAGTCAATGAGGCTGGGAATTATACTTTTCCTGTGTGAACTATGGCATGGGTGAAGGTAAAGAGAGAATTCTAAATAAATAATACAATCCGCTATACCCTCAAAGGTGAAAGACAAGTTAGTGCATTTGTATACCTCTTAGAACAAAGACAAAGTCAAACGTGTGGTAAGACTTTCAGGATTTAAGAGGCAACATAAATTACATTTGATGATATGATTTTAATACAATTAGTAAGTTATCTGAAACTGGCATCTTTCAATGGAGTCATTAGTGGGAGAGAAGATCCACTGATCTTTTGGATTTTTTTATATCATGCAAGCAAGGTACTAACTGCCCTTTGTCCAGGATTTTATTTTACAGAATTTTTTTTTTGTGTATTTATTTTTGAGAGAGAAAGAGAAACAGAGTGTGAGTGGGGAGGGGCAGGGAAACAGGGAGACAGAATCTGAAGCAGGTTCCAAGCTCTGAGCTGTCAGTACAGCTCTGAGCTGTAAGCCCAGAGCTTACAGTTGGTGGGCACACACCCACCAAGTGTAAGATCATGACCTGAGCCGAAGTCGAACGCTTAATCGACCGAGCCACCCAGGCACCCCCAGAATTTTTGTACAGCAAATAATGTTGGAAGATAGAGATAATGTCTCCCTCTTACATAAACCTTATAATAACTTAAAATACCCCCTTATTATTTATTACTTTTCAGGATTATACATGTAAATAAAGCTTGTTAATTATGTTGTTCAAATTATCTGGACACTTACAGAAGTTTTTGTCCCCTTAATCCACTGAGAGAGCTATATAGGTACATAAAAGTTTAGAACTGTAATATTTTCCTGTTGAAATAAATGCGTTTGATATTATTACAGACTTCCTTTATAATAAAGATGAACAACAATAATTAATAATAAAATAGAATAATTACAATAATATACTACAATAAAAGTTATGTGAATGTGGTCAATCTCTCCCAAAATATCTTATTGTACTGCACTCACCCTTTTCTTCTTGTGAGGATGTGAGATGATAAAATGCATATATGTCACATGAGATGAAGTGAGGTGAATGATGTAGGCACTGTGACATAGCTAGCATTAGGTTACCATTGACCTACCCATATGTCAGAGGAGGATCATTGGCTTCCACACTGCAGTTATCATGGGTAACTGAAACTATGTAAAGGGAAACCATGGGTAAGTGTAGACTACTCTGTAAACAAATACTGCAGATGCTCACAAATCATCAGGCAAATATTTACTTTCTGGCTGAGGTCATGACAATGACAATGTAATCCAGAAGCCTGAAGTCGTGGTGATAGTTTTCAATTCCCCAGAGATCAGAAATGGTAGAGCTTGTAGCTCTCTTGGGAGGTCAGTTCAAAGTCATCATTGTGACAGCCATTCCTGGATTCTATACCATATCAACCAACAGTTTTAAACAATTCCATCTATTAAATTTCTTTCTTGTAAAAATTATCTAGAGTAGGCTCCATCTGTCACTGAAACTCACACAATACACTAACTGATAACACAGTTCTAGTGATTGGTATCTGGACTTTATGTTGGGCTGCTCTTGATAGCAGTATATTAATTTATTTCTGAAAAGAATACCAGTAATTTGTACATGGCAAATTGCAAATGAGTTGCCTAAGTTGTCCCTGCTGATGCCCCTTAAGCAGACGAAACGGAGGCTACTAAGAGAATAAGGAATATAGGAACATAAGTGAATGACTATTTCATGCACTGGAGAGTTTAAGCTGCTATAACATGATAG
The DNA here is from genome assembly GCF_018350155.1 of Leopardus geoffroyi. Classification (NCBI taxonomy): domain Eukaryota; kingdom Metazoa; phylum Chordata; class Mammalia; order Carnivora; family Felidae; genus Leopardus; species Leopardus geoffroyi. The sequence goes on from NC_059326.1 coordinate 45,962,639, forward strand.
GCTTTAAGTCTTAAGTTCTTGAATAAAGACACAGGAAAGAAAGAAAGAAAGAAAGAAAGAAAGAAAGAAAGAAAGAAAGAAAGAAAGAGAAAGAAAGAGAGAGAAAGAAAGAAAGAAAGAGAAAGAAAGAAAGAGAAAGAAAGAAAGAGAAAGAAAGAAAGAGAAAGAAAGAAAGAGAAAGAAAGAAAGAAAAGAAAAAGAAAGAAAAAGAAAAGAAAAGAAAAGAAAAGAAAAGCAAAGAAAAGAAAAGGAAAGAAAAGAAAAGAAAAAAGAAACTTTATATGATTGCCCTAAAAGAAAATCAGAGCCAGATGTTCTGGGTTGAGAAAATACAAAATACATTAAATTCTCATATCTTATGTACTCATTGGAGCACACACTGGGAAAGAATGGAAGACCAATACTGAGAATAATGATATTTGAAAGGATTTATTTCATTCAAATTACCCTCAAACTTCCACTCCCACTGAGCCTAACTTACCAGCAGAAGCAAGCCTTGCTTACAGAGCCTGGAGGGGTATTAGCTCATGTCCACACCCACCACCTGCCAGTGTCTATCAGCCCTTTACATTTTCCAGCATGTGGTGTCTAGGGGACCAGACACTAATATACCACAAGAAATGCAAGACTCTGGTTACTTATATTGGCCAAAAAAACTAAAAATATTGTGTGGGAGTAATTTCTGAAACACAAGACCAAAAATAAAAATAAGTAAATTTAAAAAAGAACATGTCTTTGCATGGATTAAAATTATTCACATGAGTATATATATATATATATATATATATATATGTGTGTGTGTGTGTGTGTGTGTATATATATATATATATATATATATATATATATATGTATGTATATATCAGACCCTGTACTGTCCATTAGAAATGTAATAGGAATTATATATGTAATTTCAATTTTAGTTGTCACATAAAAAGTAAAAAATAATAGATGAAATAAATTTTACTAATGTATTTTTATCTGATATATCCAAAATATTGTTACTTCCAAACAAAATCTATATAAATAATAAGGATGTATTTTACTCTGTTTTTACTACCTCTTCAAAATCCAGCATGACTTTACACTTACAGTACGGCTCAGTTCAGATGCTAAGCTTGCAGCAGAAACACTTGATTTATTTACATGTAAAAAAACTTACAGTTGAGAAAGTAGATTTATATCTCCAAGATGTATCAAACAGACTTCAAAAATTTCAAATACCAAAATATAATTTTCCATAAATATTTACATCAACTTTAACAAAACTGGCTCATCAATACTACAAGAATTATTTTGACCTAGAAGAAAAAGCATATAATTTTCAAAAGTATTGCTACCCAAGTTAGATAAATTCAATACTTCTTGTGTCAATATAACATTATTATTGATTTGTATAATGAAAAGTTTCAATTTCAACATAAATTTGTGTACCTGTCTAGCTAAGACACATAGAAGCTCTTCCTTTCCTTGAAGCTCCAAATTTAGCTTGTTCATGAGCAGTATGATTTCATGAGTGAAAATGTAAATCACACTGCCATTTTTTTATTATTGCATATTTGGTAAGTGTTCCTTTTGTTCCAAGAAAATCTTGAATTGGAATGAACAGTACGATAAATCTTTGTAAATAAATCTTCCATGACTCAACGAATGAGAGTGGGTAAAGAACACAAGATTGTTAAATTCATCATATGTTTTTTTTAATTCCATAAACTAATACTGATTCAGAGCATTTGCATGTATATATATGCAAATGAATCATTTTGACAATTACATACATTTGCACCTTTCACAAAGGTGGCACTAGAAAACTGAGTACAGATATTTCTAATATGTAACATGCAGCAGAATGGAATAAAAGGAGAATATCAGTCTCTTGTACAGAATTACAATAAATATAGATTTTGACCAAACATATGTAGCGTCTGATGTAAAACTATTTTTTCACATATAGCTAAAATTCTTCTTTGAAAAATAAAAATATTCAAATACACATATATGTATAATATATTCATATGTGTATATGTGTATTCACAAATTTTACTTTTTATTCCACAAATGGGAATTTGTTTATAAATCTGGAGCTTTGTTGATACAAAATACCCAAAATATTAATTAAGAGTATTTTTATCTACTTCATGAGTCTTCTTAAATTAAAAATCATTTCCAATTTTTCTAATTTTGATTCCATTGATTTTTCATAATTTTAGAAGTCTTTGATTCTATGGATAGTCTTTTTTCTTAAGTCCCTAATTAACATCTACAAAGTTTTCAGAATTTATATAAAATAATTTCTTACCATTTCTTCACCTAAAAATATATTCCATGGTGCAAGTATACAAATCATCTTATAGGTGAATACATTTTCAAGTTCAGATTCTTTTAAAAAGCTTTAAAAATATTTTTGTTGAACATGTAATTCTGATTTCAGGAGAATGAATTTATTAGTTATTTTTTGGGTGTTGAGATAAAGAAAAAAAATCTTCTTATCAAATGAACTATGCCTTTGCCAAATATATCTCCTAATATTGTTCATATTATTCTGTTGATTGCTGTTTTTTGTTTTTTTTTACAAGACACACAGCTTTCTCATTTTGTTCTATCATGTCAAACAGTAATTGCCATTTGTGGCAAAATTTGCAATGTATTTTTCTCCAGTATCTTTTTTCCTTTATTGTTCTGTTTGTGTTACTAGTTTCTGCATCCCCACTTAATTCTGTACCAATAACATGTCTCTATTTCAAATTTATAAATTTGTCCATAGAAATTATTTAGAAAAATAGTTATTTACATAGCAATTAAATTACAATAAATTTTATATATTATAAACACTATAATGGTAGATTAACAACTATTTTTACCAAGATATCACCTGCCTGTATAAAATATTTAAATGAACATATTCAATGTTACATTATTGTGTAAAAAAATATTCAACTAAATCAGTTGATACTAACTTGATAAGTGATGGGTTTCTGCATAACACTAGGACCTAAGCGCCAAAGAGGTACATTATCATTCAACAATATCTTACAGAATGGAACAGTTAAAGTAAAATGTAATCCTCCCTAAACAATGAAGTTGTTTTACAGAGAAAATTATTTTATAGTCTGTGTTTTGACACATAAATTGAAATTAATTAAAATTTAAAAAAATTAGACATTAATCCCTCTGTCATATTAGCAACATTTCTAGTGCCTAGTAGACTCATGTAGCCAGTCCAGTGTTGAATAACACAATTTTACATTGAAGTTGGTTTGAGCAAATGAGTGAGGCTCAGTTGTTTTTCTCAATTTGTTTGACTAAAAGCTGGATTTAGTGGTGACAGATGGCAATGGAATTCAGATAGCCAAAGGAATCCAAAGACTTTAAGAGATGGGGACGCTGGATTAAATCTATTATATGCCTCAAAGAATAGCAAAGAAAGTACACCCTTCGTTATGGCAATGGAAAGTACATTGTTTAAGGGGGTGTGTCTACACTTCATAGGTCAGGAATGATTGTGAGACATAATGTCCATAAATTCCATTAAAATGGACTACCTCATTTGAATGTAGATATAGGATCCTAGGATCTAGAGAACAAGCAAAGTCAATAATTAAAAGAGGTAAGGTAGACATGGCTATCAAAATAGACAAGTGAGTAAGTGTGGCATTCAGAACTTGGTGAAGTTCATTCATCTTTGGCAGTAACTAATTGCTTATAGGCCTCTTTGGACTAAGAGATGGGCAGTCCCAAAATGTCCAAAATACCTACAAGTCTACAGAACAGAGGCCTGACTTAAAGTCTCCTCCCTTTTGAAGAATCATAGTCCTTCACCCAATTCCTAGAGACCCAAGTTGTAGACCTCCCCCACAGAAGCATACAAGTATTTAGAAGAATAACCGTGTACCAGAGAATTGGAAATATCAATATTTCTCTGGCATATCAGAAGTTTGTTCTTTGATGATATTAATTTCTAGAGAACCAAAACACCACTGTGGGACTCCTATAACCATCAGATCCTATGATCAGTGGAGTTTATGTCAGTCTGTCTCACACTGCATTCAGTGCTTTCCTGTGGATTTATTCTGTGATTATTTGTACAGTTCCTGTGTTGTTCAGTTGAAATAGATACACAGCACCAGGCAGAACTTAACCACTGCCTTTCCAGAATAGTGCTTCATGGTAAGAACATATAAGTAGAAACTGCCTATGGAAACCTCCCTCCATACAAAAATAAACAAAGTGGTACTGTATTCTTGAAAGAATAGCAGACATTAGTGCTACCATCCAAGATCCGAAAGATTCACTGGGAGTATTTGATATTGCTTCTTCAATAACTCATCCATTTGACCTTTGGGGTAGATAGTTGGGCCTTGGAGAATGACAATAGTTATCATAATCAGAGAGTAACTCCAAATGCAGCTTCCATTTCAGAGATGGAATGGAGAAAAGCAATTGAGGCCCTGGCAACTGAAATGCTTATACTGCTACTTCAAATGCATTTTTATCTGTTCCAATGAACAGAAGACGGTAGAGGCAATTTGCTTTCACTGGAAAGAGGAAGTAGCTCTTGTATATATTGAATTGCCATCACTGACTATCAACCATGCATCAGCCTGTAGCACCAATCACAGACTTAGAGGATGAATAATTTTATACCATGCTTCTCATACCTCACAAATTTTGATCAAACGTTTTATTTTTGAGCAAAAGAAATGATTCAATGGGCTAATATTCATGGGATTCACTGTTATTACAAGGCACCCTATCACTAGAAGCAAGAGGGCTCATGCAATGGCAGAATAGCCTTTTCAAGAGTCATTGTTCCTAATGGGAGCTAATGATTTCAGAGATTGTGGTAGTGTCCTATAGCATGAGGTATATGCTCTAACCAGCAGTGAATATTTGGAGCTGTTTCTCCCATAAGTAGAATACATGGGTCTAGGAATCAAGGGATACTTCTCACTATAATTCCTAATGACAGCCATACAAAATTTTCATTGTCCAAACTTCTCACTTTGAGTTATGTCTGCTGAGATGTAGCTTTCAGGTTTAGGAGAGAAGAGTTTCTACCAGGAGACCCAAAAGTCATTTACTGAATGAGAATTTGAAGCTTACACATTTTTCATCTCAAATGAAAAACAAATATTCTTATATTATAATTAATATATATTATGTACATATTTACTCATTCTAAGTAATCAGCCTACACAATTATGAAGGCTGAGAAGTCCCACAATCTGCAGTTAGGAAGCTAGAGACTCAGGAGTCAGCAGTATAGTTACAATATGAGTCTGAAGGCCTGAGAGCCAGGAATCCTAGGGCTGGGAAGACCAAAGTGTCAGCTTAAATGCTGAGGCAGAGAGTGAATTCTTTCTTCCTCCACATTTTTGTTCTTACAGCCCTTCAACAGATGTGAAAATCCCCACCCACATTGGAGAGGACAATCTGCTTTTCTAAATCTACTGAATCAAATGTTAATCTCATCCAGAAACACAGTCACAGACATACCCAGAAATAATGTTTAACCAAAAAAACTGGGCAGCTCATGACATAGCCATGTTGACACAGAAAATTAACTACCACAATGCCAAAGTTGAAATGTAAACAAACAACTCAAAATATTTAATATATGATCATATACTTACGGTACGAAAATTTTATGCTTTGGTTCATCTTGTCTAGAATTCACTTTGAATTAAAAAATCATGCCATCTATGTTCTATTTTTTGCATTTAATATACACAATACATTTTTAATAGATTTTAAAAGTTCTATTTTTGTTTCCCCTTTGTTTTCATTTTCCTAGAAGAAACAGAAGTAACAACCATACATTTGAAATTACTGGAAAAATACCTTCATATATTTTTACAAACCTACAATAATTTTAAAAGCTCCAATGTGAGAATCTTCTCTTCAAGTGAAAGATGAAAAAAATGGGGTGGGGGATAACCAACCCCCCTGAAAACAAAGAGGCAGCTAAGTTGAAAACTAGTATTATGTAGCAGAACTTCTAGAAGTGTTGAAAATTCCAGAATATTTTACGTAAGGAGTTACGATGAAGTCAAGTCCCAAATCATCTTTTTTATATTAAAAAGAGACAACAGGGAGAGTCTAATGAGCTTAAACTCCTAGCCACAGAGATAATGAGAGCAAGAGACCTTGGTCTGTAGGCAACAACTCCCTTTGTTTCTCATTGAATACCCTCATCTAGTTATTAGTTCTTCCTCCAGTAATCTGTCAAACAATGAGGGACTAGAACTTTAAAAGGTGCGTCGCCACAGAAAGCAAGCTAGTGCTGAGCCAGTGGAAAGGGGAGATGATGAGATTGACATTGCTGACACTGGAAATCTGGTGATACAAAGATGAGTTTACAATCAAATTACTCTCATATTCACTTATAGCCAAATAAGTAAAGAGGCCACCTGTAAAATATTTTCCCTACGAGTAATGGTGTGGAGACTATTATAATAAACCCATGTTTTAGGCAGAAAGAAATGCAGTGGAGGTTGCTAGGCATACAGGTTGTTTAAGACGAGGCAAGATCTTCCTAAATGAATGATTCATCCATAGTAATGACACTAATTCATTATCGAGTTTCAGTTTATATCTATTTTCATTTTTTCCAATCTGTTGCAGTGCAATTGAAGTGGTGGTTTGTTGTGTTGTTGTTCGAAAATGTTGTTTTAAGTACATAATTTTACTCCATTTGTGCCAGGAAAATGCCCAAACACCTTCATTAGAAATAAAGCAAATCTGTTCAACAGTACTCTGAACAGCAGGCACTATATGCTTTATTGAACAGAAAAGCTTTAACAAACCTTATCTTGTACAATGTTCATTCTGCCTGTGTCTGTTTATGTTCTCGAACTTCCTGAAAATGTGGGTGCAACAGCAAAGTGGTGTTTAGCTACCCTACTCTCTTGGCCAGGTGGTTGATTGTATGGCTTGGCATATTTTTTGCAGGTGGTATACAAAATCATATATACCAGCTGCTTGGCCCACTGAGTAATACTTTGCTAAATGACACAGCCCCAGCCATACATAACAACATATAATGATGCTAGAATGATATCTTCACTAGATTCATTTAGCTCTGAAAAGAATTCTCTAAGAAAGACATTTCATTGCCTTCATTTCTGTTTCATGCTGGGTAATGTTGGCAAGAATTATTCATGGCACATGTGAGCAATTCAAAAAAAATATTGAAAAAAAAACACAAGGCAGCTTTGCAGAGGTGTGCTGTCTGCTTGATGACTTGGCATGCCGCCCCCGGTGCTTGGCACAGCACCCTGGCAGCTGGCACAAGGGATATTATATATACTTGCCATTGGGCCTCTACTACGCTACTTGCTGTGCACGATCAATATCGACCAACTGCATAAACAACCGGATGAACCTTGTATCTGAGGGATAGCAAATAGCATTGGAATTATTTTACATAAATCTGAAAATGTAATCGCGGTTGACATTCCTATTAGTATTATATCTGAGCACGATGATCATAATTGAGTAACATTAAATGTAGTTTATTGAACAGCAGTCCACTGCCTGCTTTACTGTGACTATGATCTGTGTAATGAAACCAGCAGTACGAAAAATTCTCTCAGTTGGTACACTTCCTGGACAGCAGCCAAGGTATTTATTGCTATTTATGCAATTAATGGCTATATTGATTCCTTTTTTTTTCTCTAGTAAATAGTAGATAAGTTGTGCTATGTTTTCTTAGCTCTTCAAGGTTTGTTTCAGCTGTAATTAATGTGACTATAAGAATAATGCTCAATTGTTCTTAGTAACTGTTTTTCATGTCTGCAGCATTTGCAACATACACATTGCTTTCTGGTTTGAGATGATTAAATTGATAGCGGCTCTATTGCCAAAATAGTCCCATATGCTGAAGTATGATTTATTAATGTTCAAAAATCAGAAGGTAAAACTTCACTAGCCAAAAGGCTGTGGTGGTTAATCATCTGTTCTTCCAGCTAATTCCATAATCCTCAATGTGACAATCAATTCATCATGCTGAAATAGCAAATTCACATAAATCATATTTCCAAGTTCTACATGCAGTCAATAAAATATATTGCACATTTCCCATAAATTATGTGATATAATGTTAATTTATTTTTCAAATTAAAAACTTTAACTACCCTATGTGTTTTTCCATTGTGCCTATAAAGTAATGTGCTTCATACTGGCACATCCAGAAGATCACACCATGCACAGGGAAAGAAGGTTTGAAGTCTTCCGACTCTGAAGGAATTCACAGGAATATTGGACGCTCTATGTCCTCTAAGAAAACCAAATGCTCTAATATTTTTCCTACTTTACTCCTATTCCTTACTGGCTAGAATTCAAAGATCTTTTCTTAGTATATTTTCCAACAAGGAGGGGGCGGGTATAAGAAGGAAGTTCAGAGTTGGCATAATTTTTGTATTCTTTCTATTGGAGAATCCATGTGAATTCTCTTCTTTTCCTTTATTTCAGCCCTACACATCATTCTATTTTCATGGGGGTAAACTCTACAACTCCCTTCTTTTTTAACATTCTACTCTAAAATCTATTTAGTGTCCATAATAACTAAAATATGGTCAGTACAGAGTTCCCAACAACTTCAATGGACCACATGATTCATAACCTTGGTTTATGGAAGTAACAGAAGTGTGTAGGGAAGAAGCTTTCTGCCTTTAGTGGGCACAATCCTCAAATTCCTAAATATGAAATTTACATGGCAAGACAAAGCAGTTTAAATTTGCTCTACTTGATCAATCAAACTACACGTATTAAGTTAAGTAGCATTTCATAATCCTGAATCCTCCCTAAAGAAGGATCCGTTTGAACATACATAGGGCTAGGAGAGTCAAGAGAAACAACCTTACATTTAAGGAACGTTCTGGATCACAAGTTCACAAGTTTCTTTGCCTCCCTCTTCTATCTTGTTATTTGACATTTCTGATAAACCCTTTGTATCACAGTATTTTGCTTCTGAATTTTAGATCTCTTTTTTTTTTTTTTTGTCCTTATTAACACAGCTCATCACTTGAGGTATCTGATCCTAATTCATCCTCTACTTCAATGTCCTGGTGGTCCCTGGGTCTGACATGCATTGCCTCCTCATGTTAGGACAGCCCACAACTTGGCTTCTGCCTACTTCCTGAAAAAGGCAATGCAACATCTGTCATACACAGTCTCACTTTGTTGATAATAAAAAGAGGAAGACCTGATTTTAGACTCATTTTAGACTCATATGTCCATCATTGAAAGCACACGAACATTTCTGTGGTAGCACACTGTAATTCCAAAAGTTGTGCTTTATTACTAATATTTATACATATGAAATATTTTTTTCTGGAAAAGAAAATTTGTCTTAATGATGGGTTATCTTTAAGGCTCAAAAACATTTTGTTGCAAGAGTCACATTTACTTCAGTGAGTTCCTACAGTGTATAAAAACTGGCGAAGGAAGATGGTTCGGGGGCAAGAGCCAGGCACAAGCTGGTAGAACACGGCAACTAGCATTTGCTTGGGCACACTGGGATACGGGCACTAAGCTCTGTGAGGAACAGAAGGATGGACACATTTTATCTTACCCTGAGATGCAGCATAAGCTGATTCAGAGTAACCCCGACTGATCTAGAAAAGGCCATGGACACAAGCTCCTTACCACAGGAGGGACGAACTCTATAACACAACATGCTTTAAGCAGTATCAGAGCTGAAGCAAAACCATATCCCTTCATTCAGACAGTCTTGATCTTCTAGACAGGCAAGCTTTCCATAAATATGGTTTCCTGCAGACATGGTCAGGAGAGGCCAGGCATGCATACCTGAATCCATCTCTCTCTTGCTCAAAACATTTCAGTGGACTTGGGATTTCAGTCATAGCAGAGAGGATGGGGAGGGAAATAAACCTACATTGGAGTCAAGGCTCTGTATTTTATCATAATTAGTTTAATATTCTGAAATCAACTGTGATAACATAAAATGCAGATTGTGTTCTCAAGTGAAACCATTAGGAAAATAAGGCAAAATTATATAGTTTAAAAGTCAACAGAAGAATAAATTGTCACAATAAAAAAATATATAGACGCTACAAAATAAGGCAGCAAAAAAGCTGCAGAAGAACAACAATGATACAACACACAAGCTGAAAGCAAATACTGAAATGGCAGATATAAATTCAACAATATAGGTGAACTAAAAAAGCAGAGATAGTGAGACCAGTTAAAAAACCAAGACTCAACTACGTAGTGTTTGCAAAGAACACATCATAGATTCAGAAACACAAATAAGTTGAAAGTAAAAGGATGGCCATTTATATATATATATATATATATATATATATATATATATATATACACACACACATGGCAAAGAACATCCATGGAAGAGCTGGAGTGGCTCTATTAATATGAAATAAAATGGACTATAAGAAATGTTATTATAGACAAAGGATGACATTTCATAGTGATAAAGGGGTAAGCTCATGAGGAAAATGTTTATGTACTTAATAACTGACCCCAAAATAGCTGAAGCAAAACTGACAGAATTGAAAGTATAAATAGGAAATTTGTCAATAATCCTCAGTGAATTCAATTTCCTCATTCTAAATAGTTTATAAGACAACTAGATAAAGATCAGCAACAATGTAAAAGATTAGAACAACATTATTAAGTAAACTGATAAATTGTAAGAATTGATATTTTTAAAACAATTCACCCAAAGACTGTAGGATACAAATTATTTTAATTCTTCATGAAATACTGTTTCTGGATGGACTATATGCTGGGCCACAAAACAAGTATGAATCAATTTTTTAAGATTAAAATTGTATAAAATATGTTTTCTGACCAGCCAGATTTAAACTAGAATCTTCTATAAAAACAGAAACAAAGTAAAAGTCTAGGATTCTAGTTTGATTTCCACCCAAAAACCTGTATTCATGAGTAAATCACAAGCCAATTTTCTGAAATTGAATATTCATGTCACCTTATTGAGGTACTGTAGGGAAAAGCTAAAAAGACAGGCTGGTTAGAAAAAGAGAAGCAATTTCTATGTATAGTAATATAGGAAGACCTGACATAATTTTGAAATTTGGGCTCCAAGGAATATTATGCTGATGCTCCTTACCTAACCTTAAGCACCCAGAATTGTCCTTCAATTGCCCTTTGGCCCTGGACAATTTTCTAGATTCTGCAGGGAACACTGACCAATACAATAAGATTTTTTATTGGAATAACTACAAGTTAAGGAGACAAGTTTTTCTCTATTAACTAGAAGTACTATTGACTTACATGCACATTGTATGTAATGCTAGGAACTCAAATGATTTTTTATTTTTATTTTTACTTTTTAAAAACTCGTTATTCATTTTTTAGAGACAGAAAGAGCATTAGCAGGGGAGGGGCAGAGAGAGGGGGACAGAGGATCCAAAGCGGGCTCTGCACTGGTAGCAGTAAGCCACAGGGGCTTGAACCAATAAACTGTGAGATCATGACCTGAGCCAAAGTCGGTTGCTCAACCAACTGAGCCACCCAGGCACCCCTCAAAGGATTTTTTAAAGATTGAGTACATATCAATAATACTTATAAGGTTTTTGGTTTTTTTTAAACCAACTATTTTTTAAAATAGATGACTATACTGAAATTGAAATTTTCTGCATAGATGCTGAGTATTTGCAAGCATTAAAAAATAAAATAGGCACATACAAGGAAAAGGTTAATGCAGCAGCCCTGTTTGATTCTGTTCTTGCTTATGTTGGTAGCCATGATGATTACATTGGTCAAACTCTGAGAACCAACCAAGTGGAATTATCCCAGTTGCTGGGGAATGATACTACTTTACATACCCAAAGAGGTGCATCAAGATGGACCAGGTTGTTAGCATGTTCAGAGTAAACATGAAGATTTAGGGTTGTGCATCTGATGCCCCGATTGGGGTCTGCACCATGGCTGGTCACATGACAGATATATGATTTGTTCTCTTTAAGAAATTTGTATTTGAAGACTTAGCAGGCTTTTTTTGGGCAAGGATACTGGTACATATCCCTGCAGTTTGCTGGTGGACAAAAATGTTCATCTCTGGAGGAAGGACAAAAAAGCCTCTTTGACTGATTACTCCAGCCCTTATCTATGTATTTTTTTTCCTGGATGTTCCTGTACTTTTTTTTTCTGTAATAAATGTGAGTCATAGGTATAATTTTATGCTTAGTCACAGGAGTCCCTCCACTGAATCACTAAGCTCGCACGGTCATGGGAGCACTGAGAGAGCAAATTTCATAATCATTTAATGAATTGGTTTATTATAATATAAGTGATACACTAAAAAATTATCCCCCATATAATTATTCGTGATTATCTCTTTTTCCTTTCAATACCATTAAAACACTCATATGAGGTACCCAGTCAAATTCACAGGTACAGAAAGTAGACTGATGTTTTCCAGGGGTTGAGGAGAGGGGATCATGGAGAGTTGTATAATAGGTTCAGAGTTTTAGTTTGAAAACTAAAAAACAAAAGAAAAAACAAAAGAAAAAAACAAAATTCTATGAATGTGTGATAGTGATGATTCACAATGTGTATGTGCCTAATGCCACTGAACTGTGTACTGAAAAATGGTTACAATGGTAAATTTCATGTTATATATATTTTCTCACAATTTATTAAAGTAAGTAATTTATAACTTTAAAAAATACAGTGTTTTAATATATAAAGCTTAAAGTTGGTTGGGGGGGTCACTCAATAAATGTCTTTTCTTCCCTGTATTTAATTTCTTTTAACTCAATTTCAGTGACCAACTAGCTATGTTAACTAAGGTGTTTGAACAAATTAAAACTTCCCAAGAAAAAATAGTTCATTCTTTCCCATTCTTACTGTTTCTCCCCTATTTCAGAACTGAAATTTATTGTCTAATTGTCGATGATGTCACATGACCCTATGAGACCAGAAGGATCTGCTTACAGCCCATATCCCTTTCCCATTTAAATATCTTTTTTGATTCCTCAAAGCCAGTTATAATATACTTCAATTCCCATAGTCTAGTCTTCAAGACCCTTTATTTGGCCTTAAGTCACTACGTTTCCCTTTCCCTTTCTGCAAAATACATTTCCAATCCTGAATTTCTCACTCATACCCAAGTATGCCATTCTCTTTTATATCTCTAAGCCTTCCTCTGAATCTCTATAGAGAATTACCTTTCCCCCTTTTATGACACGAGATAGGGTAACATGTGACAGAATGTATTTATTGTTCAAGACCTGCTTCGATTGTCACCTCCTCTCTGAAGTCCTTCTCACGCCAGATTTTTCCAGAATTAACACTGATTTGCACATTATCTTACAAAAGCACTGGGTCTACTCCTCTTTTGTAGTACCATAAGAGCAGCATAATTACATTCAAACTTTTCCCTGCTCCTTGCAAAGGCAGGATTAAACTTTTTCAGCAGGATGATGTCAATCTTGGCTGTGTTATTTGGTCTGGCAAATAAATATGAGTGGAATTGATGAGTGCCTCTTCCAGGCAGAAAATTTGAAGTCAGAAATGTTTCACAGCGAGGCCATTCCTTTAGCTTGAGTTCTATAGTGAAAATGACATAGGGAAGAACCACAGTGCAACCATGATGACAATCTTAGTTGTTATAAACCACTGTGATTTGGGGGACATTGGTTATGACCTAGATTATCCTTACTGATACAAGCACTAACTGTGCTCTGTTTTATTAATTTGTCTATATATCTGGCTGTTCCATGAGCTTCAGGGTATCAGAAATTGTTATTTATCTTTATTATTTCATTGCCTCGCACTTTGTTCAGTTCGTAGATACTCAATATACTTTTTGTATGAATGGACAAATAGATCAAAGAGGGGATAAAGCTTTAGAGCTACTCCAGTCATTATTGTTCTGCTCAATTATGTGGAGTTATTTTTCACTGCATCAGAAATGTTGCTTACTCAGTATTCATACATATGAGTGTTTTCATCAACTGGTTTGTTGGGTTAATGATTTGGTCATTCCTTGAAGAGACAGTGATTTAACCTAATAGAGATCAAAGCTACTGATGTTTCCTGAATTTAGATTAGATAAGTATTGCACCTTTCTAGTGTGTGTTTCACCATTTTGTTTATGGAGTGTGAAATATATAGCCTTGTGCTGTTTCTGCACCCTTCATCCATGCATAGCCAACAATATACTGTACGCCCCATTTCTGCTAACCTTGGCAAATTAGCAGAGGTATTTGGGTAATCAGGCAGTTGAGTGTTTGTGTAGTTTATCACTTTTTATGAAAAGGGAAATGTGTTAAGGAGGATTAAGCAGAAGAATAACTATCAGAGGCTTATATTTAGAATATTGCTGTAGTAAAATGAAAAAAAAGTAATGCCAAGTACTTCATTAAAAAATATTGAATTTCATTAGTAAGGTGATCTGACAAAACCAAAACCACACAGTCCATTTCTTTTTCTTGTCAGTGAGAGAAGAGAGAAACGTTTATTTTCCTTTTGTCTTTTATATTTGAGAGCACTGGTCCACCTTTAATTCCGTGTGACTAGCTATCTATATTTTTTTTAAGCTAAGATTGCAGTCCTTTGAGAACAATGTTGACAGCTTTGAGCTGACAAAGAATCATTATAATCAGTGCTGAAGATATGAAATCACAATGAGAAAGAATTCACGTTTACAGTAGCAGGGACCACACACTGTGATAGTTTGCATTAGAAACTCAGCAGGTGTAGTATGCAAAACTGAATCACAGTAGAGGATTTGAAGACCTTATGATATGAAAAGGTCATTTTTGTTCAACTACCTGTCTACTGTGTTAAAATAAAAATAAAATATTTCCATCAAATTCTGCAGAAGATAACAAATTGTGTACACATGAACTCAAAGCTTCCATGGCGTTTATGCAAAATTGTATTAATTACCTGCCTTAATGTCAACATCATTTGAGTGCCAGATACAAAAGAAGTTGAATAAAAGCATTACAGATGACATTATACATGTGCAGGAAAGAAAAAAAAAGCAAATTAGAAATGGTAGATCTTAAAAATATCTAAGAAAACAGTAACAAGTGTTCAATTGTTAAGGGCTGGACTGAGCTGTAGAGATGAAGTTTTGACAAAGTAATAAAGACAGGGTGACACTGTACGTTTAAGGGATGACATTCACTGTAACCACTGAACATAATGGCATCATTTCAACTCTACTCTTCATATAGACCATGGGAAAGGTGGTTATATACGGAAAGTTAGATTAGTTGTACCCAAAAAATTGTCAAGTAATGAATTTTCATTCTTACAACCTACTTGTTCATCTCTGTTTTGAATGTTTGACATTTCAGTAATATTTCCCTTCCTATCTTTCACTTAGTCATTCTTTGTTAGTGATTTATAAAACACCTGTTATATTGAGGCACTAGAGAATCACAGAGGTATAGAATATGCTTCCCTTTTTGAGGAACTGATGGAAGAGATGAACATATAAACATAACTACAATAATGTCATTAGACATATGGGAACCACAAAGAAGAAATCACTTAACCCTGCCTAAGCTGACAAGAATTTACAGAGGAGCTAGCATATGAGCTCAGAGTTTTTTTCTATGGGTACTTGCTTGCTGGGTAAATAAATGGGTAATTTCCTGCAGAGAAAACATTACATAAAATGCATAGAGAAATCAGTAAGCAGTTTTCTGAAACTGGCTTCCATAGTGTGAAAAATGGCTAAATGGTAACAGATGAGTGGTGGCCATAATCCAGATGACTATATTCTGAGAAGTGTAGGTTTTATCCTATTTAATGAAGAGTCATAGAAGGGTATTAAGCAGGGAAAAAATATTAACTGGTTTACATCTTTTAAAAGAATTTGGAAGATTTTTCAGAGGAAACTAAAAACTGCAGTTAAGTCGCTAAAAACCTAATACTCTCATTTTCTCCACCATGAACATTTTCAGTCTTGAAAGTACTTTAAAGATACTCCTTTTAGGGTGCCTGGGTGGCTAAATCAGGATTGAGCATCTGACTCTTGATTTTGGCTCAGGTCATGATCCCAGGGTCATGGAATCCAGCCCCGCATAGGAGTCTATGCTGAGTGGAGAGGCTACTTAAGATTCTCTCTCCCTCTGCTCCTCTCCCTACTCCTGTATGCTCTATGTCTCAAAAGAAAAGGTACTCCTTTTAAAGTTCAACTGCCTAACAACAACTTAAAAGTATTATTATGCTCTCAGTAATATATCTTGCATAAGAATTATCCAAGCCATGATAAAACCAATAGTGAAATTTCTAGTACTAGCCTTTAGGGAACAGTGGTAATATTCATGTAATTAACATCCAGAAACCACCACCAGTGGGTAGCTTAGATGATCTGTAAGATACTTATCTCTTTAGTCACGTAGAAAAATGAAGAGGTGAAGTGGGATGATGGCCTTGAATTACTCCCAGGCCATTCTAATTCTCCACAGCACTGTCCCTAAAAGGTTACATTCCATCCTATAGTATTAGGCACTCAGAGACCTTTCACTATCTTCCTTCTAGGACCTGTTGCTTTAAATCTTTAAGTTAAACTCCAAGCTTTGTTAACCATAATTATCAGGTAGATTCCCAAGTCCATTTAAGAGTCTCCACTGGCTAAATTATGTCTATAAATGTTTGGAAGATTATTTTAGTACTGCTTTTGTATCACATATAATACAGTGATTTACCCTCTTCATTCATTAATGAGTCTGGATTCTCATTCTGACTACATTTCAGTAATTTACAATATTTACTTAAATATCCAACACCACACTCTCTTCAACCTTGTCCATTGGATATCAGGTTATTTAGTCTCCTGGGCCAGGGCTGCATGTCCCTATTCAAGATTTTGGCATATATTACTTTTTTTCCAGATTAAAAAAATCTAATGAAAAATGGAAAATCTGAAAAATTTCACAATTTGGCTGGGAAATATTTAAGAACAAAAAAAAATACAAACATGTCTAAGTAATAACATAATTATTAAGATTTTAGAGTTTTAATATTTTAGATGAAATTCATTAAAATATCAATGAAAATCACATATTCATTCTTCAAGCTTCTCCTTTCTGATAGCTTTCAATTTGAAACAATTCCTCAATCTGTTTCCAAACTGTGACTTAGAGTCTTAATACATTTTGGTTTTTGAATGGTATTAATTTCAATCATCTCTTTTTATTTATGATAAATGAAAGTGAATTCAGTTTCATTTAATGAGAAATTAATATCAGTATATTCAAAATTCATTTGAAGTTTTCATAAAGTGAAGTGCATTTTCTTATATTCAAACAGATTTTTAAAAACACAAGTATTCTGTGGTTTCATTCATACATGTTTTTATTCCTTCATTTAACATGCATAGATACTTATTCAGGAGTCAAAATCTATATGGGTTCTACCTGAGAAAAGTTCACTCTTTAGTGAAAGGAGATACAGATGAACACAAATAACTATAAAAAGACTTTATACATGAACACTAGGGTATTGTGGGAGCACAAAAATGGTTCCTTTATTCTTTACATTTCAGTAGAAAATAAAGACGTAAAAAGTAACTAGAAAATAAATCATCACACTTGTGGTAATGCCAAAAGGGAGGAACACAAAGTGTCAGGAAATCATTAAAAATGAGGGCCAATTAAATCACAACATAGCTTTTCATATAATCTCTCTCTTATTCAACTGTTGATGCTACTATGTGTCAAATACTACAATAATGTAATACCTAACAGCCACTGGTCTAGGT
This sequence comes from Leopardus geoffroyi, assembly GCF_018350155.1. Taxonomy (NCBI): domain Eukaryota; kingdom Metazoa; phylum Chordata; class Mammalia; order Carnivora; family Felidae; genus Leopardus; species Leopardus geoffroyi. Next base: position 45,980,367 of record NC_059326.1, read on the forward strand.
GTTAATACACAATATCCCATTTATATCCCATTTCATTCCTACGTCAGATCTGAGGTAGCCATTACTGTCTCCATGTCACTCATGGTCAAATGGAAGATCAGAAAAATTAAACAATTTGTCAAAAGTCATATAACTATTGATATCAAAACAGAAATCTAAATCCAAAATTATCTGACTCCATAGCTCATTCTCCTCCCCCTGATTTTAAAGTGAACAAAGCATACATCATTCTTCTATTTACAAATAGGGAAACAGATTTAGAGTAATTAATTTGTCCAACATAAATTAGAAGATAGATATTTGAAGCCAGGCTTTCTGGCTTATCATTTAAAATACTTTCATTTCAAGTCATTGAGTCTACTGTTTTTGTGTATGTGCTGTGTGTTAGCATTTCAAGTAAATTAATGAGGTGGATACAAATTCATAGAACATTTTCTTAATGAATTTTTCTGAATGCAAAAATATGAAATTTCTTAGCATTTAATGTTTCTATCACAGAACTCTTTAAATTTTCTGCTCTAGACCTGTAGAATAAATGAATACATCTAAGAGCAACTTCCCTTACTAACAAAACTGAATAATTAATAACCCAGTGATTACCTATGACACTTCACAATTGAGACCATGATATCATGAAACCATGTTACAATAACTGATAAATTCTCAAACTCAAATTACTGGCTTTCATGAAGAACGAATGAAATTTTAACCGAGATTTAAAAACTGCGAATATGAGAAGTCATAGCAGAATAGAGTGAGGTGGGTATCCATATTAAGGATCAGCCTGGTGAGAAGCACCAAAGCCCAACAAGAGTGAAAGGGGTGTCCACAAGGGGGCATGGCCTGGGGTGTTGGTACCTAAGTGTATCCTCAGAGCTAGATGACCCAAGTCAGAATCCAAGAACAGCAACGAGAATACGCATTGAAGAGATATGGTAGAATCTAAATAAATAATAACAGTAATGATTTTAACCTTTGAATTAAAAAGGAACCAAGAATCCCCACTTAAATAAGTAGCTAAATAAATAAACAGAACATTTGCTGACAGATGTGATAATTACATAATTCAAAGTACTCCCTATATAACTCTTAGGAATTGCCAAACGAAAAATAGTACCTTCACAGTTCGAGAAGCTTGGGAGACAGTACATTATTTGTGTGGTCAGAGTAAATATTATCAGTAATGGAAAAAAATAAAATCCTCCATTTGATAAAACGCAATGAGAAGAACCACTGTATCACTTCTATGGCATTCTGCCAAATGCACATAACCAAGATCAAGCCACGCAGACACTAAAGACAGACCCATATTCGAAGGGCTTTCTAATCTGCCTGCAATCTTCAAAAGTGTCGAGGATATGAAAGTCAGTCGAAGACTGAACAACTTGCAAAATGAAGTAGACTAAAGAGATATGGCAATTAAGTGGGGCATGTGATTCTGGATTATATTAGGTTTCATTAGCTGTTAATAAATTACCACCAGGGGAAGGAGGGAAGATGGCGGCGTAGGAGGACGCTGGGCTCACCGCGCGTCCTGCTGATCACTTAGATTCCACCTACACCTGCCTAAATAACCCAGAAAACCGCCAGAGGATTAGCAGAATGGAGTTTCCGGAGCCAAGCTCAGACGAGAGGCCCACGGAAGAGAGTAGGAAGGGCGGCGAGGCGGTGCGCGCTCCACGGACTGGCGGGAGGGAGCCGGGGCGGAGGGGCGGCTCGCCAGCCAAGCAGAGCCCCCGAGTCTGGCTGGCAAAAGCGGAGGGGCCAGACGGACTGTGTTCCGACAGCAAGCGCGACTTAGCATCTGGGAGGTCGTAAGTTAACAGCTCTGCTCGGAAAGCGGGAAGGCTGGAGGACAAAGGGAGGGAGAGCTGCTGAGCCCCCGGATGACAGAGCTCAGTTTGGTGGGGAACAAAGGCGCTCGCCAGCGCCATCTCCCCCGCCCATCCCCCAGCCAAAATCCCAAAGGGAACCAGTTCCTGCCAGGGAACTTGCTCGCTCCGCGCAAACACCCAACTCTGTGCTTCTGCGGATCCAAACCTCCGGCAGCGGATCTGACTCCCTCCCGCTGCCACAGGGCCCCTCCTGAAGTGGATCACCTAAGGAAAAGCGAGCTAAGCCTGCCCCTCCTGCCCCCGTGCACCTTGCCTACCCACCCCAGCTAATACACCAGATCGCCAGCATCACAAGCCTGGCAGTGTGCAAGTAGCCCAGACAGGCCACGCCACCCCACAGTGAATCCCGCCCCTAGGAGAGGGGAAGAGAAGGCACACACCAGTCTGACTGTGGCCCCAGCGGTGGGCCGGGGGCAGACATCAGGTCTGACTGCAGCCCCGCCCACCAACTCCAGTTATACACCACAGCACAGGGGAAGTGCCCTGCGGGTCCTCACCACTCCAGGGACTATCCAAAATGACCAAACGGCAGAATTCCCCTCAGAAGAATCTCCAGAAAATAACAACAGCTAATGAACTGATCAAAAAGGATTTAAATAATATAACAGAAAGTGAATTTAGAATAATAGTCATAAAATTAATCACTGGGCTTGAAAACAGTATAGAGGACAGCAGAGAATCTCTTGCTACAGAGATCAAGGGACTAAGGAACAGTCACGAGGAGCTGAAAAGCGATTTAAACGAAATGCAAAACAAAATGGAAACGACGACAGCTCGGCTTGAAGAAGCAGAGGAGAGAATAGGTGAACTAGAAGATAAAGTTATGGCAAAAGAGGAAGCTGAGAGAAAGAGAGATAAAAAAATCCAGGAGTATGAGGAAAATTAGAGAACTAAGTGATACACTAAAAAGCAATAATATACGCATAATTGGTATCCCAGAGGAGGAAGAGAGAGGGAAAGGTGCTGAAGGGGTACTTGAAGAAATTATAGCTGAGAACTTCCCTGAACTGGGGAAGGAAAAAGGCATTGAAATCCAAGAGGCACAGAGAACTCCCTTCAGACGTAACTTGAATCCATCTTCTGCACGACATATCATAGTGAAACTGGCAAAATACAAGGATAAAGAGCAAATTCTGAAAGCAGCAAGGGATAAACGTGCCCTCACATATAAAGGGAGACCTATAAGACTCGTGACTGATCTCTCTTTTGAAACTTGGCAGGCCAGAAAGAATTGGCACGATATCTTCAGTGTGCTAAACAGAAAAAATATGCAGCCGAGAATCCTTTATCAAGCAAGTCTGTCATTTAGAATAGAAGGAGAGATAAAGGTCTTCCCAAACAAACAAAAACTGAAGGAATTTGTCACCACTAAACCAGCCCTACAAGAGATCCTAAGTGGGACCCTGTGAGACAAAGTACCAGAGACATCACTACAAGCATAAAACATACAGACATCACAATGACTCTAAACCCGTATCTTTCTATAATAACACTGAATGTAAATGGATTAAATGCGCCAACCAAAAGACATAGGGTATCAGAATGGATAAAAAAACAAGACCCATCTATTTGCTGTCTACAAGAGACTCATTTTAGACCTGAGGACACCTTTAGATTGAGAGTGAGGGGATGGAGAACTATTTATCATGCTACTGGAAGCCAAAAGAAAGCTGGAGTAGCCATACTTCTATCAGACAAACTAGACTTTAAATTAAAGTCTGTAACAAGAGATGAAGAAGGGCATTATATAATAATTACAGGGTCTATCCATCAGGAAGAGCTAACAATTATAAATGTCTATGCGCCGAATACCGGAGCACCCAAATATATAAAACAATTACTCATAAACATAAGCAACCTTATTGATAACAATGTGGTAATTGCAGGGGACTTTAACACTGCACTTACAGAAATGGATAGATCATCTAGACACATAGTCAATAAAGAAACAAGGGCCCTGAATGAGACATTGGATCAGATGGACTTGACAGATATATTTAGAACTCTGCATCCCAAAGCAACAGAATATACTTTCTTCTCGAGTGCACATGGAACATTCTCCAAGATACATCACATACTGGGTCACAAAACAGCCCTTCATAAGTTTACAAGAATTGAAATTATACCATGCATACTTTCAGACCACAATGCTATGAAGCTTGAAATCAACCACAGGAAAGTCTGGAAAACCTCCAAAAGCATGGAGGTTAAAGAACACCCTACTAACGAATGAGTGGGTCAACCAGGCAATTAGAGAAGAAATTAAAAAATATATGGAAACAAACGAAAATGAAAATACAACAATCCAAATGCTTTGGGATGCAGCGAAGGCAGTCCTGAGAGGAAAATACATTGCAATCCAGGCCTATCTCAAGAAACAAGAAAAATCCCAAATACAAAATCTAACAGCACACCTAAAGGAAATAGAAGCAGAGCAGCAAAGACACCCCAAACCCAGCAGAAGAAGAGAAATAATAAAGATCAGAGCAGAAATAAACAATATAGAGTCTAAAAAAACTGTAGAGCAGATCAACGAAACCAAGAGTTGGTTTTTTGAAAAAATAAACAAAATTGACAAACCTCTAGCCAGGCTTCTCAAAAAGAAAAGGGAGATGACCCAAATAGATAAAATCATGACTGAAAATGGAATTATTACAACCAATCCCTCAGAGATACAAACAATTATCAGGGAATACTATGAAAAATTATATGCCAACAAATTGGACAACCTGGAAGAAATGGACAAATTCCTAAACACCCACACTCTTCCAAAACTCAATCAGGAGGAAAGAGAAAGCTTGAACAGACCCATAACCAGCGAAGAAATTGAATCGGTTATCAAAAATCTCCCAACAAATAAGAGTCCAGGACCAGATGGCTTCCCAGGGGAGTTCTACCAGACGTTTAAAGCAGAGATAATACCTATCCTTCTCAAGCTATTCCAAGAAATAGAAAGGGAAGGAAAACTTCCAGACTCATTCTATGAAGCCAGTATTACTTTGATTCCTAAACCAGACAGAGACCCAGTAAAAAAAGAGAACTACAGGCCAATATCCCTGATGAATATGGATGCAAAAATTCTCAATAAGATACTAGCAAATCGAATTCAATGGCATATAAAAAGAATTATTCACCATGATCAAGTGGGATTCATTCCTGGGATGCAGGGCTGGTTCAACATTCGCAAATCCATCAATGTGATACATCACATTAACAAAAAAAAAGAGAAGAACCATATGATCCTGTCAATTGATGCAGAAAAGGCCTTTGACAAAATCCAGCACCCTTTCTTAATAAAATCCCTTGAGAAAGTCGGGATAGAAGGAACATACTTAAAGATCATAAAAGCCATTTATGAAAAGCCCACAGCTAACATCATCCTCAGCGGGGAAAAACTGAGAGCTTTTTCCCTGAGATCAAGAACATGACAGGGATGCCCACTCTCACTGCTGTTGTTTAACATAGTGCTGGAAGTTCTAGCATCAGCAATCAGACAACAAAAGGAAATCAAAGGCATCAAAATTGGCAAAGATGAAGTCAAGCTTTCGCTTTTTGCAGATGACATGATATTATACATGGAAAATCCTATAGACTCCACCAAAAGTCTGCTAGAACTGATACATGAATTCAGCAAAGTTGCAGGATACAAAATCAATGTACAGAAATCAGTTGCATTCTTATACACTAACAATGAAGCAACAGAAAGACAAATAAAGAAACTGATCCCATTCACAATTGTACCAAGAAGCATAAAATACCTAGGAATAAATCTAACCAAAGATGTAAAAGATCTGTATGCTGAAAGCTATAGAAAGCTTATGAAGGTAATTGAAGAAGATATAAAGAAATGGAAAGACATTCCCTGCTCATGGATTGGAAGAATAAATATTGTCAAAATGTCAATACTACCCAAAGCTATCTACACATTCAATGCAATCCCAGTCAAAATTGCACCAGCATTCTTCTCAAAGCTAGAACAGCAATTCTAAAATTCATATGGAACCACAAAAGGCCCCAAATAGCCAAAGTAATTTTGAAGAAGAAGACCAAAGCAGGTGGCATCACAATCCCAGACTTTAGCCTCTACTACAAAGCTGTCATCATCAAGACAGCATGGTATTGGCACAAAAACAGACACATAGACCAATGGAATAGAATAGAAACCTCAGAACTAGACCCTCAAATGTATGGCCAACTAATCTTTGACAAAGAAGGAAAGAACATCCAGTGGAAAAAAGACAGTCTCTTTAACAAATGGTGGTGGGAGAACTGGAGAGCAACATGCAAAAGGTTGAAACTAGACCACTTTCTCACACCATTCACAAAAATAAACTCAAAATGGATAAAGGACCTGAATGTGAGACAGGAAACCATCAAAACCTTAGAGGAGAAAGCAGGAAAAGACCTCTCTGACCTCAGCCGTAGCAATTTCTTACTTGACACATCCCCAAAGGCAAGGGAATTAAAAGCAAAAGTGAATTACTGGGACCTTATGAAGATAAAAAGCTTCTGCACAGCAAAGGAAACAACCAACAAAACTAAAAGGTAACCAACGGAATGGGAAAAGATATTTGCAAATGACATATCGGACAAAGGGCTAGTATCCAAAATCTATAAAGAGCTCACCAAACTCCACACCCGAAAAACAAATAACCCAGTGAAGAAATGGGCAGAAAACATGAATAGACACTTCTCTCAAGAAGACATCCGGATGGCCAACAGGCACATGAAAAGATGTTCAATGTCGCTCCTTATCAGGGAAATACAAATCAAAACCACACTCAGGTATCACCTCACGCCAGTCAGAGTGGCCAAAATGAACAAATCAGGAGACTATAGATGCTGGAGAGGATGTGGAGAAACGGGAACCCTCTTGCACTGTTGGTGGGAATGCAAATTGGTGCAGCCGCTCTGGAAAGCAGTGTGGAGGTTCCTCAGAAAATTAAAAATAGACCTACCCTATGAGCCAGCAATAGCACTGCTAGGAATTTACCCAAGGGATACAGGAGTACTGATGCCTAGGGGCACTTGTACCCCAATGTTCATAGCAGCACTCTCAACAATAGCCAAATTATGGAAAGAGCCTAAATGTCCATCAACTGATGAATGGATAAAGAAATTGTGGTTTATATACACAATGGAATACTACGTGGCAATGAGAAAAAATGAAATATGGCCTTTTGTAGCAACGTGGATGGAACTGGAGAGTGTGATGCTAAGTGAAATAAGCCATACAGAGAAAGACAGATACCATATGGTTTCACTCTTATGTGGATCCTGAGAAACTTAACAGAAACCCATGGGGGAGGGGAAGAAAAAAAAAAAAAAGAGGTTAGAGTGGGAGAGAGCCAAAGCATAAGAGACTGTTAAAAACTGAGAACAAACAGGGTTGATGGGGGGTGGGAGGGAGGGGACGGTGGGTGACGGGTATTGAGGAGGGCACCTTTTGGGATGAGCACTGGGTGTTGTATGGAAACCAATTTGACAATAAATTTCATATATTAAAAAATATATAAAAATAAATTACCACCAATTTAGTGGCCTAGAGCAACTGAATTTATTATCTTCTATAGGTCAGAATTCCAACACAGCCTCACCCCAGTTAAAATCAAGGTATTGGCACTGCTGCATCCCTTTCCAAAGGCTCTAAAGGAGGATCCGTTTCCACGCCCATTTAGCTTGTTGTCAGAATTCAGTTCCTTGTACACAGCCCCCTGCATCTTGGGACCTGCAACTGGACATGATCAAAGCCGAATCCTTCTCTTGCTGCCATCGATTAGTCTTTGACCACAGCTGGAAAAGGTTCTCTACTTGTAAGAATTTGTGTGATTAGTTTGGGCTCACCTGGATAATTCAGGTTAATCTTCTCAGCTTGTGGTCCCTAACCTTAATCACATTTTGCCATGTAAGGAAACCTATTCGCAGGTTTTGGCCATTAGGATTGAAAATCTTTGAAGATGTGCATGGTGGTGGGGCAGAGGGGAGGATTTCTGCCCACCACATGTGACTTCTTGTTCTAAAAGACATTAGTGGGTAACTTGCAAAAATTAGAAACAGTTTTAATTTTTGAGCAAGTACCACTGATACTGTGTGACTTTGGGCAAATGTATAGCCATCTGAGGGACATACGCAGATAACCTGATCTTTGAAAAGGACAGGAGAGTACAGAAACCAGTTTTGCCTTAGGGCCATATTTTTGTAGTATGTGTTTAAGCAGCATGAGTTAGCTAAGCTGTTTGTCGACGCTAACTGCTTGCTTATATTTGTAGAACTTTTCAGATTCATTTTATTCAACTGTTGTGCAGTGATTTTATTGTTCAAAGGTAAGAATAACTAGAACCACTCATTCTTACCCCCTAACCTTACATTTCAGTTAAAATTCTATGTCTCAATCAGTGCAGTTTATATGATAAAGTTGCATACAAAACTCCTGCATAAAGATATATTAAATCAGGAAAAAAGTTTTGGTTGCTTTCTTCTAGTTAATATTTTATTTAGTGTATCTACATGAGAGTATAGTAACTCCTTTAGTGTAGTCAGTCTTTGTTTTTGTTTTTGAAATTTGCTTTAGTTATTTACTTTGGAAATTCATTTACAGGCAAGAGCAGTTTAATCCCAATTTTCACTGTATTTTGCCTACCAAAATAGAAATCAGGTCAAAACCCCCAGAAGAATAAAGTAATTAACCTGAATACCACATTGAATCAGTTTTCCTAATATAGGTGCCCTGTAAATAATGCATGCTTTCTTTAAAATGATCAAACCAATAATGAATAAAGGAGAATATTTTCCATTTATAGACCCATAAGTTGGCAGCTGTGGCTGTGACTGTTTCATGTATGAGGTGTGTGTGTGTGTACAGCAAAACTCATGGAAATACAATTATATGCTGATAAATACTATAAATGTTTAATTTCCGAACCTGGAGAGGCTTACTTACTGTTAATTGCTTCAAATCATTAACAAAGAGAAATTGAATAAAACATCTATTGTTATAAAAATGACTTGCTATTCACCAGGAAAAGATAAATGATTAGAACAATTTGCCTTCCATACTCTAATTTCAATCTAAATGTCTGCTTAAGTACAACATAATATACAAATCATTCATTAATATTTTACATTTTGCCTATTTTAGCTTTTAAATATTTTACAAGATGTTTCTTTCTGAAAATAATAATTTCAAAAGCCATATTAAAATCACAGTAAAATAGAGTAAAAAGTAAACTTCAAGATATTAAATGATTTACTTGATGTTATATAGTCAATAAACAACTGAATTAATACAAGTTTTGAAGTTTTCAGAATTCCAACCCAGTTATTTTCCCACTAAATCATAAAATGATGAATAAAACCTGAATACAGAAGCTTTAACCAAACTTCTTATACAACTAGTAATTAAGTTAATTTTAAAAATGTATTTTCTTTTTAAGTATACAAATGTTTTATATAATTTTTTGCTAGCATGGTTTTTGACTATAGTATATTTTAAGTTTTTAAATAATTGGGCCCCTCATTTACTATGATTGAAATCATAAAGAATTATAAAATCACAAATTTTTAAAGAGGAGTGGATAACTTAGTTACATTTTTTGTTCATATTTTGTGATCACATTGTCAATTGGTAGCATTAAGGTAATTACATTGCTATTAAGAGAAAAAAGACCTTTGCTGGCTTTTTGGCCCTAGATAATGAGCTCATGTGTATTTACTTGTGCTGTATTTAATGACACCTTCATTTTGTATCACTCAGATGATTCTTATCATAAATGACATTCTCTAGTAGTAAGCAACAGAATTTCTTCATTCTTTTGGGACACAAGTGCCTTAATGAATTAATATACTACTATCTTGGCTTACAAATTGATGGATCAAATAAATAACAAACTTAGCAAATATTTGTAAGACGTAAACAAGTCATTTTCAAGGAAATAATTTCAGACTGTCACAATTCTGTTTTGCCATTTCTCCCTGGATATTTTACGATTCAGAAGTAAGAGAATTAGAGGTAAAACTTGGGAAAAAAGGAGGGGGAATGAAAGAGGAACGATTTAAAATGGTTTGGTAGATATACACACAGAGAGAAACTGAGACGTGTAACAGAGTGACAGAGAAATAAATATGACTCAGTGTGGATTCAATATGGAAGAGGTATGACAGAGTGATAGGGAAACAAATATGACTCAACGTGGAAGGAAAGATCAGCCAAGTATACAAAAGAACTGGGAAATGGCAAAAGAGATTGCAAAAAATATTTCTGGAGATTATGAATTGAAATACTTAAAAAAATGTTTAAATTTTTTTAACATTTATTTATTATTGAGAGACAGAGAGACACAGAGCATGGGCAGGGGAGGGGTAGAGAGAGGGGGAGACACAGAATCTGAAATAGTCTCCAGGCTCTGAGCTGTCAGCACAGAGCCCGACATGGGGCTCGAACTCACAGACTGTGAGATCATGACCTGAGCTGAAGTTGGTCACCCAACCAACTGAGCCACCCAGGTGCCCCGAAATACCTAAAAATAATTTCAAGTATTGCAGATAACCACTGGATTTTCTTTAAGATTAGAAGATTTCTTAACTGTTTTCCACCTCCCTGATTCAATACTATTCCCAATTCACTGTGTGAAACAAACTGATGGATACTAATGGCACAGTGGACCCTTTTTGGGTCAGTCGCTCCCTAGTTTACACACACAATTCTGCTGTCAATGTCAAGTAGCGAGTTCAATATTTTGGCTGTATTTGTCCTTGAAGGTATAACAATTAATCACTATATAAACAGCAACAACAATAAATAAGAGAAAAAGAAAACATATGTTTTTATTTTTATGGAAATTATGTTGAGTGCTCTGGATTAATCAAAAAAAAAAGTTTTCTAAAGCAATTGGACTTGAATTAGGCGTAGACGAGCTAATTGTAAAAAATTGGAAGTTGCCGTAAATCGTCTCATTACAGTGCTTTGCAGGTATACTTAAGTTATTGCTTCACTTGAAATAAATGGAAACTGGAAATCTCAGGTGATGAATTATGGGTAACTTCTGTGCATGAAAGATGACAAGGAAATCCAATCAACAGACTTTTACTAAAATAAAATACCTCAGCCTTGGATTAAAGATAGACACAAGGATTAACATTCATGTTTTTAGTAAATATAAAATATAAGTTGTTAATATATGATTTTTTGACATAACCAAAAATGTTGATGAAAGACCCAATACTGGCTCAATACTGGTTCTATTGATATAAGCCATTAAAGGGTTTCTGTTGTTGTTGTTGTTGTTTTATTATTTGGTGCTTGGGTCAATGGGAAACTTTGCAAAGACTGAGACAAGTAGACAACAAAATTTGGGGGGGAGGGTTGTATATTTTTAGCATTTTACGAATGACTCCTTCACCATTATTTGCAGTAAAAGGTTCATGAAGATAAATTTCTATCCTTAATTCAGAGTGTAACCATATGCCAACAACTTGGGGAACACCAGAAAGCTAGGTTCAAGCCTAGACTTAAGGAATCAAATCTGCCTTTTAAAAGACCCCCAGGTGATCTGTCTTCTGTTAAAGTTTGAAAAATACTGATCTAGAGTTTCTTGAGTGAGCATAAATAACTGATAGCATTTCAGTTATAAAAGGACAATTTTAAAAGATGTGAAGGCTAGATTGGGATAACGACTCTATGCAAACATAATTAATGCATGTTGTGTAAGTTGTATGAGACCACGGTGACTGTGATTCTACAGAAAAAGGTGAATTTTAAGGAAAAGAAATGATTTTCAGAGTTTGTCTGTGGGCTTACTATATATATATATATATATATATATATATATATATATATATATATCTGAATATCGTAATTGAGAGTAAATATTGGTAAAGATATTAAGTTGTTGGTAATTTTCCTGCTTTTTGGAGCATTGATTTGAATATACAGTATGGTCACAATATAATATGTGCCTATTTACTTGTTGAAATAATAGAAGTATAATTGCAATATTTATTTGCAACAGAAACATTAATATTTAAAGCCATTGTTTGCCTCTGTCTCCTGCTGATAACTGTTTTCCTTAAAAGCACTACAAAAGACATTCTGAACAGATGGTGGCTGGTTTTCTCTATCCTGCATCCCTTCACAACTGCCACTGAGCCTCACCATTCATTAATCTTCCATAGACTTCCAGTAGCACAGCAACTAAATTACACACATGCACACACTGAGGCCAGCATTTCTGTCAGGCTTAAAATTAAACTGAAGAGCACTGTGCCAAGTCTTTTAACCAAACTTCACTATAAAACAGTTTGAAAAATAAACATTTAACTTGGAGGCTGACCCAGGAATAGCCAAACTTCAATGGGAAATTCTGGCCGGTCATTCCATCTTAGACATTCTCTACCGTGTGTATCAGAGATTTTAGAGTGGAATTAAATCCTTAAAACATCTGGTCTGAATTCACCTGGACTTGTAACTGTCTTAAAAATGAGCTATTTCTTTGATCTTTGAAATAAGAAAAAAAATTACGAACGACATTTTCATCCAAGTTATCAGTTGCTGATAAGAGCAAATAAAATAATACTACATATTTTTAAATTAGTCCAGACTACATATTTCGTAACAAATGAAGTGGGCTTATCAAATGTTCAAAACACTCTCTATTTCCTTATAAAGATAAATAATGTATACTTCCCAAGCACTGTTGTTTGGGGTAATTTTTTTTTTTATTTTTTTTCAACGTTTTTATTTATTTTTGGGACAGAGAGAGACAGAGCATGAACGGGGGAGGGGCAGAGAGAGAGGGAGACACAGAATCGGAAACAGGCTCCAGGCTCTGAGCCATCAGCCCACAGCCTGACACGGGGCTCGAACTCACGGACCGCGAGATCGTGACCTGGCTGAAGTCGGACGCTTAACCGACTGCGCCACCCAGGCGCCCCTGGGGTAATTTTTTAAAATGTTTATTTATTTTGAGAGAGAGAAAGAGAGAGAGAGAGAGAGAGAGAGAGAGAGAGGGCGCTTATGTGGGGGAGGGGCACACAGAGAGAGGGAGACACAGAATCCTACACTAATAGTGCAGAGCCTGATGCTGGACTCCAGCTCATGAACTGCAAGGCCGTGACCTGAGCTGAAATCAAGAGTCAGTCCCTTAACCGACTGAGCCACCCGAGTGCCCCTTGGGTAATTTTCTTAAAAATATAATTTATTGTCAAGTTGGCTACTATACGGCGTATACACTGTGCACTTGGTTTGGGGGGTAGATTCCCATGATTCATCGCTCACATACAACACCCAATGCTCATCCCAACAAGTGCCCTCCTCAATGCCCATCACATTCTCCCCTCCTCCCCCCATCAACCCTCAGTTTGTTCTCTGTATTTAAGTGTCTCTTATGGTTTGCTTCCTCCCTCTCTGTAACTATTATTTTCCCCTTCCCGTAACACTAACCCTTGGGCATTTTTTTTTTACTTTATGTAGTTTCAAATTTAGAGAAAAGTTGTAAAGAGTAGTACAGAGTTTCTGCTCTTTATCCAGATTCACTTAAATGTTTACATTTTACTCCAATTGCCTTATTATTTCTTTGTATTTTTTAATATATGTGTTTTAATTTTTGATACTATTTGATTGGAACTTTGTTCCATAAGTTGGAACCGTGGTGTCCCATATCCCTAAGTTCTCCCGCATATATTTCCTAAGACCAAGGAAATTTTTTTACTTGACCATAGTATAATCATCAAAATTAGGAAACATAACATTAATACAATGCTTTGTCTAACCTTTACTCCACATTAAATATTATGTCCTCAGTTTGTGAAAATTATGTCCTTTAGAAGTGTATTTTTCTGCTGATTTAAGATCAGATTCAGCATCTCACATTGCATTTATTGTCATGTGTCTGGTTTCATTCACTCTGGAAGAGTTTCTCAGTTGTTCAACATTCATGACCTTGACACTCTTAAAGATTACAGGCAGTTATGTCACAGAATATCCCCCAATTTGGGTTTGTGTAATATTTCATCATTCGGGTTATGAATTTGGGGGCAAGAATACCACATAAGTGACAAAGTGTCCTGAGTGTATCACATCCATGGACACATGGTGGTGATTTTTCCTATTAGTGATGATGTTAATAACTTTGATCACTTGGTTAAGGTGTGTCCACCAATTTTCTTTGTTGAAATGTTAAGTTTTTTTTTTCTTTTTGTGATTAATTCCAGGCACCTTTTGAAACATATTTAAAATGACATTGAAAAGAGTGAGAAAATTGCCATCATGTTTAAAAAACACCAACCTTTGATAATGATGTCCAGGGTATAGGCATTTTATTTTCACAAAAAGTATGCTCAATCGTGCTACAATATAAAAATCAAATATTATACATGTCAACATTTTTTTTGACTGTGAGCTTGTTTTAAAGTCAAATGACTTGAATTATGAAAGGGTATCAATAGTTTGAAATTAAATAAAACTTTCATATCATCTTATATTTTAGGACCACTTCTAAAAAACCATAATGCTTTTGACTTAAGGTAAAAAAAAAAAAAAAAAAGAAAAACAAGCCCTTAAACAAGTAAACAAATCTGTTGTCTTCTTCTTAGAAAATAGAGTTTAAATATGAATCAGAGAAATTTTAACTATTTTAATTGTTAGGCAATTAAATAAAAATTTGAGATTTTAATTTAGAGCTAAAGTTATCTTTTCATTGCACCAGCTTTTGAAGAAAATTAGCATTAAGTATAATCTCATAATTATGGAGATTTCTACACTAGAGCTAAAAAGCTCAGGATATCATGTGTGGACATTCCTCCACTGCTCTTTATATACTTTGTTCAGTACATATTAACTGTAAATCTGTTGTAAAATCATGTTAAATAGTTGTCTTATCAGGCATATGGCTTTAAATATTCAAAATATTATATTCTTCACATTAATCTAAGCATTTTTTCCTATAGGAATGGATTTCATGGTTCTTAATAGAAAGGAGCAGGTAAATTAACATTTATTAAGTGTCTATTTAGCATCAGTCTCTGTGTTAAAGGCTTTGTATGTTACAAATATGTTTAAAGGTTACTTGTGGGAAATCATGAACACATTTGAAACTAAAGCAATAGGTGTGTTAGCTTGCACATAAGTTATTTTCTAAGCTGATTTTACTCTGTATGGTTATATGTTAGAGAACTAGTGGGGGAAGCTCAAAAAACTCTACTAAGATAAGGAAGAGAATAGGTTGTTTTTAAGGAAAAAATAATTTTAAATCAGAGAGGAAGTGGTTATGAGTACAGCACGATATCTGCCCAGATATCAGACAGATTCATGGCTATGTTTCAGGTACAGATGCTCAGAAAAGGATGGATGAAAACGGAAAGAGCTATTTCACAGAAACCTTTTAGACACTGAGGATGTTAAGTACCTCAGCAGCCCTTATAGCAGTAAAAAGTGAAAATGAGGACATTTGCACAGGCTTGAACATTTTGGAAATGGGTTGTGGACAGCCAAGGAACAGATAATCATTAGCACTCTGGTGGTACCTTGAGAAAAAATGCCTCAACAGAATTCTTCAGTGCTCTCTGCAATGGTTAGCTCCATTCACTTAGTCCATAAAGATATTAGGGACACAATCACATGGCAGGCACTACTCTAGGCCCTGAAGTTACAGCATTGAAAACAACCTCTAAGAAGAGATAGTACGTTTTGATTATTTACTGCAAAGTTCAGAGTAGAACAACACTAAAGGCTGATTGTGTATTTATTGGATAAATAGCATGTGAACATGGTTTAATAACCCATGTGTCTGGCTGTAAGCTGATGGAGTAGGGAGCCGGCATTATCAAATATAAATTGTAAAAATCCATAACCTAAAGGTATTTGAGATTTACTGAATGCACATATATATACACATCAATAGATACTGATTTTTAAAAAGGGTAGGCCATGTTTTGTGCAAACCCAATTGGCAAAAATGCCATCCCTAAAATTTACAAACTAAAGATAAAAAAGCAAAACCTATAAATTGATCTTTCTATGGGATTTCCAACTTCATACCAAATGGGTCTATTTTGAGGCAAAGAACGCACATTCAACAGCAATATCATGTAATAGTTTAGAGTGTCACTCAGTGTATTAGGTTCCTATTGCTGCTGTAACAAACTGCCACAAACCTAGTGGCTCAAACTAATGCAAATTTATGATCTTATAGTTCTGGAATGGATCTCACTGGGCTAAAATCAAGGTATTGGCAAGGCTGTGTTCCTTTCTGGAAGCTCTAGGGACAATTCAATTTCTTTCCCAGCTTCTAGACCTGTGGTATTCTTTGTATTCTTTGACATGTGGTTCCCTTTCATCTTCAAAGTTGGCAATGGCCTGTTGAGTCTTTCTCTCACTGCATCACTTGGACCCTCTACTACCTCCCCTTTAAGAACCCTGTGATTACATTGGCCACACAGGATAATCACCCTCTCTCAAGATCTGGTGATTTGCAATCTTAATTGTACCTGCTCTTTTATTCCTTTTGCCATGAAACAAGTTCTGGGGATTAGGATGTGAACATCTTTGGATTGGGGTAGGGAACCATTGCTCTGCCTATCACACATACTTTGCTTAGTTGGAAGAGAGAGACTTCTGATTTGCCAAGACACTCAGAATGAAAACTTCATTCTGCCACTTAAAAAAAAAAACAAATTATCTCTTCTTTTGTTGTTTTCTAAATTGATTACTTACATATCAACATTATAAAATTTTACAGTGTCTGTAGAGTTCCTTTCAGGATTCCTACAGATTTTATTTTCCTTTGAACAGAATTATGTTCAAATAAAGTAGAACCCTATGGAAAATTTTGCTTATCCCAACAAAAAATGTCACAATTATGCATTTATAAATCCTGATTCAATTGCAGGTTAATAGATGATACACAAATGTCATTCAAGCTGCTATATAACAGAATACTTTAGTTGGGAGAGCTTACTTTTCACTAATCTGGAGGCTGGGAAGTCAAAGCAAGGTGCCAGCAGATTCAGTATGTGATGAGGGTCCACTTCTGTTTCATAGACAGTCATAATTTTGCGGTGTCCTCACATGAAATAAAGTGTGTGGGTACTCATGGGGTCTCTTTTATAAGTGCATGAATCCCATTCATGAGGGCTCCTCCTCATGAGCTAATCACCTCCCAAAGGACACACGTCCAAATACTAACATTTTGGGAATTAGGTTTCTACACATGAATATGGTGGGTAGGGAGAGAGGGAGGAGTACATTCAGTCTAAAGCAGCAAAGCATATTAAATATTTTCCTAAAACTGGCATGTTTCTATATTTATAATTAAGATGTTAGGTTGGACATTGCACAAAATATTAACTCCAAATATTGTAGTAAGTCTACAGTGTATCCCATTATTTATTCACATTCTTAGAAGCTGGGAGATGGGGCAAGGGAAATTGTCTATGATCTCTTGGTTACTGTGGTTCCTTCCTCAAGTTTCAACTAAAGAAGTGTAGTTTGAAAGTTTCATTCTGTATTTTATATATGTAATAAATATAAATATAAATACAAATATAAATATAAATATATAATTATTCTGTATTATATATATGCACACATACATATATACTTTACTGAAGATTGAGCAGGGAAGAATAACTAACATTAATATGGTTTATAGCATGTGATTGATAACTACCCTTACAATGTATTAAAAATCTAAAAGATCATTACATTGATAAAGTAATGTGATTTTCAGTTGATCAGAAGATAGTATGCTACAATGATTGCCTTTGGAGCAAGACAGATCTGGTCTGACTTCCAGGCTCTGATTTTTACAGGTCCACAAATGGCTCCGGACCTTCCCATCCATAGTGTCCAACTGCCTTTTGGGAAACTCAGGCCCTGCTCAG
This sequence comes from Leopardus geoffroyi, assembly GCF_018350155.1. Taxonomy (NCBI): domain Eukaryota; kingdom Metazoa; phylum Chordata; class Mammalia; order Carnivora; family Felidae; genus Leopardus; species Leopardus geoffroyi. The sequence continues at coordinate 45,998,138 of NC_059326.1, forward strand.
GATATGTCCTTTGGTGGGTAGTTCTTGACAGCTGTAATGCATGTATCCATGGCCCAATTGCCAATTAAATGACCCATATTGAGTGGTACAGCAGGCTGGCCTATGAGAATCATGGGCCACTGGAGCGTCTACCCCAACAGGTTCTGACTGATTGGAGTGATCTGCAGTAAGTTTTCCTCATGTGTAAAATGGGAATACCTAGGTTGTATGGGTTTTCTGAGGAATAAATCAAATGGCTCGTGAAAAATGACTAGCAAATACATAATTCCTGCTCTAAAGTCTATCTCTTCTTTGTCAAAAGGTTGTGGGCACTGTTTTTTGATCTTGTTCCTGAATAACCCAATAATACTGTTTTACTTGTTACAAACCATTCAACTCTGAACCCAATGTTTTATTCATCATTCTTGAAAAAAACTTGAAATAATTTAAATTTTGCTGTTATCTACAAAGAGAGCAGTTGCAAATAGTATAAATATTAGTTGTAAATAGTCTAAAATCATACAAACTTTTGGAACCAGAAGGCAGAGAGACTTGCTTTTTTTTTTTTTAATGTTTATTTATTTATTTTTGAGAGAGAGAGTGCGTGAGCAGGGAAGGGGCAGAGAGAGAAGGAGAGAATCCCAGGAAGGCTCCATGCTGTCAGCTCAGAGCTGAGTTGGGGTTTGATCTCATGAACCAGGAGATCATGACCTGAGCCAAAATAAAGAGCCTACCACTTAACCGACTGTGCCATCCAGGAGCCCCCACAGAGAGACTGTTCATTGGGAACACTACTGTTAATTGTTATTTATTTATTTTTTTATACACACCTGCTGTGAAACTCGTGATTTGCCTACCCTGCCAACCTAACAGTTTCTGCTTACCTGACTAATGAAATTCCAGGAATCTCACAGATAAAGGCTGGGTCCAGATGGTTCAAAAGAATTCTTATGACAAATAGGCCTTTGGGATCCACAAACAGGACAATACACTCCCTAAAGTTATGAGATTCCTTGGGGGTTGTTCTTGACAGCTGTAATGCATGCATGCATGGGCTAAATACGAATTAAATGACCCATATTGAGTGGTACAGAAAGACTGAGAGAAAGATCACACCCACTGAGCTCTTTTGGCATCTTATATAGTAAAATATCTTTAATCTTACAAAATGCATTAGAATGTACCTAATAATATAACATGACTTTCAATGAAATTTTTTACCACAGTAAAGCGGGAATGATTCCTTTACCGTGACAAAATGGACTGGTCTAAAATAGTGATACTTTTTTATTTAAAATGATCTATCTGTTTATTATCATAAGTTTGACTCTTTGGGTCAATGACCTTCTTAGCATTATGAGTAATGAATTACATTGTTCATGTGTATGTTTATGATACAACAACACTTTGTATAGTTCTTTCAGTTTTTAAGCAGCTAAACTACAAAGCTAATTTTTAAGTGCTATTTTGAATATAATTTTAGAACCTTATTTTTAGTTTGTCAAGTTAACTACTAAAATTACAGTATTTTAGTATGTAGGCAGTTCAATGATAAAGACAGAAAGCACTGAAATTATACTTATCAATTCTAATTTAACAGCTATTAGTTTATTATAGATGCAGGTACCCTATCAAGGAGAATCTCAATTTATTGGAAGAAATGTAACAGTGGAGTTTACAGATTTAGGAAAGCTTAGATTGAGAATGTTGCAGAAAGAAGTAGAGGGCAGTTCTGCATGCTTGGATCTACTTTATGCATTTCATACGCTACCCTGCTTTAGGAACGACTTAATTGTTCTATCACCCAGAAACTCATGGGTATTATTTAAAAGAATCATACAATATGACCAGAAGAAAAAAGAATATAAATGAAATGTTATCTCACATAGAGCATATTGATATTACTACTCCTAGTCAAAATATACACATATATATAAAGGGATAGGCAGAAAGGCGGCATGAGTAAAACACATGCAATAACTCCTTAACCTTTAAGATCTAGTTTCGGTATTCAATTGAGTGTTAGAAGAAAAAAACATAGGCTACAAACTTCAAGAAATTGAAAATCACATATTATAAAATTATACTGAAATCAAATGCCATTACCTATTTGACCAGAAATTAAAAGCAAGAGGCTAATTGTAAACAAGACTAAAATCTGTTTAATTGTGGAAAAACGAAGAAAATTTAAAAGGCAAGTCAGGAATGCTCACCACACTGATCACACTCCAGGAGCCCAATGATTATCACCATCAAGGCATTTTCAAACAGTGCACAGTAATGGAAAACATTGCAGGCAAGTGACAAACTGAGATCAAGCCTGTAAACAAATAGAAATACAACTTGAAGAAAAATGTGTTAGCAAAGGTTTTAATTATTCAAAAACCCTTAGAGGTGGTTAATCAAACCTAGAAAATATTGCATTGTAAAGCACTAGCTGGAAAAATAAGTAGAATAATTGGGAACTTATTATAGAACTTTTTGTCTATACCATCAACGTTAATGAAAATAATTACACTTTACTTAAGTAAATTTGCTTTGTAATATATTTACTTCTTAGCAATTGCTAAAAGAGGTGACTCGTTACATAGGGTTGCAAATTTAAATGAAACCTTCAAGGGGCTCCTGGGTGGCTTAGTTGATTAAAGGTCTGATTTTGGTTCAGGTCATGATCTCAAGGTTTGTGAATTCAAGCCCTGTGTCAGGCTCTATGCTGACAGCTCAGAGCGTGGAGCCTGCTTTGGATTCTGTGTCTCCCTCTCTCTCTGTCCCTCACCCTCTAGTGTTCTCTCTCTCTCAAAAATAAATAACATTAAAAGTTGTTTTAAATAAAAAAATAAATGAAACCTTCAAGTTTAAGATTGGAAAACAGCATGATGTGGGTTAAAATGCAAATGTGAATCTATATTAATATATAATTTGGAATGCAAATAAATAGAATTCTTTTAGCTTTAAATATAAAGAAGTATTTTAAGCTCAGAGCTGAGATAATAAAATCTCATATGTGTGAGAAAGGGAGAAAGTTATTGCCCTCCTCCATCAATTTCTTCCATGCCTGTAGATCTTTTTAGAGAAATTTTTGTCTTTCTTGGAAATGAGCCAAATATATTTTGGAGAAGCAGTGTGGTGACTGATGTTGAAAAGTTATGCCCATCTTTCTTTCCCTTTTCACTTGTTTGCTATTTCCTTAATAAACCACTGTGTCCTGATTTTAAAAGATGGTTGGTATATAATGTTTTATTTAATATAGTACTGGAAGTCCCAGCCACAGAAGTTAGTGAACATAAAGAAATAAAGGGCATCCAATTGGTAAGGAAGAAGTAAAACTTTCATTATATGCAGTGACATGATACTAAATATAGAAAACCCTAAAGACTCCACCAAACAACTACTAGAACTGATAAATGAGTTCGGCAAAATCGCAGGATACAAAATCAATCTGTTGTGTCCTTATACGCTAATAATGAAGCAGCAGAAAGTGAAATTAAGAAGACAATACCACTTGCAATTGCACCAAAAACAATAAAATATCTAGGAATAAATATAACCAAGGAGGTGAAAGACGCATTCTCTGAAAACTATAAAACACCAATAAGGGGCATCTGGGTGGCTCAGTTGGTGAGCGTCCAACTCTTTATTTTGGCTCAGGTTATGATCTCACAGTTTGTGGATTCAAGCCCCATGTTGGTTTCTGCCCCGACAGTGAGAAGCCTACTTGGGATTCTCCCTCTCTCTCTCTGTGTCCCTCTCCCACTTGTGTGTGCACATGCTCTCTCTCTCTCTCAAAATACATAAATAAACTAAAAAAATAAAAATAAAATACTGATGAAAGAAATTTAAGATGACTCAAAGAAATGGAAAGACCGTCCATGCTCATGAGTTATACGAACAAATACTGTCAAAATGTCTATACTACCCAAAGCAATCTACACAATGCAATTCTTATCAAAATAAAATACCAATACTAGAACAAACAATCCTAAAATGGGTATGGAACCACAAAGACCCTGAGTAGCCAAAGAAATCTTGAAAAAGAAAAACAAAAATGGAGGTATCAATATTTCAGATTTCAAGTTATACTACAAACTGGTAGTAATTAAAACAGTATGGTACTGGCATAAAAATAGATAGATCAATGGGATAGAACAAAAACTCAGAAATCAAGTCACAATTAAATGGTAAATTAGTCTTTAACAAATTAGGAATGAATATACAATGGGAAAATGATAGTCTCTTCAACAAGTGGTGTTGGGAAAACTGGACAGCAACATGCAAACTCATGAAAATGGATGATTTCTTTCACTATAACTAAAAAAAAAAAAAAAAACCTCAAAGTAGATTAAAGACCTAAAAGTAAGACCTGAAACCATAAAAATCCTTGAAGAAAGCACATGCAGTAATGTCTCTGACAGCAACCATAGACACTTTTCTAGATATTTGTATTGAGGCAAGGGAAACAATAGCAAAAATAAACTATTGGGACTGCATCAAATAAAAAGCTTCTGCACAGTGAAGGAAACAATCAACAAAACTAAAAGGCAACATACTGGATGGAAAAAGATATTTGCAAATGACATTTCTGATAAAGGGTTAGTATCTAAGATATACAAAAAACTGATACAACTTGATACCCAAAAAAGGAAATAATCTAATTAAAAAATGGGCAGAAGACATAAACAGACATTTCTCCAAAGAAGACACACAGGGCCAACAGACACATGAAAAGATGCTTAATATCACTCATTATCAGGGAAATGAAAATAAAAATTACAATGAGATATCACCTCACATCTATCAGAATGGCTAGAATAAAAAACACAAGAAATGTGCTGATGAAGATGTAGAGAAAAAGGAAACCTCTTGCGCTGTTGGTGGGAATATAAATTGGTACACCCACTGTGGAAAATAGTACACAAGTTCTTCAAAAAATTAAAAATAGAACTATTCTATGATCTAGGAATCACATTACTGGGTATTTACTCCAAAAATATAAAAATAGCTAATTCAAAAGGATACATACACCCCTATGTTTATTGCAGCATTATTTACAATAGCCAATGTATGGGAGCAACCCAACTTTCCACTGATAGATGGATAAAGAGGTTGTATACACATACAATGTAATATTATTCAGCCATAAAAAAGAATGAAATCTTGTCATGTGCAACAACATGGATAGAGCTAAAGGGTATAATGCTAAGCAAAGCAAATCAGTCAGAGAAGACAAATATGATATGATCTCACTTACATGTGCACTTTAAGAAGCAAAACAAAGGAGAAAAATAGACAAACAAATGGAAATGCAGACTCTTAACGATAGAGAACAAATTGATGGTTACCAGAAGGGAGGTGGGTGGGGGAATAGGGGAAACAAGGGATGGGGATTAGAGTACACTTACCGTGATGAAAAGAAAATAAAATGAAATGAAAACAAATAAAAACATAAAAAAGATGATTGTACTTACAACTTGAGGGAATTGGAAGGTTATAAGAAAAGGGATCTATCTAAATGTTAAAGCTCTAGTTTCTGTGCAAGAAAGGGATAGTAGAACATTGGTAAATGATTATTCAGTCACTCAATCTGCTCAGGGAAACATTGATGCTGATGCTCAGGTCAACTGTGAAGAGTTTATACAAAATGAAAGCAAAAGAAAGGACATTGTATAGAATGTGTTAAATTTCTTGCACACAATAATTTGCCTTTTCTTTGTAACTTGTATGTAAAAAGTTCCCTCTACTGTCAAAAAATATGCATGTGTAGTAATGAGGATTTCAGTCATCCATTTTCTTCCCATATCTTTTTTTTAAATAATTTTCCTTCTTTTGTTTTAAATTATTTTTTTTCATTTTAATGTTTATTTTTTTGAGACAGAGTGAGGACTAGTGAGCGAGGGGCAGAGAGAGAGGATGAGAGAGCAAATCCCAAGCAGGCTGCATGTTGTCAGTGCAGAGCCCAATGTAGGGCTCAGTCCCACAAACTGTGAGATCATGACCTGAGCCAAAATCAAGAGTCAGTGTTTAACGGACTGAACCACCCAGGTGCCCCTTTTTACATTTCTTTTAAGTTTATTTATTTATTTTGAGAGAGAGAACATGAGTGAGGGAGGGGAAGAGGGAGAGGGAGAGAGAGGGAGAGAGAGAGAGAATCCCCAGCAGGCTCCACACTGTCAGTGCAGAGCCCCATGTGGTACTTGAACCCATGAACCGTGAGATCATGACCTGAGCTGAAACCAAGAGTCAGACACTTATCCAACTGAGCCACCCAGGGGCCCCTTTCTTCCTGTATCTCACTGTCATTGTCCTGAAACGTTATTCTAGAAAACTAAAAGTAACATGTTTCATGTGGCTTACTCTGGATATTTCTAAACCTTTCTGCATGTCTAAACTTTAATGGAGTTGGTCAAATGAGGGAACATCGGGTTATGCCTTTTTCTTTTAATTAGTTTTACTTAGGAACTATCAGCATGTTGTTGAAGTGTGGGCTTGTAACTGGGTAGACTATGGACAGTAGACAATATGTACTTAAAAGTACACTGGCAAAATGGCTGTATTATACTGGTTTGCATGTAGGATATTTTTGAACTGCTGATCTTATCCTAGAAATATTTTCAATAAGCTACTTGCTTTTAAAACATTGTTGAGCCACTTAAAAAAAATCTGATTGTGACACAATTTGCCTCAAATATGTTTCAAGTTCTACATTTGTTGTCCAACAAAAAAATATAATTTACTCCTACCCCCAATTTTTACTGTAGCAATATTTCTGGAATTTCTATTACATGCCTGGCAATGTTGTAGACGTTAGAAACACTGAGAAGAAAAAGGCAGATAGCAGCTCTGCCCTCATGAAGATTGTATTTCAAAGGGAAAGAAAACAATAGAAAGTAAATTAATAAATTGCTAAAAATATTTAAAGTGAAAGTAAGTACTATGAAGACAAGTGAAGTAGGTTAAGTAATAAAGTAGGGTAACGTAAGAGACTCTGACATGCTAAAAATTGTCCAGTTTGGCCTAAACATAACTTTGGTTCTCATGACTGTTCTTCCTGTCCTTGATAATCCTGAATTGCCCAGTGAGTGTCTGCTAAGCCACAAGAATATTTCCTTCCTCTTTGAGGACCATCTTTAGATAGTTGTTTCCCAAACATGTGAAATTTTAGCTGACCACACATGCTAAAGCTCTATGATAATCCAGTCCATCTTCCTCAAGTTAAACCCGCCCTTTGAAATTGTTCTCATTCTACAGAATTCTAAATAAAGAATTATGCCTAACAACACAACCAAAAAGTAAATAGATAAATTAAAACAGGATTCTAAAACTATTCAAATAATCCAACTGAAGTCAGAAAATGGGAAACAGGAACAAAAATTGGACAACAAATGTAGAACTTGAAACATATTTGAGGCAAATTGTGTCACAATCAGATTTTTTAAGTGGCTCAACAATGTTTTAAAAGCAAGTAGCTTATTGAAAATATTTCTAGCATAAGATCAGCAGTTCAAAAACATCCTACATGCAAACCAGTATAATACAGCCATTGTGCAAGTGTACTTCTAAGTGTATATTGTCTACTGTTCATAGAGAAAAATGGCAGTAAAATGGTAGACCTAAAAACAACTTTATAAGAACCTGAATTTTGTGTTATCATGTAAACACTTCAAATAAAAGGCAAATATTACCAGAAACAAGGATACCCAACTGCATGCTGTATACAAGAGGCACTTCAATTTAAAAGTTACACATAAGTTGAAAATAACTGGATAGAATAAGTATATATACACTTTGCAAAAATTAAAGTTAGAAATACTGTAGTGGGTATATTATCAGAAAATATATTTCAAGACAAAATTAAGGAATCTACTCCTGAAATCATTATTTCACTATATGCTAACTAATTTGGATGTAAATTTTAAAAAATAAAAAATAAAAATAAAAATAAATTATTACCAGAGATAAAAAGGAACATTTTATGAAAATAAAAGGATCAATGTATATGAGACTACAATTATGAATATATACGTGACTAAAAATAGAGCATGAAAACACATGAAGCAAAACCTCTTAAAATCTATAATTTCCCAATTACAACAGGATATTTTTAACACTCCTTTCTCAGCAACTGACAGAACAACTAGATAAAGAGTCAGTGAATACATAAATTATCTAAATCATACTATTAAGCACCATGTACTAACTGATATTTATGGAACACTGCTCAATAGCCAACAACTGCAAAATACAGATTATTTTCATGTTAATATGTGCACACGGTTCTTTCACCAACAAAACTATATGCTGAACCTTAAAATAAGTTGCAGTATATTAAGAATGATTGGTATCATACAGAGTATATTCTCTGACTGAAATGAAACTAAATTAGAAACCAAGTCAACAAGATATATAAAAACCCCACTCCAAAAAATTTTTGAAAAGTAAACAACACACCTCTAAATCATGCATAAGTTAAAAAAGAAATCATAGGTAAAATAAAAAATAAAAATTAAATTATAATAAATACAAGATGTATCAAAATTAGAGAGCTGCAGCCAGAACAGTACCCAGAGGGAAATTTATAGCTTGACGTGACAATATTAAAAACAAACAAGCAAAAAGATACAGAACACCTCAGCTCAATAATCTAACACTACCTTAAGCTAAAAACGAACACACTAGAGTAGAAGTAAAGTAAGTAAACAAAATTAAATTTTTAAAAGCAGAATTCAGCAGAATATGAGAGATACAGAGAAAATTAAGAATGCCAAAAACTGGATCTTTAAGAAGATTAAAAAATTGATCAACTCCTGACTTGATTGATTAAATATTAAAAAAAAAATAAAAAAAAACAATATGAATATTAAAAGAGGAGTTACTACCACAGATTTTAAAACATGAAAATGAGGGGCGCCTGGGTGGCGCAGTCGGTTAAGCGTCCGACTTCAGCCAGGTCACGATCTCGCGGTCCGTGAGTTCGAGCCCCGCGTCGGGCTCTGGGCTGATGGCTCAGAGCCTGGAGCCTGTTTCCGATTCTGTGTCTCCCTCTCTCTCTGCCCCTCCCCCGTTCATGCTCTGTCTCTCTCTGTCCCAAAAATAAATAAACGTTGAAAAATAAAATAAAAAAATAAAACATGAAAATGATAACACAATAGTGTTAACACTTAGCCATTTCACTACTGGGTATTTACTGAAGATAATTAAAAATGTATGTTCACACAATTATTTTACATAAGTTTAATAAGTGCTTTAAGTAGCTCAAAACTGAAGAACCAATGCCTATCCACAGGTGTATCCCTACAATAAAATACTACTTAGCAATACACACAATGAATAGCAATGCACGGAACGACATAGGTAAATCTTAATATCATTATGTCAAGTGAAAGAAGATAGACACAAAGAGTATTGCTCATACTATATAAGTCCATTAATGTAAAATTCTGTGAAAGACTAAGTAATCTAGAGTGACTAATAGCTTACTAATGGTTTCTTTGGGCCAGGAGTGCAGAGAGGAATGAATTACAAAGGAGCACAAGAAAACCTTTGAAGGTGATGAAAATATTCGTATCTTGACTATGGCAGTGGTTTGATGATTGTATACATGTGTATTCATAAAATTGTATACTTTAAATGGATATTTTTATATGTAATTTTTACCAAAATAAAATTAATAAAATATGTAATTTAGATGAATATAAATACAGTAAAACCTTGGATTGTGAGTAATTTGTTTTGCAAGTGTTCCACAAGACAAGCAAACATTTCTAATAAATTTTAACTGATAAATGAGCGACGTCTTGCAATATAAGCAGTAGGTAACACTGAATGTCGCATGATCACAACTGAGCCAATGGTTCTCTCTCTCTCTTTCTCTCTCTGCGGGATTGTGGATGATCATCTCCCATGCTCAAATGCTCAGTCTCAGGCTACGGTGTTTGGCAGAAATCAGTGATATTTCCGAACATTGGAAGGTGCCCACAACTGGCACCAGTGTATTTTTTGTCACTTCAAAGAAGCTATGGACAGTCCTTTCCTTCATTCTAGGCCCCTTGCTTCATTCTAGGTCAGGCTCCAAGCACTTAGAGACCCTTTCCTCTGCTCCCTTATTGCCAGTTACATTCAATAGAGTATATGACAAGGGTTTATTAATACTGTACTGTAGTGAACATCTGTGTAATGTATACAATGGCCCCACGCTGAAAATGGTTGAAAATAAAGGCTGTAAGAAGGAAATGATTATGGTAAAAGTTAAAAAGAAAATCACTGAGAAGTATGAATGAGGTATGCGAGTGGCTTAAATTGCAAGATTTCATGATAAGTCTATATCTACATCTCATCTGCAGTGGAAAGAAAAGGTGGAGGAAACCCTCACTTCAAACGAGATTAGGGAGATGTGTCAAATGTGGGAAACATTGCAAAATTTTGTAGAAAAGCACCACCCAAATAAGACTATAGCATTGCAAGTGATGAATCTGTTTAATGACAATGCAATGTCACATTTCAGCGAAATCCTCAAAAGGAGGAAACAGCAAGTCATTGGATAGGTTCCTTGTTAAAGTTGCACGGAAAGAAGAAGATTCCATTCAGCCAATAGATAACAGCGATTCCATTAGCGATAGTGAGAGTCATCCTACACAATAACCCTCCTCTCTCTTGTCTCTCTCACACCAGCTGTGAAGGTATTCAAAGGTACGTGCAGGTTAATTTTTCTTTACATTTTATATTTTCTTTATCTTTGTATATTACAATATTGTAATCATTCCTCTATGAATATTTTTAGGTTGTGGGATGAATCATCTGAGTTTCTACTATTTCTTATGGGGAAATTCACTGTGACATACAAGTGCTTTGGATTACAAGCATGTTTCTGGAATCAATTATACTTGCAAACCAAAGTTTTACAGTAAACTTATCTAGGGTTATCATAGAACATATTTAAGAAGATTGCCTAGAAAATGCCTAGACTCTGCCAGAAGTACCATAAATTAAGAGTAATTAACCAGAGGCTATGCATCACTTGGGTCAGGGAAGAGCAGGTAAGATATCTTTAGAGATGTATAAGTCTAAAAGTTGTTGGTCAGTGGTACCACTTGCTGACACCTGAGAACTCAATGTCTACTACCCTCCTTTTCCCTTAAGAGGCCCCCTTTAGTGTTGTGCTCCTAGAATTTGTTAACTTTAAAAATAAATGTCAGTTATCTTACGAAGGAAGGAAGGAAGGAAGGAAGGAAGGAAGGAAGGAAGGAAGGAAGGAAGGAAGGAAGGAAGGAAGGAAGGAAGGAAGAAGGAAGGAAAGGAAAGAAGAGAAATGTACAAGTCTGAGAGAGAAAAAGTCAGCTCAGCTCTGATAATGTCCATCATATGGGGAACCAATGCCAGTTCACAAGAGTAAAAGTGAAAAAAATCCTTTACTGCTTTATTTTTTGACACCTTCCCTGGATGACTCAGAAGCTCATGAATCCAGCAAATGTCTGGAGGAAAGGGGAGAGCCTGGCAGCTACTAAAGAGAAGAATCTGGCAGCACATCCTCCTCCACATGTATGCTTCTTACCTAAAAGAGGCATGTGGTCAGAGAGACTCATTATGTGAACAAAGTGTAAGGAATTTGGGCTATGAAGCCAGCTGAACATTCAGAGGACTCCAATCCTGGCCACTGTCTGACTGAACTGTAGAAGAGGCTCTAAAGCACCAGGTGTGCGTCAAGTCATAGAACCATGAAAGCTGCTAATAAATTGTTTTAGATCTTTGTTTTCTTGTCTTAGAAGAAAAGAAGTTTGATAACTGGAACAGAATTTCTTACCAGGAAGAGGATTATTTCCATCATAACCACCTAAAATATGTAGCACTCTCTTTGGGACCTTGTCAAGAGCTTAGGCCTCAAGGTCCTCAAGAACGGTATTAGTTACAGATTGAAGGACAGTGAGGAAACTGTTATTGGAGTCTGGAAAAAAAAGGAATGTTAATGTTATGTGGTGGTATAAAATTGGTAAGCTCTGGAAAATAGAAATATAACTAATGAGTTAATGGAGCTGGTCAAGGAAATTTTCAATCAATGTGTTAAAAGAGCGAATGGATTTGTTTCAGCAGTATATGATAAAGTATGGTTAAGAGAGAGATGAGCTAAAGAAAAAGCCGCTCAGTTCCCAGTCAACCCTAGAGGAAACATTTCCAAATCAAAAGTTAGCAGGTTCAAAATTAAAACTGTTCCTCATTCCTACCCTGTCCTGAAAAACAAACTTCAACTTAAGAAATGACATCAGCCTGCAAAACCCTTTGTTAATACCTCAAAAAATTTTATGGCAACGCCTAAAGATTTGCAAAGTGAGACAAAACAATGTTGAAGAACCTCAAGGACATCGTCCCGCAAAACCTAATTCTTAGCCCAACGTAAGGAAAGATCTGTCTTCAAAAAAGATTTCTAGCTATGGCTCCTGTCTGAGTAGATTAAAATGTAATACACAAGAGACCCAGGAAATGTTTAAGGAATGCAACTGGCTTGGTCTGAAAGTGACAGAGACAGTTTAACAATAACAGAGGTCCTTTAGGTCCTAGAACTTCTATAACCAGAAAATAGGATAAGAAAGCTACTCAACAGCAAACATGGTTACATTTTTATTGAAAAGGAATAAGACTCAGAAGGTAGAGCCAAGAGCCCAGCAGGTGTATCAAAGAGCCACAGAGAACCATTTCGAGGAAACAAGGCTATGCCTTAATCAAGAAACCAGTGACACGGACATGGCAGGATTTCAGAAATGTTATGGACTAGTTAACAGCTGTGTGATCCTGTTGTTCTCCTTTTTGAATGGAAAGGTCTATTGAAGTTGTCTTACAGAAATCTTAAAATTGCATGATTCATGTAAAAAGCAAATAACTTAATTTCTCAGTTTTCAGGTTATGACAAGTCATTATCCAAGGACTTACACCTGAGGAACTACACCAGAGGCGTTTAACCCACACTTAGATCTATTTAGAGTATAAGTTTCCAGACTAGAATCTGAAGACATAATGGGTTGAGACTGGGGTATCATGAAAAACTGAGTGCATTCTGAAAGTAGAAAGAATGTAAATAATCTGTGGACTCCAGGAAGTAGCTACAAATTCTTAACCATCTTAACCATTAAGAGGAAAATTATGGGCTGGGCTTATTTATGTTAAAGCCAATAGAACATGGTAAAGGTAATGAGGTGTCCATCCCTGGCTTATGTTTTTAAAAGGATAACTTCTGCTCCTTCCTCTTGGCAGACAACTACCATGATGAACTACGTTGAGATCTCTATATTCAGAAGACCAACTAGCCACATGGAAACAGACAGGTTACGAGCAACACCCTGAGCTATCAGACATGTGAATGGAGGTTTCCTGGAACTTCCATCCAAGACACTAAAATTAAGAACTGAGGCCCTGGATGAATATTCCTAACCATTTGAATCACCCAGTTAGTCTCTAGGCATGGAAATGAGACAGAAAAAGACCTCATGTGCCTTTTCTGAATTCTGGACAAAAGTAATTTGTTTTCCTGTTAGGGAAAGAGTACATTTCTCCAAATGTCTAGCAGGCAAGAGAAAGCCAGTTCTACGTGAAAGTTACGGTATGACAGTGGGCAGATAGATCTCAGGACACAGGCAATAAAGATACATTTTGATTGGACTTTGGTCACCAAAGTCCAAGATGAACTTGATCTACAGAGATAAACCCTTGAAAATGTTTCAAGACCAAGTATTAATAAGAATATGTCAGGAAGACCCCAGTTGGACAAGTGAGAGGTGAAAGGTTATGAGGAGACATGCACCTGAAGGAAATTGGCAATGTCACTCAACAGAACCTTTTTCCATATCAGAATTTATTCATAACGTATCTTGTATCTTGCTTTCATGTTTTTAATTTCAAATAAATAATTTGCAAACATTTAGTTTGATGATGGTAGCCAAAATGTACTGTATCTATTTCTTGAAGGAGAGAAAAGGAAATCACAGTCATATTTCTTCTAATTCTAATATTTTAGATTTTTAAAGTAGGCAAAGTTTTCATTTTAAAATGATCCTTTCCAATTGCCACATTAGACACAAAAAACTTTAAAAGCTTGGTTTAAGACTCATTATATCTAGCTCCAGTAGTCCACTTAATCATCACAACATGGTTAGATATTCTTTTTCACATTACAATTGCTCCTAAGCATTGGTAGTTTTTCATTCATTGATGATGGAAAGACATCACACTCATTTCTAGCATGTGAGTTTTCATGGAATTGTTAGCACTACACGTATTTTAATTAGGCATGTTTTCTCATGGGAAAACATGACAGAGAAATGCAAAATACTCACAGCGTATATGGAGAATACACATGAAGGGTACAATATATAAATACAAAAAAGGGTTACAAGGGAGCAAAGGGATTTCTTAGTAATTGGTTTTCTAATAATCATAGAGGGAATTCTAGAGAAAAATGTATGAATTGCGTCATGAAGAAATGAATAGGCATGCTTTTCTAGGAATAGAGGCCATTAAGTTCTGGAAAATAACCATAGCTATTCAGTACTGTTGGTGGAATTTCAGATAAATGTTTGCCTCTCTGGATAAATGGTTTGCAGTGTTGATGGAGCTGATGGAGTTTGTTGTTGTTTTGTTGAAATCATACTTTCTTCCAGCCAAAGTTCTCCTATTTCCTGAAATCACTCAAAACATACTACCATATGCAAAAATTGTCAAAATCTCTCTTTATTAAAAATAAATTGCTACATAATTTAAAAATAAAATCACTATATCTTATTAACATCAAGTTAGGTGAAGATTACAATCATCTGGGGGAGAATGCATTCACATTTCTGCTCATACTTTCTACTTGCTTTTTCAAATACCCCTTCTACTTGAGTTAATTACAACATAGTTTGTCCTAGTCTCTGTCTTACCAGATGGAGATCACATGTACTGTATTTAACATTTTTCCTTAAAAATTCTGTTTTTTCTTTTTCTTTTTTTTTTTTTCAACGCTTATTTATTTTTTTGGGACAGAGAGAGACAGAGCATGAACGGGGGAGGGGCAGAGAGAGAGGGAGACACAGAATCAGAAACAGGCTCCAGGCTCTGAGCCATCAGCCCAGAGCCTGACGCAGGGCTCGAACTCACGGACCGCGAGATCGTGACCCGGCTGAAGTCGGACGCTTAACCGACTGCGCCACCCAGGCGCCCCAAAAATTCTGTTTTTTCTTTACTGAATTATTATCCCTCCTTATATCTTACAGGTAAGATTTAGTTATCTTTTAGATAATTAAATTAGAATTTAAATGATTATTAGTGTTTTAATAAATAAATTGGTTAACACAACTTTTTTTTAATTTTTTATGATGCATATCTAAATTTAATTCAGATAAAAGATCCTTATAACATTCAATTTTATAAAAAATTATAACAAACGGATTTCTACATTGAGGCTCTTGACTTCATTTATTACTATGTCATATGTTGTTTTATACTTTCATTAATTAATCATAGTATACGATACCTATAATTTATATTATTGGAGAACAGAACAAAGTATCAGCAAATTCAAAGATATATACCACTTTTAAAAATTTTGAACATTCCTAAGCCTTTATTTGCTATCTATAAATATATCTGATTGTATAGTTTAGGCTGTTTCTCAGGAAATGACTGTTCTTCAGGTAATGAACAATAATTTTTCTAATTGTCTCAAGAAGAGAAGCTTCCCATACTCTATGGTCTTTATTCCTCTAACGAATAGTGTATAAATAGAGTGAGGAAATTCTATAAAGTAAGCTAGAATAAGCTACAGAGATCCCATTATTTCTTAATTACAGTCTCTCTGAAAAGTACAATGGAATGAGAAGGCCAGGGAAGAAAAATTAGAGCCGACATCATTTTTACATGGACTTTCTTCTCTCAGAAAAATGTAGCATCTGAGAATGATTTTAAGCCACAGAAGATCAGAAAACTGGGCTATATAAGTTGTCCTTCCAGTTTGTAGAGAAGAGTGTACTATTTGGGGGATTCAGGTTAATAATGACAATGAAAATTTGTGTTAACCTTAAATAAATAAGGAAATTAACTTGCATTCTTTGTGCAAAAACTTCAGCAATTTACAAAGATGTATTATGAAAGGAGATGCTGTCTAAATACATTATTTTCTTACATATTTATATGATATTTTCTCCTACAACCTTATAATTGATCTCCAACCCTATTCAGTAGCAACAATCTCCACAAAGAATTCCATGAAAGTAGACTGGACTTATTTCTTCCCATGACAAACCACTTAAAAGGCATACATCTATATTTAAGAGTTATTTTCTATGTGAAGTAAATGCATATCTTCCTTTGCCTTCTACATATTTCTTCTACCTCCTGAAATCACAGCAAGTTTTAAGGCTTCTTCCATATTGTATATGTTTCAATATTGAAGACAATTATGATACCTGTTGCTTTCTAGGTGTAACATAGTCAATTCCTTTCACCACTCCCCAAGTGATATATATTTTGGTTACCTATACCATTCATAAATAAATGTATAGTCAATAAATACTTGTTGCACAAAACAGAGAATGAACCCCTATTCTGTGGGTTGGGGAGAAGGGAGAAGACAGGGAATCAGAAACACTACAAGTATTGCCAAACACCTTTAGCTTTGAAGAATACAGAACACAGGTGTATACTCAGATCCTGCCCCTATACCATGCTGGCTTACCTCTCTATATAAACACAAGAAAGAATTTCAGGGGCACCTGGGTGGCTCAGTTGGTTGAGCATCCGACTTCAGCTCAGGTCATGATCTCACGGTCCGTGAGTTCGAGCCCCGCATTGGGCTTTGTGTTGACTGACAGCTTGGAGCCTGGAGCCTGATTTCAGATTCTGTGTCTCCCTCTCTTTCTCTCACCCTCCCCCGTTTATGCTCTGTCTTTCTCTGTCTCAAAAATAAATAAACACTAAAAAAATTATTAAAAAAGAAAGAATTTCAAATACTGTTCATGTAAGAAGATAGGGAATGCATTCATGAGGAGTCTATTGAAGCATAGCAGTGATATCTTTGCCCTATGAAGCTATGTTATGTTTATAGTCACTTAGATTTTTAAAAAGTCCTTTTTCATACACTATTTCATTCATAGTAGAAAGATTCTGGAGCATCAGCATTTGATTCAGTCTTATTTTTTTAAGTATACACAGGTATATATCTCTATAGCAGTATGCATATACTATATTAACAAAGAACGTATTCACTTTTTTTTTCAACAGCAGTGTGAATAATCATATGTATTGAGATCCAGATGGTAGTTTAGAGAATTATCTGTTACTGTATGTGATCTCATTTTTAGGCACTTTTTTAAAAGAAGGCATTGAAGCATGACACCCCCTTTTTCTGCCTTTGCTTTCTTTATGAGATATGTATGCAAAGAGTGCTTAACAGAGCAGTGGCTTGCTCACAGGGGAATAGGGAGTTTAATGAATCATACATACTTTATTTGAAAAATATCAATAACCATTCACTGGTCTATTCTTGCATAAACTGAATAAAAATCCTCATGTAAATGGTGCATAGCTTTTTTTATGAATCATGCTCTATTTTTTAGTACAATGCTAAATCATCTTAAAACGTGTAGTTTTACCTGCCAAGTCTAAGATAAATTTCCATCAGTGATTAAAGACTAGTTCCATTCCCTATAATCCCTGTCAATTATATGAATAGGCAGTAATGGAACACTTTATTTTCTTTGGTTATTAAAACACAAAATAGTAATGCAAATGCACTGTACAATGTCTCCTTACTAGATTGGCAGTGTAATTTATTTAATCAAATTCAGAAGTCAAAGACAGAGAAGTAGGAGTTAGTCTCTTAAAGTCTACATAGGACAAAATGTGTCCAGCTAAGAAATGCCCACAAAGGATCAGAATGCAAATTGTAAGTCATTCAGAGATCTCTCATCATAACAGTTGCACATAATTTCTAGTGACTAACATTTCAATTTCATTTCTAAGGCTACAACTTTTTAATTTCTCCTTCAACATAGATCATTCACATTCATTCTGAAGAGAGTGGACCCTTAATCTATGGCTGTAAAGGCAACATTCATTTCAAAAGTTTTAAGTCACAAAGGATAGAAATGAGTCAGATTTGAATTCATGGTAAAAATGAAGTAAAATGAACACAGCAGTATCATAAATAGAAGAAATGGAGCCCCTCCCTTTTGAATGGGGCTATGAGGAAGAAGTCGGTGAATCAGGTTTTGATCAAGAAGTATAATGTTGCTGGCATTATCTCCATGATACTCATGACCAGTGCTTTGAGTGAAAATTTAATAAAATTAACACTACTTTCTTGATTTATTTTTTTTTCTTTTCTTCTTAATCTTCCCTTCAAGATTAAACTCATCAGCACTTGACAAAAACTGCAAATAACAGCCAGATGCAGGAGTTGGTTTTATCTTTTTATGCAAGTATGTGGTGCTAATTAGTGCAAATTGATTAAACTTTAATTGCCTGATCCATGGCTAATTAATATTTATAAGATGAATGAGCAGGAAAACCAGACATTTATTAAAACACTTTAATGATTTTTCATATGTTTTGACAAAGCAAAGCAAATAGATGTTATGAGTATGGATGTGCTAGACTAAGGGACTGTATCTGTTGCCTCCTACCTGTGAATGCCCTGAAAATGTACATTAACTTTTAAACACATAGGTTGTAAACTTATTTTTCTTTAGGTGTTTTTCAAATTATTTTCAAAGGTTGTTATTAGGTCAGCTCATCATATATGACATCAAGTATTACAGTGATAAATATTACTAACCCATGTAAATTTATATATTTTACTCTTAGTACATATTATGTAGTAAAAATCCCCTAATGCAGTATAAAAATGTAGGCTATGAAATATATGTCAGTATTTCTGAGTTTTTAAAATTTTAATAATTTGCAAAATAATTAGATATCAACTAGGAATATTGATTATTTGAATTTTTCAAATTAGATAGACCTGGTATGTTTCTACTTAATCATCCTGATGGCTAATGTCAAAACCCAGGATTTATTCCTAGCTTCGAAAACCTAATTTTACACAGCAATATTTACATATTAAATGTATATTATTTCAAAGTAGAATATAAACACTTATTTCTAAAATATTTTATTTCTATGTAGGACTCCTAAAGGAGCTTATATAATAATTTATAACAATAGAGGCTTATTCTACAGCGTAGATATTTTGGTTGTTATTTTGATAATATTTTGCAACTAATTCACACAACTCATGTTTTTAGTGAAAAGCTTTTTCCAAAGAAAAATATGTTGAAAAACTGACACAATTCTATATGTTCATTTACTATATCCTACATTTAAATTCTATGTTTAATTCTCTAGCACACCAAACCAGACAATAGCTCACATTTTCTTGCATATATATCTCTACACATTAAAGAATTCTTATGAACTCAAATGTTTGGTAAAATGATATTTACTGTAGTCTTAGCAAAAACGATTCAATGATTTTCTAAGTTAAATAGTTTTAAAATACCAAGTATTTTTATATGTCATAGCAATGACATAATTGTTACTTATTTTAAAATTAAGGTGTAATCAATTGTAATCTAAAAGTTAGCCCCCTCCTTGTTTTTAGCTCCCCTATCCTAAAGTATTGCAGATTGTTTTAAAGTTATATTCCCAATTATGATGGTATTTTGATGTATTAACTTGGCAAGTCTACATTACACAGTACCTCAATTAAATTCTGTTCTGAGTGTTGCTGTGAAGGTATTTTGTGGATGTGGTTAAAGGTGATAATCAGCTGATTAGCAATAAATTATACTCATAATTGCAAAGGAGATTGTCATGTAATCTGGGTGGACCTTATGCAATCAGTTGAATAGCTTAAAGAACAGAGTTTAGTCTTGCAGGCTGAAGAAATTCCAGCAACTTCAAGTCCTATCTGAGAATTCTAACCAGTCTTTCTTTCTTTTTTATATCTAAAAATTTCCAAATTTACTTAATTTTTCCCCTATGTTCATCTGCTTCATTTAGTAAATTCCACATATGAGTGAAATAATGTGGTATTTGTCTTTCTCTGACTGACTTATTTCATTTAGCATAATATTCTCTAGCTCTACCCATGTCATTGCAAATAGCAAGATTTCATTCTTCTTTTCTGGCTGAGTAGTATTCCACTGGATATATACATACCACCTCTTCTTTTTCATTCATCGGTCGAGGGACATTTGGGCTCTTTGTGGATTTTGGCTATTGTTGATAATTCTGCTATATATATCGGGGTGCATGTGTTCCTTTGAATCAGTATTTGTGTGTGATGTGGGTAAACATCTAGTAGTGCAATTGCTGGCCTGTAGGGTAGTTCTATATTTAACTTTCTGAAGAACATTCATACTGTTTTCCAGAGTGGCATTCCCACCAACAGTGTAAGAGAGTTCCCCTTTCTCCGCATCTTCGCCAACAACTGTTGTTTTCCTGTTGTTAATTTTAGCCATTCTGACAGGTGTGAGGTGATAATTTCATTGTAGGTTTTGTATTTCCCTGATGATGAGTGTTGTTGAGCTTATCTTAGTGTGTCTGTGGGCTATATGGATGTCTTCTTTGGAAAAATGTCTATTTGTATCTTCTGCTCATTTCTTCACTGAATTATTTGTATTTTGGGTGTTGAATTTGATAGGTTCTTTATAGATTTTGGATACAAACCCTTTACCAGATAAGTCAATTTCTGAACTTCTCCCATCCTTCCATTCCAAAGGTTGTCTTTTAGTTTTGTTGATTGTTTTCTTTACTGTGCAGAAACCTTGTATTTTGTTGAAGTCCCAATAGTTCATTTGCACTTCCATTTCCCTTGCCTCCAGAGATGTATCTAGTAAGAAGTTGTTATGGTTGATGTCCATCAAGATGGAAAATACTGAAGATCAGGCAACTTTATAGGAAAAAGGTAAGTTTGCTTCTGAAAATTTTAAATTTGACCTGCCTAGAGATTTTTAGCCTGGTATTTCTTAAGATTTTTTTTAATGATTATTTATTTTTGAGAGAGAGACAGATACAGAGACAGAGACGACAGAAAGACAGACAGCAGGAGCGGGGGAGGGGCAGAGAAACAGAGAGACACAGAATCCGAAGCAGGCTCCAGGCTCTGACCTGTCAGCACAGAGTCTGATGCTGCGCTTGAACTCACGAGGTGTGAGATCATGACCAGAGCCGAAGTTGGACTCTCAACCAAGTGATCCACCCAGGTGACCCTCAACCAGATATTTCTAAAATAAAGTTCAGGAGCTCAAAAATAAGAGTTGTATTGGCACATAAATTTGAGGAACATAATGTTACAGATGGTAGCTTAAGATATAGCCATGACTATGATTCCCGTGGGGTAAGTATGTGTTAGGAAAATAAACAGACAGAAGAATTCAAGATACCAGACCAGGTAAGACAATTCTTTTTTATCTGTTCAATAATTCTTCTACTACTTAGTTAATGAATTCACTCCTTTATTTATTCAAACTAATATTTAGCATCTAACACATGCTAAGCTATGTGCTACACACCAAGTATAAGAGAGGAAAAATCTGCACATTTGATGCACTCATGGAAATTTTTCCTACATACATGAAAAAAAATCAACCTCTGAATGAAGAAAATAGAAATTTTGTGTTTGTGAGTATTGTGAAAGCAGAATATTACTGCGGCCAGTTTTGAAAAACATTAACTTTATAGGACTAACTTTCATTTCCTACTCTAAGTAGAAGTAGCCTTTTACAAAAGGGTTTAACTTCCCTCCTTATGCGATAACAGAAAACAATTTACACACACACACACACACACACACACACACTCTCTCTCTCTCTCTCTCTCTCTCTCTCTCTCTCTCTCTGATCCTCAAAGATCGTCTTCATTAAAGACATTAAACCTGTAGCCTAGACTCAGAACTTTTTTTAAGTTTATTTATTTTGAGAGACAGAACAACCATGAGCAGGGGAGGGGCAGAGAGAGAGAGAGAGAGAGAGAGAGAGAGAGAGAGAAAGAAAGCAAGAAAGAAAGAAAGAAAGAAAGAAAGAAAGAAAGAAAGAAAGAAAGAAAGAAAGAAAGAAAGAAAACAAACCCAAGAAGGGTCCAAGCTGTCAGCACATGGAGCTGACCCAGGACTCAATCTCATGAAGCATGAAATCATGACCTGAGCTGATGTCAAAAGTTGGACGTTTAACTGACTGAATCACCCAGGCACCCCTCAGAACTTTTCATAACCAGTAATAATAAGATTTCTATCTATGGTAAGTTGTTATATTAATGGCTTCCAGTGTATTGTGTGTAGATTTCACCCACATTGATTCTGGGCTTGGGCATGTAACTTGCTTTGATCAATGAGGTATTACAGCTGTGATACAATCAGAGACCTGACAAGTACTTGTGTAGTGGGCCTTGTGTCCTCGTCTTCCTACTGGGAACTCTTCTGTCATAATTAATAAAAAGGGGGGGTGCTATGTCAGAAGATGAAAGAGGATATATAGAAACATATCCAAGGGATCTTCTCCAAGCTAGCAGAGGCCCACTGGATCGTGAGCTGACCTGTGGGTGACCCACAGGATCATGAGCAAATAAGTCATCGTTGCCTCAAGCTGCTAAGTTAATATTTTACACTGGAGCAGATCAGACCACATACTGTGTGACGAAAGCAACATGCAATGCACACAAGAGGATTCCTTTGCTAGTTAACCCATATTTTGGGGGTGTTTCTGGTCTTGAGGGGTGCTAGGAAATAGCAGTTGAAAATGATTTCAAAACTACTAGAAGAATTCAGGTTATTTCCCTGATCAATCGTTAGGGATATTGACATTAGAAGCTTTTATCCCAGGAGTCAGTTATGACTTCTTGCTTTTCACAGATTTAGGCTAGCTTTGATAAACTTCAAGTTTAAAGTCTGGGCGAATCCAGAGTCAATAATACCAGTTTGAAAATTGCATGCAGTTTGTACTTTCAGTGTGCTCCTTGAGATCTCCTCACTGTCCATATGTGCCCCCTTAGCTTATCTCCATCTAGATGCAAAATCCAGTCCTTTTCTTTTTTATCTGCACAAAGTCCACGTATTCCAATAATTTTCTGGTTTTAATATATTTAATAAATATCTAGTGATAACAGGTAAGGATTATACTTAAAGGAATAAAATCTTTATTTTATCAAGAATCAAGTCGGTTCCACTACCTCATTGCATGTTTCCCCTCTTTTTCCCATTCTTTCTCTCTTTCTTTCGGGCAAGTGACAAACACCTCTCTTACTCTAATCCCCAAGGATCTCTCTTTCAATTGCCAAACACTTATAATCCTTTTATAAATATATTATCTTTATACAAGAAATCCAGTGACAGTTATTATTATGAACATTTTCTCTCTTATTTCGTAAGCCCAGAAACTAGCTTGAAACTCTCCTTGCCACCTCAAACTAAAAATAGCTTTAGCTAGAGAAAGTTATCTAGCAAAGGAAAATAAATAAAGAGACTTAGGCTGGGGTAAAGGCATGAATCCCAGGAGCCAGAGTCATAGATGCTGAAAGAAAAAAAAAATGGAAAAAAAGAGCAATCTGTGTTTATCACCCTCCTAGATATGAGCTACTTAAATGTATGAATATGGGTCTGCACTAGATAAAAATAAAGTAGAATTCTGTCAACTCAGAAGCCTTTTTTGGCTCTATTTTTCTGGTTCATTTGTAGAAATCCCTAATCCTTCTATGTGTTTTTATTGGGACAATCAAGGCAAACAACATAGGGATGAATAATCCAGACTAGGCCAATCAGAGATTTCCCTGAGATAAGATATCCAGGCTGAGCTGACCAGATCTCCCTGTAACACTTCTCTAAAGCTAGCAAGTAAGACTGTCTCTTAATTTTAGAATATGAACCTACATCTGTAGCCTTGGGCTCTGGAGCCATCATTCACATTCCATGGAGATACTTAACTTTGGCAAGGAAGAATGAAGCCAACATGCACAAAGAAGGAGAAATAAGGAAAAAAACGGAAATTTACGACAGTGATAGATAAGGCATGTGTGTGTTGGGGCAGCAGGGGGGTCATTATTTGCATATCTGGACTTCCCAAGTATGTGATCCAATGAAATGTGTCTTTTGTAAAGATTAGAATGAGTCTGGTTCTATAACGTACTAACAAAGGAGTACTGACTCTTTTAGCCATAAACAGTTCATTTTAATGAACTGAATCACAGAAAGAGTCTCTGGGCAAGGAAAAATAAATACAAAATGTATTCCTTCTGAGTGCAGTACCTAAGAAGTGGATTCCAAGTATATACAGAGCATTCCAATCCTACAAGACACGACCTGATGACTTATGTAACACTAGTAGTTTGTAAATTCATATACACCTCAAGCCAGAATTTGCATACCTTGGTGTTGCTTCCAATTCACACAGTATCAGGCAGGTTCACCTTCAATTAGAATTACAGTTTTCCATCAGGTTTTCTAAGAACAAATTTAGGAAATGAAGCTGTGACATCAGGCTTGGGTTAATTCATATTTGAATGAAAAGTAAGACCAATAACTTTGATAGTTCTAAAAATCAGTAGGTCTCTCTATTGGTCCCTATCTGCAACTCATTTTTTCTTATTTTATAACACCTTATTTTCCTGTATCGACTGTCGACATTTACAGAAATAACCATGTGAAACAGTCAGCATTTGCCGCACCAACAAACAACCCCAATTTTTCAGTGGCTTATGACAGCTAACATTTGTTTCTTGCTCATGTCACACTAGAGCTGTGCTTTTTAGGAGGCTGGATCACTGCTGTTGTATTTGGCTGGGCTCCACCAAGCTTGACTGGACTTGGCTGGATGTGGCTGTACTCTCCTGAGCTCTCCTGGTCTTGGTTTCGCTTCATGTCTGGTCACGTTCCATTAGCCAAGACAATTCAGATGACCAAGCCCAATGCCAGTGAGGTAGCATTCTGTGCCTACAGGTAAGGCACTGCAAAGTTCCATGGCAAAGAGTGTGAGTTCACTTCCAAAGAGGAAGAGAAACAATTGGAACAATAATCTAATTAATGACATAACTTGAAAGTTTTCAGGAACTGACATTTTGCATCCACTTTTACAGACCTAAGGGATATCAAGAGTTGGCAACTAGAGTTCTAAACACATTTTTGATACATATGGATAGAAAGAGCAAATGAACAGGGAGGTACCAAGGAAATATGAAATAACCATCTCATTTCAACTGGAATATGACCCCATGTTCTCCAAGGGTCCAGGATATTCCAGATTAGTCACTGAGAGGAAATCTTTAACTGTATTAATTTATCCATGTTTATAATCCTGCACATGCTTATAATCTGTCTTTCCCCTTACACTCTTCAGTGTCTTAAACAAATCACTCTGCTCCCCTGCTATTCACTTAACACAACTGTCAAGTTCAGTACAGCAGTGAATTGTAAGCATAGTAAAATAAACATTTAGGAAAGCAGACATTTTAAAGTAGACAAGTTGCCCTCTGTGGAATCAGAACAGCCATTTTTGTTTTACTCAATTTTTTTAAGTGTGTTAAAATTATTTGGAAAGAACACCAAGAATATTTCAAAATTTTCACTTTTGAAAAAAAGCAAAAGTTCCTTTTAGGGATTTGAATAATTTTGAGCCTTATACAAAGAGTATTACTCACTAAATTTTCTTTTCTTCTTCTAAACTCAGATTTACTTTTAAGTACCTGTAGGAAATGTCAAAATAGTCTTCAAGTTCGCTCAGATGAAACATGCAAATAAAGCCTTCCTTTTCTCTCCTGATCTTATATCCCAGCCCTACTTTATTCTTCTCTTTTCCATCATTGACTCCGACTTCAATGGAGAAGTTCATGGAGGATCAAACAATCCAGCTGTTGTTTTCAACTTTTGCTATTTTAATGTTTATTTTCCAAATCGTTCCCTATTTTTCTACTAAAAATATACTGCCAAATCATTATTTTTTTTGGAGCAACTCTAATGCTTTCTGTTGCTAGATATCTGATCCAAATCCAATATTTTTCTTGGCAGTTGGTGAACATAATAATAAGAGATTTTTTTCTTTCTACACTTAGAACTGGAGAAAAAAGACACAATTCAAAATTAAAACAAATTTGAATATTGAGGTAAATTCTCATCCTAACAGGAAAGCACAAACATTGCTCAAAGAGAGAACATGCTCAATGGAATTTCTATGCTCTTAATGTGTATTTGCCCTTAGTTTTCTAATTCTTAATGCATATTTTTGAATATATATTGTGAGTATAACATAGGTAAATGCTTTCTATAGCTTTTTTCCTTTATTTTTAAGATAGTATGCACATAGAAAACAAAAAGTTGAGAAGAGATAATGATGAAAAGCAAAAGAAAATTTTTTGTTCCATTCTGTCATTTCAATCCTTAAACCCATTCTTAATGACTTCTAGTTTTATTGTTTTTCATGATTTTCATCATAATATATACAATATTCTTATCTATTTATTAATTGATTTATTAACTTTATATCATATTTATGGCTTAAACAAGGGAAGATTTAGATCACTTAAACTATCCTCACCATCTTCTTCTAATTTCTAATTGAACTATTATTTTTTTAATTTTTCTGAAATGTTGACTTTTTAAGACTTAAAAAAATATTTTTGTTCCTTCCAAAATAAAATCTCTTATCTCACTCAAGTTAAATATCTTCAGGATGGTTATAATCCTACCTGTCCTTCAATCTTTTCTTTCTTCTTCATTTTCCAACTCCTATTCACTAGCCATTTACATCTACATTTTCAAGACTGGTATTTTCAAATTATTTTTCATCCATAATCAACTATCAAGCTTTGTTTATAACAGTATGCCTAAAAAGGAAACATAAAATAATCTTATTTTTAAAGACTCTATTAGTTTCATTTTCAATGAACATGCCAATATACTGACTTTCAACACTTGGGCATTTTTTCAGTTGAAGTATCTCTGCATTTAAAGCAACAGCTCTCATTGTTAACTACTAAAAACTCAAGAAGATAGAAAATATAGGACAATATTTTTGTCTGTAATTTTATTTTGAGATTAACTATATTGTCATTTCTTCATCACTGTTTTGTTATTGTTGTTGTTGTTGTCGTCATTTTAAGTAGGCTCCATGGTGAGTGTGGAGCCCAATGTGGGGCCTGAACTCAGGACACTGAGATCAAGACCTGAGCTGAGATCAAGGGCCAGGCACTCAACCAATGAGCCACCCAGGTGCCCCTTGTCACTGTTTTAAACATAAAGCTACTTCACCTGAAAATTTTAGATGAAGTTGTTATTTTGGAGCCCAGTACTCATTAGCTGCTTTAAATCACAATCCCCAAAAATTAATGAATAGTTTTAGAGAAGAATCTCCAAAATAAGCCAATAAAACATAAAGCCGTATTGCAAAATTAAGTTAGTTGAAATTGATAGAAAAAAATATCATATTTTCTACATGAATTTGGTGACTAATGTTTATGACAGATAATGTGACATTCCAAAATGTAGTTTTCTGGCAAATTGGAAAGTTATATTTGACTCAAATATATATTCAAAGTTATATTTGATAACCCCAAATATAAATTGATTCTCTATATCAAAATACATTTCTGATAAGGAATACAAATATATAAGTAAAATATTAGAGAAAGAAATAATGTTTAGATTAACATATGAATTTTAGGCATTTATTTAGAACAGGAGAAGAAACAAATCTCTAAAGAAATTAAAAAGCAAAGACTTATTATTGGAAGTAAATGTTAAATAGTTATTTTAGCCACAAGTAGGTATGATATGCAAGTAGTAATAAGACTCTTAAACCAGAGATTGATATTCAATCATTTGTTCCTTCAACAAATATTCACCCCAAAGATAAATAGTACTACTCTCTGTCCTCATGTACTTTATACTTAGTGAAGCAAGACAAATAACTATGAAATAATTAAGTAAAATATAAAATGTGTCAGATGGTGTGAAGCTTACAAAGGAAATAGAAAGCAAGGAAATGGTAGAGAGATTTGGAGAAAGGGGTGCACTTTGAATAAGGTAGTCAGAGAAGGTATTCATTGGGAAGAGACACTTGAAAAAAGCCCTTCATGAAATTAGACAGTGAATTAAGGCAGGTAAGGAAACTGCAATCAAGACAGAGGGAACAGCCAGTCTAAAGGCACTGAAGTAGACGCATGTCAAACCTGCTTAAAGAAAGACAAGATTGGGGTAGCTGGAATAAAACAAGGAGAATGGTCAAATGCATGTTGTGTCAGCTTGGGTCTGTCTCTCATTATTTCCCCAATATTTCTCACCATATTAATGTGGGCTATGCACAGTATAATCAAGAGCAATCTGAAAGCACTGTAACAATTTGATTTTTACTCTAAACAAGATGAAAAGTTTTTGGTAGTTTTGAGCAAAGCAGCAACCTGGTCTGCCTTACATATTAAAGGTTTTGTTCCGGAAGCTCTACAGAGAATAGGTAACAGAGGGCAGGAGATGAACAGTGACACCAATTAGAACATCATTGCAGTAGTCAAGTTGAGAGATGTTGATAACTTGCATCAGAGGAGCAGTATTCAAGGTTGTGATAAATGGTTGGATTCTGTATATATTTTAAAGGGTGAGACAACATGATTTATGGATAGATTAAATATGGGGTGAAAAGGAAAACCCAAGGATGACTAGATTCATTGGTGCAGGCAACTGTAAGAATGGAGTTACCATTTCTTTAGATGTGGGCATTTGTGGACAAGACCTCTTTCCCCTAATCTGGAAAGACAGATCAGGTGTTATATTTTGGTTGTGTTTAATATGGAGATATCTTCTAACAAAATGCATACCAAAAGCATGTAAGAAATTAGATACATAATTCTAGAGTTCAGAGAAGTAGTGTAGGCTGGGAACATCAGTGTATGGAGAATACTTAAGACTGTGGGAAATAATGAGGTCACCAAGGAAATACATCTAAATAAAGGAAAGGAAAGCTCTGAGTCATGATATAAGTTCAAGGTCAGAGAAGAGTGGTTTGTAAAGAAGAATGAATGAGGACTGTGCTATATCTGGGAAGCCATAGGGGTGAAAAATGTATTAATGTTATCAACAATAGCCGAACTATGGAAAGAGTGCAAATGTCTATCAAGTGATGAATGGGTAAAGAAGATATGGTGTGCGTATATATATATATATATATATATATATATATATATATATATACACAAACAGAATGTCAAATAGAATGAAATCTGACCATCTGTAATGCTGTTGGATGGAACTAGCATTTATTATGCTAAGCAAAATAAGTCAACCACAGAAAGACAAATATGATTTCACTCATACGTGGAATTTAAGAAACAAAACAGATGAACATATGGGAACAGGGGGAAATGAGAGAAGAGAGGGAAACAAACCACAGGAGACTCTTAATAATAAAGAAAAAACTGAAGGTTGATGGAGGGAGGTGGGTGGGAGATGGGCTAGTTGAATGTTGAGTATTAAGGATGGCACTTGTTGTGTTGAGTTCTGAGTGTTGTACATAAGTGATGAACCACTGAATTCTACTCCTGGAACCAATATTGCACTGTATGTTAAGTAAAATTTAAATTAAAAAAACAATGTATTAATGAAGAAGGAATCAACTCTCAAACACAGTTTGACTGATGGTCACTGATATAAATTTGACCACTGGGTTTAGCACCACCTTACCAAGACAAGAGTATTTTTAGTTGAGTAGTTGAGACAAAAACTATCTTGGAATGGGTTTAAAAAGAAAATAAGACAAAGATTAGTTTGGGAAATTATAAACAATTTTTTGAGGACCTTTGTTATAAAGAAGATCAGAGAAATAAGATAGTAGCTGGGGGTAAGTGCAGGGTCAGGCTTTTGGTTTGGAGTTTAATTCTCTTTGGGAATTATCCAATAAAAAGGGAAAATGTACAATGACTCAGGATAGAGTTGAGATTACTGGAGATATACGCCCAGAAAAGTCAGAAGAGTGTGGAATTTGCTGCATCAGAGACACCTTCATGTGAAGAATACTATCAAACACACAGATGAAGAGTAACAGAGGAGTGCCTGGATGGCTCAGTCAGTTAAGCATCTGAGAATTTTGATTTTCTGCTCAGGTCATGATCTCACAGTCCTGAGATAGAGCCCTCTGTAGGGCTCTGTGCTAGGCATTGAGCCTGCTTAAGATTCTCTCTTCCTCTCTCTCTGTCCTTCTTCCTCTCTCTTTCACTCTCTCTCTCTCTCTCTCCCTCTCTCTCTCTCTCTCGGTCGCTCTTCCTCTCTCTTGCTCTCTCTCTCTCTCTCTCTGTTCAAGCAACAGAGCTTAACCTATGAAGGATCCAGAGCTCATCAGAGAATTGGGTGACTCTTCAGTTAACCAACATGGTTTAGGTTACTCCTTTACAGTACAGAGTGAGCATATAACAAAACCTCCTTTTTTTTTTTTTTCCAACGTTTATTTATTTTTGGGACAGAGAGAGACAGAGCATGAACGGGGGAGAGAGAGAGGGAGACACAGAATCGGAAACAGGCTTCAGGCTCTGAGCCATCAGCCCAGAGCCTGACACGGGGCTCGAACTCACGGGCTGCGAGATCGTGACCTGGCTGAAGTCGGACGCTTAACTGACTGTGCCACCCAGGCGCCCCTAAAACCTCCTTTTTTATGTAACTTCTAGTTGAACTTCTTGTGGTCAGGTTAATATACTAAGAGATAGGTATATAATTAATGCAAGATGCTAGTGTGGTCCTCTTAACTGATCCTCTTTTAAGTTTATAAAACTCTATTTGAAAATGAATCTTTAAAAACTATTTTGTGTAGTTAAGCATATCTCATGAAATACAATAAAAGGTTATAACCTGTGACACTGTGAAAGTCATTATAGTGACATGCTATGCCACGCTGTTATCATGAAGAGCAAGGAGCCTCCCATTCGCTGATGGTCCACATTGTTGGACACTGGACAGGGAAATGAGTTTCAGCACAAGCAAATCAGAGACAATATTCCAAAGTGTGCATGTATGTGCACAGACATGTGCACTTATGCTATTGCATATATTAACATGCAGAAGGCAAAAGATTTTTCTCCCTGCCTTTCCTGTCTGTCATCTATAGTGAGGAGACATTCTAAAGATTGGAGCTTTCACAGAATTTCCAGAAGAATGAGGAAAATTTCATATTCCTTCCTTGTCATTGACTGAATAGAGGTTTCTCTCAGAATCAGGCAAATAGAGATTCTCTCTGTATGTGTGTGAATGAATTTGAATGCACACAGACATCAGACAAATTTCCTGAAATTGTAGAAGTTAGGGAGAGAATGCTGAGCAGTTTTTGGAATATAATCATTGCCTACATTAGGAAGTTTCCAGGAAAATTTTCTTACTAAATTACTCTAAGAACAAAAATCTAGCATGACAATTTAAGCAGGAGGACCTTGAGTTATTGGCAAAACAAGCCAGTGGTGCTTTAATTACACAATTCGCCTTTCTTCTTTTTCTGTTAATTCCCAGTTAAGCTCAGTATCTCCATTAAACACTTGTGGAGCTTTTATCTTGTGTCACACTCTGGAACTAGAGAGGTGAAAAGAGGAGATTGCTGTCCTTAAGTCATCTACCTTTCAGTAAGGCAAGCGTGCAAGTAGACTCACACTGGGGGACAACTAGCAAAGTTGGGCAAAGTAGATGCTTAGAGTCAAGAGGAAACAGAAAAATAAGAAGTGTGATCTCTGAAACACTCACGATCCAAATGAAGATGCAAGTCTTACTTTGAGAAATGCCCCCCCCAATCTTTTCCACTCCCCACTCCCCCAAAAAGCAAGCCAGTGGCGTAGTCAGGAGTTACTGCAGAGAACGCTGCATTAATTCCAGGCAGGGCCGGATGGCAGCAGGTGACAGTGTTTTCCCATTTCTCCCATGGATACCAGCCAAAGCTCCCGCGGTGGCTCTCCAAGGTGTTTCAGGTCTGGTGTCAATTCAACTCTGACCTCACCTCCTCTTCGGCCTCTTTCACTCTGCTCTCGCCACACTGGCTTCTTCCTGCCAGGTGTACCAAACAAGTTCCTTGGTTAGAGCCCTTGGCAATCTGCTCCTTCCTTCTGGAAGGCTCTTGTCTCACATTATCTAGATGACTCCCTTTCTCATCTGCTCCAAGATTTTGCTCAAACATCTTCTCAGGGGCGCCTGGGTGGCTCAGTCGGTTAAGCGGCCGACTTTGGCTCAGGTCAGGATCTCGCGGTCCGTGATTTCGAGCCCCGCGTCGGGCTCTGTGCTGACAGCTCAGAGACTGGAGCCTGTTTCAGATTCTGTGTCTCCCTCTATCTGACCCTCCCCCGTTCATGCTCTGTTTCTCTCTGTCTCAAAAATAAATAAACGTTAAAAAAAAATACTTTAAAAAAAAGTCTTTTCTGACTAGCCTTCTTTAAATTGCAGTCTCTCCCCTACCACACTCTGAAACATCCTTACTCTGCTTGATTTACATTTTAACCTACTACATCATCTTTAATCTCTAAATGATTTAACCTACTGTGTTACTTTCTAAATTATGCTTGAACTTTACATGTTTACTCTCACTAGACTGTAAGCTCTGCAAGAATAGGGATTTCTGTTTTGCTTATATATTGGCGGTACGCCAAGCGCATAGAACAGTGCCAAGCATATAACAGGACACAATATATATATATTTTAATAAACACTCTAAAAACATTTCTTCTGCACTCTGATATTAGTTGGTGAGAAACTCGTGTTGCTCTTACGCATGTGACCAATGTTGTCATGAGGTGTTATTGTTTTAATCATGGGACATTTAAAGGTGTTGTAAACCATACAATACCCAGTAGGGTATTAGTAGGTTTAGCAATACCTAAACCTTAGCATACTGCTACGGAAAATATGTTTTTAATAGTGGTAACTAATGGTTACTCTGTTACAACAGTCAGTACAAAAGTACATTTAATATATTTACTATAAATATCTTCTCTCCCTGCATTAATTCATATCTGGTTGTAGGGAAGAGAAGTCAGGCAGGAGCCACAGTATAATTCATACATTGAGCAGAGTTTTGAGTACCAAGTAGGTGCCAAGCACTGTTTTGATGTAAGGAATAGAGTAGTGAGTAAAAAATACCTGTAAAGATCATGTTATCATGGCATTTACATTCTGGGGGTTCTGTGTTCTTTTGTGCTCTCGATTATTATAAAAGAGACTGTCGTGCCAATATTCAAGGACAGATCTGAGATCATGCATTTGGACAGCTATGTAAAAGACAATGCAGAGCAAAAGTACAAGGGGTGTGAGTAATAAGCAATATGGTGTTTAGTAAAAATTAAACAATGTTTTGAGCTCAGGATTTCCTTCCATACCTGCTATTCACATCAATACTAATCTCAGAACAGGACTTGAGCCTATAAGACAAAGGAAAGTAGAGACACCTGCTGGAGTGACAGGGTGAGGAAACAGGAAGGAGACGATGACAAAGACTGGCATTTCATCTAAGGTCACAGAGAGAAAACAATCAGCAATGTGAATAGACAAGAAAGTTCTGACTGCTAATCAAGCGCTTGAATAATTGGATATTTCTAGTCCTTTTATTATAAAATATAAAAGGGTAATAAAGAACAATTTAGTATTTGGAGTATTTAATTCAAAATTAGTAAGTGCTAATTGAAAATCCATTATTTTTAGCTACTAATAATTAAAGCAATTATAAAGCAACTTCAATCTCCATTACAACATATTTTTAAGGTAAAATACACTGGAAAGATATTTTCCTCTTTCAAGAAATTAAATCTCTTATATATTAGAAAACAAATATTCGGGCTCCAAGAATCCCCATCATTTTGGATAGGTTGAATTTATTTATTTTCCAGGAGATGTAACAATTAGATAAGTCTATGAGGATTGGAGGAGGAGGCCCCTGAGGTCATGGTGGATGTGTTTTCTCAGTTTGCCCATGCTGTGCTAAAAAGCTGTTGTCTAAGGCAAAGGCAGCAGAAGAAAATGCATTACAAAAAAAAAAAAAAAAGGGAAAAGAAAAAAAAAGAGGGCTCCTGTGAATTTATGAGAAGTGCATCACAAAGACAAATATTTCAGCCATGCAATTCCATTCGGCCTTTTCAGCTGTGTGTCCATAGCAAGTCAACGGCTAAATTGAAAAATCAATTCCAATTTAAATTATTGGAATAAAGAACACCAGGAGTCAGAGATAAAATGGCTTTGTTCTCTGAGATCCTTTTTAATTGGAAAGTTATTTCTTCAGGGTATTCTAATGGTTCTGAGGGAAGATTGCAAAATAAAGTTGATCGGCTGGGGGAAGGTTAATAGCTAATGTGCTTTCCTCCTGCTCAGCAGCCTCCTGTCTTTATGACATCCCCCATCATATCTGGAAGGACTGAAGGTTCTAAATCATCTGATACATGCAAGGACTGTATTTTCTCTTAGTCTTTCAAAAATCATCCTGAGGCTTGAACCTTGGCAGAGTGTTATTGCTTTTTCTAGCCTTTCCAACTGGACTCACTTTTGCTAACAAATGTCACAGGACACATTTCTTCTTTCTTTTCCTTCTCTCGTTCTTTCTTTCTTCTTTTTTAAAGTTTCCTGGTGTGGCTGTTTCTCTGACACTCAAGTGGTAATTAATGGGAATAAAAGATACCTGAAGAGCATACTAGCAAAAGCTGTTTCTTAATGATGGAAAAAGGAAGAAAAACTTTGCTGGCCTGTATTAAACAGAGGAAAAAATATATAGACTTAGTAGATGGAACAAAGGTACAAAGATAGGACAAAGGAAAAATGTAGAATTTATGGAAAATGTTAATAAATATTATGAAAAAGCTAATGTTGATTATAGTGAGAAACCAAAAGTCATGTTTAGAAAGCTTCAGCCAAAAGTTCTAAAACTAAAGTTTAATTAAACATATAATAACCTTTGCTCTGCCTGTAGAAAATTGTTTGGGGCAGCTGTTGATTAAAAACCTTAAATGAGCATTTAATTTGAAATTAATAAAACAGTTATGGTATGTGTTAGGAAAAGTTACTGAGGTTTGCTTAGTATATTTAATTACTATAAAAGAGATAAATCTCGTTGCCATGTAATGAACTCAGAAGTGCAGATACAGTAAATATGTACTTACGTTCTTGTTATTAATGCATTAAATTTGTAAGAATATTTAGGAATTTAATTAGCATTTAATAAGATAGCTATAGCAAATTACAGTAGTTAGACGTTAAATGTAAATTAATATTTTTAGTATTTAATTGATATTAACTAATTAATTACTGTTTATTACATGGTGGCTAGATTTATCTTTTATGGAGTTATTAAATCTCAATTAAAATGCTCTTTTAAGAGGGCACATTCAATTAAAAATAATATTCTCTAAGAATTTCATAACTTCCTTCTCCTCAGGACTTGGGGTACATAAGTGCATCAAATCAAATAACCAAGGTGGTTTAGAAAGAAACCCAACTGGGATTATGCCTGAGTTGTTCAAGCAATTCCAGACCTGTCCCAAGTAAAGACTTATTTATTGAAAGTCATATTTTTTCCTATTAAAGTTATAAGCATATCTAGGCTTAGAAAGATCCCGACTCAAAACTCTCTCTCCACAGTTGATGATACTTGGTTCAGGAATTACTCTCTGAGAAAGGTGACTATGGGCTATTAAAATAAAAAATGCTATTTATTATTTGTTATTTCTCCCCTGGTGTGACTTAATATTTCAGATACAACATGGCAATTAATTGAGACCAAATTTTGCTAGAGGGAGGTTTAGTAAGATCATGAATTCACTAAGGGGACAATAATTAAATGTATTAGACGGCAAGAGAAAGAAAATAAAAGAGAAGGAAATACACAAGTTGAAATTTCATTTTTCCATTGAGGTCTCTGTCACTCCAGTCAATTCCTAAAATGTAGTCTGTGCTTAATAATAAATATCGTCTGAGTTGAATGTATTAAATCTGCCACATTGGACACCAAATACTTCCTATAGCTACTTTACAGTTATTCTGAAATCTAATCTGAGACAGTAGAGAGTGGAGGTTAACTATCTCCACAATGGAGTAGACATGCCTCATTTCAAGCCCTGACTACCTCCTTCAAGGTATGTCTCCTTTAAAAAGGCATATTACCATTACTATATAGTGCAATTTTGTGCCTTAGTGTCTTCCATAATTACAGATGACAATGCCCATCTGAGGATTATCCTGAGTTAATAAATGTTAATTAAGTTAATAAATGTAAGACATTTTAGAACAACACCTAGCACCTAGCAAGAACTCAACAAATGCTTATTGCTTTTATAGTCTCCAATGTTAAAGTAATAGTGTGTGTTGTCTACATTTTAGAGCTGGGGAAGATACATTATGTCCTGGCACACAGAAAGCAATTGGAAAACAAATTAGCTTATTTTTATTTAGTTTTATCTCCTTAGATAATTAATCTTAGTCATTGTAAATATTTATCGTTACCCACGAGTCATTTTTTGGCAAAGCTATAAGTATTATGTGATTTTAATCTTTTTTTATGAATCAATCCTTGAAAATCCTTTGCCAATTTTGTTCCTACAATTTTCAAGCATAATGAAGATATTAAATAAAACCTATCTTACATTGATTCTTGCTTCACTCTACTAGATATCTAGCATCTCAGCTCAATAAATAGCCATTCATCATTATTTATTTATTTATTTTTTAGTCAGTCTTAGGTCTTGTGGCGATAATCTTACCTAAACTAAATGAAATTAATTTCAGTTAATATTGCCTAAAATAATTTCTGAAACACAAGTATTCCACTGCTTATAATGCTATATCATGTTTATCTCTAGTATGTGAAATTAGTTCATAAAATTTGTATTAAAAAATACTTGGTTTACATTATAATTTGATGTTTTATAGATATATATAAAGTATATGTATACACACTCAATTTCTGTTGATAATTTTCTGAAATAATGAGCTTAAATGAGAAGAAACAGATTCTCATACTAGCCACCTTACACATACCATTTACATTATTTTAGCTTACTTTTACTGTTTTAAGAAAGGCTTTAATGCTATACTCTTAAAAAGAAAAAAAAAAAAACCTTCCAAATCTATTATGCTTTTAAATTCGACTCAATGAAACAACAAAATTCTTCTCTTTTACTTGTGTTTGCTTTGCATTTTCTTTTGCTTGGCACTTCATAGAGTTTTTTTTCCACTTGAAATAAGTCAAAAGGAATAAACTTTTAATGTAAAGCCATTAGCCAAAAATTTAAATTAAATGGATGATGCTCTCTTCTGTGAGCAATAGCAATGAAGATATTAATATACTTGTGTTTAAAATAACAAAAAGCAGTGAAAACAAAAGATGGAAAAGACAAGTCCATGGAAGTGTGCTCTCTTGTTTCTTAGATTCTTCCTCAGTCTCAGCTGATTCAACCTTGGTCTTTAGATGTGTGAGACTAAGCTCTGTGGCAGGAAAGAACTAAAGGTGAAATGACAGGGCATTTGACAGATGCGCAGAAAAAAATGATTTACTCAAGAGGAAAAAGAATAAAGATGAGAAGAGGGAAAAAAGCAAACATTTGATCAGAGAAGTTACTAGAGGGAAAAAAAGAGGCGGGAAAATGGATACAGGATTACAAGAGTGCTTTGGATGTTGAGATGTGGGTTTGAAATTGACTGAAAGTCACAGGGGAGGAAATTGATTTTCATCACTAATATTTTGAATGGATCAAACCAGAGTTTGACAGAAGAAAAATAGAACCAAAAACAATGAGCTTGTTGCTTTAAAAAGCACCTAAAATGTCAGCAAGGAGCAGGGTTTGGTCGACAAGGAGAAACTGAAGTCACCAGTAATGACAAAAATGTCTGAAAGGGGACAAAATTGAATATCTAACTTAACATGGCTTCTTGACTACAAGGTGTTACTCTCATAGAACAGGAAGTAAACAGCCGTTCTTGTTTATTCAGCTCATAGGATAGACTGTCAATTTATTATTGGATGCACTCCTCAAGTCTGTTCATTCTGCTCTTGCCTCTTGTAGGTACCCATTCCCCTATTTCTATCAATGTTCTATCCCTTACGTTCAATACGTGATATTGTTATAACTGCTTCAACCTCAAATTCTGCCAGTCTTCTAGATCTTCACCTTAGCTCTGCTGATTCAGTGCCTGTCCAATGATATTCTCCAATTTTTACCCAATTCTTGGACTCCTTTCATGATAGTACATCCAAAAGAGATATAAAAACACTTTTATTCTGCCCTGATTGGCCAGCCACAAAAAGACTTCTGTATGCCATATGACACCAGAGGTGACAGAATTAGAGGAGGACAATGCTGGAGTAAAGCAATCCATGACACTATTCAATAAATACCTATCACAGGGTCACACACAATATCATTTTCATAACTGAAGATTAAGCTCTGAGAGGGTTATCAGAAATATATTTCATGAGGAGCTGCAGAATGCCCTTTCAAAGGTACCCGAAAACAACCACTGCCTCACTGCTTTCCCAGTGCCACCTACATGTCACAGATTAGTGTCTTCTAACAGTTCCGCCTGACTAGAATGCAACATTCACTTTAGGGCCCATATCAACCCTTGATGAAGATGCACCTTTTCTCTAGGCCCCATTCTCAGAACACAGACATAATTCTGGCCGATGGGAGAGCCGTCATCTAAGCCATCAAAGAGCATGAGTCTGTTAAACAGATTTTTAAACCTAAGAAAAATGCCAGTATCCGCTTTATATTTGAATGGACTTTCTAGTTGCTTACTCACTTTGCGATTTAAACCAGGGCCCAAGGGATTCCAGAGAGACAGTATTGCCCAGTGCAATGTGAAGTTAACGAGTATGGTCCAGAAAAATACACTATGGGAGTTGGATACAGCACCAGTTGCACATACCACAAAACTATGGGGGACAGATGAACATGACATATGGATAACATATCAGAGCTGCGCCTTAGATACTGGGTTTGCTGTGAGGGTTGAGGGTAGGTACAAGATATCTGACAGTCAGGACTGAGCCCTATATCTAATAGTAGACCAACCGGGAACAGCAGGGCATGTGGGGAATGAATTTAAAGCTGCTA
Source organism: Leopardus geoffroyi (assembly GCF_018350155.1). Taxonomy (NCBI): domain Eukaryota; kingdom Metazoa; phylum Chordata; class Mammalia; order Carnivora; family Felidae; genus Leopardus; species Leopardus geoffroyi. Next base: position 46,037,165 of record NC_059326.1, read on the forward strand.
AAACTCTGCGCTTCATACATTATGTCTTTCTAAGCATTTGGAGACACTGGGGAAAAGTATTCCCCTACCTCAAACCTTAGCACCCATGACAGTGTGAATAGATCATTCTCTAAAAGAAGACAACATAGAAAACCACTTTCCTTCTCAGAGAGATGCTAGCAGAATATAGAAAATGAGAAATCAGGTAAGGGAAGTTTACCTTGAAATCTAAGTTATGCCTTAAATACCTATTTACATAATTTAAGGGAAGATTATATTTGCACCCAATCCACCTACTTTATAACTCTTCAATGACCCAATGGTTGTGCAACTTGTCACTGTAAAAAGGCACTGGGAAATGAAGAATGTGGAGGATGAAATCTAGGTAGTATTTGCATCCCCAAGATTTGAAGCTTAGCCTGAGAACAATATACAGAGCATGGTGAAGAGCAGTGGTTGTGTTTCCTTGGGTGTTCCCTCTATTCTAAATTCTCATGCACTACTAATTATAGAACACATATTTGAATTGAGAATACTTGAGACAGAGGAAGAAAACAGTTTATTTATTTATTTTGAGAGAGAGAGACAGAGACAGAGAGAGCAAGAGCAATGGAAGGGGGAGAGAGAAAGGAAAAGAGAGAGAATCCCAAGCAGGTTCCTCACTGCCAGCAGGGAGCTGGACACAGGGCTCCATCCCAGGAACTGTGTGATGATGACCCGGGCCACCCAAGCACCAAGGACAAAGGAAGAAAATAGAAAAGGGGTTTCTCTGAATTTTGTGCACAATAACGTACACTTCCACCCCAACATTTATGCAACCATTCATCTTATTGGACTGATCAATTTTGCTTGGAAACCAAGTCTCCAAGTAAACTTCAGTTGTGAGATACTGAGTAACACAAAGCATCACATTGACTCTAACTAGGATAGTTATAAAATACAAAAATGCTTTCTATTGGGGTGCCCACCCCACACCCTACTTCCCTTGTGACAACCACTAGTTTGTTCTCTGTATTTAAGGGTCTGTTTTTTTTTTATTTGCCTCTTTTTTTCTTAGGTATGATTATCTTAATAATTTATATGTCAAAACTCTGCTAGGTCATTTCATCTTTTAATCCTTTCTAAAAAATGTAATGATAAATCTTTATTTAATATCTTCTTTAGGATTTTTTTCTATACTTGACACATACATGCAATTTACCCATTAATATTAGTGAAATAATAATTTATGTGCATTCATTGATAGAATAAAATTCTTTGTATCATATTTTCAAATACAGGGTTATCACTTCTGGGGATATATTTGATCAGAGAAGAAAAGCAGTCTGATAAGTAACAGTTTGATTGATAATACATTGCAATTCATAATTGATATAATCTTAGATCTGTCAGCTCAACAAAAGGTCACTGAGAAATTTGATGGGGGCTAGAGCTTGGGATAAGTTGGAAATGATATTGCATCATGTAAAGAAGGAAGATACTGACACAAATCTACTAATTCATATTAAATTAAAAATATCTTGGAAAGCATAGTAATTAACAGCAAGTTCCTAGAACTTGACATTCTACACAAATGTCACTCCCCGGGGTATGACACAGGAATTAGAGTGTCCTTTCACTGTCAGACTGATATATACCACTGAAAGAGTGCTGGAGAAAAAGTCAGATCTTGGTGACATTTGGGATTTAAATAGTAGATTATCACATTTATTTCTGTTTCTGTCTTAGGAAAATAATTCTAAATCTTATGCTCTTCTGTATATTCCTTTGCATTAAAAAGAAATAAAAGTGTTGGAGAACAGCTGAAAGTGTTTTTACAAAGCTCCCTGGGAAATGAGGGGGAGTTAAAGTCGTATTTTTATCGTATTTGATCACAATATTTCATCCTCCAGGAAGGAAAAAAAATTCCCCCTGAAATACCACCAACATTGTCCCAATAAGCCTCCAACCTCTTTCCATTCTAAAACTATGTCCACTTGTATATAGAGAGACAGAGCATCAATCACCAGCTAGCCCCAGCAGTCACATCAAAAACCAGCCTAAAAGATGAAGTCTGGATCTGTTACAACTGGCTGTTAATACCTAAATTCCTAATGAGCATGATCAATGTTTATTATTCTCAATCCTCTTTCTCTCACACATACACTATTAGTGAAGAACTCTTGACCACACACACACACACACACACACACACACACACACACACATAAATAAAACACCCTCACACCCGTGTGTTTGAAACAAACATGTAGATAGGGAAACCATTGTTCTAAGATATTACATCCACAAAATTTATTGTGCCTCACACACATATTTATACTGCTCACTGCCAAAACAAAGACTTCCCTATCTTAACTAAATTACAGTCCTTAATCCCATAATTCTTTGTGTATCTGTTTCTTTGACCCAAGCTCTCCACACTTGCTTCCCTCTTGCACACTCCTGCTATATTTCCTGAACTCTGGGTCCATGTTCTTCATACTCTTCCCCACTTTAAACTCTTCTCTGCACACTGCCATGTGTTAGCAAATAAAACTGGCTTCACCATATGCTTCTTACATGAAACTTTTCTTTGCATTTGGTCTGAAAGTGGCATTAATGTCATTTTTTTCCTATTCATTGTCCCAGACCACTAAGTCGCCGTCAGTTTTGTGAAAATTCCTACTACTCTGAACTTTATTAGGCTCTTTCACAGTATCCCTCTTTTTGCTGTTATCATATAGGGACCATGTTATTCACATATAATCTTTGGAGATAATTGTAATTGTTTTCTCTAACCCTCCATACCATCATGAAGGTCTTTCAGGGCCATAGTAAATAAACAGCCATCTGTCTGATCTCTCAGCTCCTTGCTTTCGTTGTCTCTAGGGACTTTACTTCCACTCCACCTGTTCACTGCTAAGGATTTATTCACCACTACAACTCATTAATACAGTCTATGTTCTCTTTACACTACCAGTCCTTATCCCTTTCCCTCACTCAATCTCTCTTTAATTGAGAAGCTAGCAGAAGGAAATTTTCCCCTTTTTACCACCAATAATCTACAAAGCCACCTTCAGTCACACTAATTTTCTATACCTTCCATATTCTTCCCCCCAATGTAAAGAACTATCCTTCTTCCTAACAAAGGTGAGAACTTTCATATTTGTTCTGGATGCCAGAACTTCCTCTTGAAGGTACTGTGTTCTTTATCTCTTCACTCTTCTTTATTTTCAACTTCTCAGTTTTTATGGATCCTTCCCACCAGCATTTATACATCATCTTGTATATCCCACATAAAGCTCTTACCACTGCTCTGCCTCTTTTATAAGTCCAACCAGTTGTTGACTATATACACTGCCTTCTCTTCTTCATCTCTCATGAATTCTTCAATAAGCTTTTATCTTGATTTCATTACCAACATTTCATTGAAACTGCTATGGCTAAAGTTCCTATAGATTTTTTTATGCTATGATCGCTGAACAACATTTTTTATATCTAATTTTACATGACTACTCAGGAATATTCTATAGAGTTAATTCCTACTCTTTCTTGAAAATACTCTTTTCCTGACTTCCATGGTACATTATTCTTCTAATTTACCATTTGTCCTACCTTTGTCAGTCTCTTTCATTATTCATTTTCCTTTGCCAATTCTCTTAGAATTACTCAGGTTTGATCTCATGACTCTCTTCCTTCTTAGGATTAATAATATCCCAAGTGAGTTCTTTACTTCCCACATTTGGACATTATCTATGTACCAGTGGTTCTACATATTATTTCCAGGCTAACTTTGGCTTTTGAACTTTGGATTCATACACATAGTGGACTACTTGGAATATTTTCTCATGCATCTCAGTTGATCATAAATAAAACTGAATTACTAACCTTCCACTTGAAATTTGTTGCCTCTGTGTGTTTATTTTTAATAATCTCAGAAAATGGTATTGCCATGTAATGTGTCGTAGCAAAAACCATGAGACAATTGAAACAACACTCTTTCTTCCCAATTCCACGTACCAAACCCTGTCAGTTCTACATTCAAAATGCTTTGCAACACATCCCCTTTTTTCCGTTTCCTTTGCTACCACTTTGGGCCCACCTGAGATGATGTATTCCTTGATTATCACGAGAGCCTTCCAACTTCAATCTACATTTCTCTCTCAATGCTTCTAATCCATGCAACTATCTAATTATCATAAAGATCTAGATATATATACGCAAGTACCATTTTACTTATATATAAAGTATGAGTGTACACTTTCTTACTTATATTGTATTATATATACATACATACATACATATACATATATGTATGTATATATAATACAATTGTGTACTTATGAGTTTTCTCACTTAATATAAAAAAACATATTGCCAATGCTTGGGACACCTTAAGAAAGCTTTCAGTCCCTACACTCTCTCCTAACAGCATAAAATAATCTTGCCTGTTGTATCCTTTACCATTTGTATATACAGTTATCCATCGCTATACATGAAATCCCTTTCCCCAAAAATGAAGTTTCAACACCTAAGGTTTGTAATTCCTGAAATAAAAATGAACAACTTCTAGATGCTCCCCACAATCGCACATTCTCTATTTCTGAGCAAAGAAATGTAAGCCAATGAGTGAGAGTGAGCAGTAAACAAAATAAAAATACACAATAAGCCAAAATAATGGCTCAGTAATTGGAAAGCCTTTCTCATACGTAAAGTTACACTTTAAGTCTTATTGAGCCTTACTTGCTTCTTGTTTCATCATTTATTGTATTACATTTATTTTTTTTAATTTTCACTTTTATTTATCTGACAGAGACAAAGCATTAGTTGGGGAGGGGCAGACAGAGAGGGAGACAAAATCCAAAGTAGGCTCTAGGCTCTGAGCTGTCAGCCCAGAGTCCAACATGGGACTCGAACTCACTAATGGTGAGATCTTGACCTAAGCCAAAGTTGGACGCTCAAACCATTGAGTCACCCAGGGGTCCCTATTGTATTACATTTTAAAACAGAGAGTGAAAATGAGTTTCCTTCATGTCATTCATATCTAATATGGGATTAACATCAGTATCACCTTCATATTAATTTAAATTGTAAAAATGTTTTAGTTTTTTATCATAGTGGCAATTAAAGAAGTTGTACATAAAATAGCTTTAGAAAGGAGAGAGTGAATAAAATACACAATTAGAAATTTTCTGGGACAGTGATATGAATAAAAATGATGATAAAGCCTATATAGAGAACTAATATGGGCTAACTACAGATTTCCTGTCCAATTCCTTACATACTGTGCATTTATATCCATTACTCAAATTCCTTCTTCTATTGGGGTGATTTAACCTACTCCCCAATGATGAAATTGTTTGGGATCATCTCAAGTTATACTTGAAACCTAGAGGAGACTATAAATATCGATCTACACAATTTAGAAGCCAGTCAGAGCTTTTAATTTATGCCAATTATATCCAATTCAGGATAATTGTGCATTATTAAGTCTTTACTAATCAAATGGGCTTTTAGTTTGGCCCAACAAGAAGGCCTTGGACAAAAAGAGTCAGACCTGAAGTCCAGTTGGCATGTCATTACCAACCCAAACCCCTGACTAAAGACTGAAATATATTTGCAATTTTTCATTCAATAAGTAACTGCTGAAAACTCAATGAAATGAGCAGTCTCAGTTGCTGCCTACTACTAGGAAGACAGATTCGGGAATATGAACTCACACAAGTTAAGTGCCTGTTTTTATAAAACCCAAAACTTATTAGAGATTTTTTTTTAATTTTTAAACATTTATTTATTTTTGAGAGACAGAGAGAAAGGAGCACGAGTGGCAGAGGGGCAGAGAGAGGAGATGCAGACTCTGAAGCAGGATCCAGGCTCTGAGCTATCAGCACAGAGCCCAATGCGGGGCTCAAACCCATGAACTGTGAGATCATGATCTGGGCTAAAGTCAGATGCCTAACCAACTGAGCCACCCAGAAGCCCTTAGGGAAGTTTTTTTCTTTCTACAGTATAATATTTCTACATTTCCTATAGTATATCATTTTCTTCAGCCTTTTCTCTTAGAATTACTCAGGTTTGATCCCATGAATCTAACCTACAGTGTAGAATTTCTATAGTGTATCATTTACACTGCCCAAAATATATTTTAAAAATCACTGACATCTTGAAGAAATGGGAAAATGTGATCTAAAGGCAAGAAAAAAAAGCAGTAAAGAGAAATAATCCAAAGATGACCTAGGTATTAGATTTTGTAGAAAATATGTTAAATTATCTTTTTACTATATATAACAACATAAGGGAAAATTTGACAATAATTAATGAATAGCCAAGATTTTCAGCCTACAAATGGAACACGAAAGACAAACCAAATAGGAATTCTAGAAAAAAAGCAATGAAATATTTGAAATGAAATATTAACTAATGGACTTAACATTATGCAGAAAATAAAAACAAAACAAATGCCCCATGAACCTAAAATAGATGAAAGGAAATTATCTAATCTGAAGGATAGAGAGGAAACGTATTGAGAAAAAAATGAACAGAACCTCACTGGGGCCTCACACAGTCTATAATGTATGTAATTGAAGTAACAGAAGGAGAAGAGAGGGACAAGAACAGAAAAAAAAATAAAATCAGTATGAAAATGTCCTAAATTTCATGAAATTATAAACTGATGACTCTCAGAGAACTCCAAGCCAGATAGGTACAAAGAAAACTATGCTTAGTATATTCTAATAAAACTTTTAAAAACCAAGGCTAACAAGAAAGTTTTCAAAGTAGTGATTGAGAAGAAGAAAATATCACATAATGAGGGAAAATATATAATAATATATGATACATTAAGTAGATTTAGTTGTTTATAAAATCCTTTTTATGAAGAAAACTACAAAACTAGATTGTTAAACTTGAGAATTATATCAAACATTCAAAGAAGAATGTATCAATATCATAAGGTTTTCCCCCATAACATGCTGTATGAGACCACCATAATCTTAAGGCATATATATATAGTCACCTTTATGAACATAGAAGCAAAAATCTTTAAGAAAATATCAACAAATTGAATCTGAACCCAGCAATATATAAAAAGAATAATACTTGATATTCTAGTGGGATTTATTCCAATATTAAAAGATTGGGTTATTTTTAAAAACCTAATCAGTATAAATCGTCATATTAACAAATAAGAAACCCAAGTAATCATTTTAATAGATACATAAAAATAATTTTGATAAAATGCATTCATGATAGAAGTTCTCAGTAATCTCAGGATTATAAAGGATCTTCATCAATTTGATAAAGAGTATCTATAAAAACCTGGGGTATATGTCACAATTATGTAATATTGAATGTTCCTCTCCCAAGACTAAAAACACTAAAATAATGCTCTCTTAACTCTTCTATTCAATATTAAAATGAAGAGTCTATCCAAGGGTGTCTGGGGTGGCTCAGTTAAGCATCCACTCTTGGTATCAACTTCTCGGCTCAGATCATGATCTCATGGTTTGTGACTTCGAGCCCCACATCAGGATCCATGCTGACAGTGTGGAGCCTGCTTAAGATTCCGTCTATCTCTCTCTCTTTCTCTCTCTCTCTCTCTCTGCTCCATCCCCCACAAAAATAAATAAACTTAAAAAAATAAAAATAAAATGAAAAGGATCTATCCATTACAATAAGGCATAAAAGAGAAGTAAAAAGAATGAAAATTAGAAAGGGAGAAGTCAAACTTTCTCCCTTTGGAGATAACATGAATGCCTCCACAGAAAATTCTAAGAAATCTAAGAATAATTCTAAGAATTATTAATACTCATAAAAGTATTTAGCAACACTGTAAGACTCAAGATTACAAAATCCAGTTTTATACCATCAAAATAAAACATGCAAAAATTTAAAAATTATATAACAATTATATCAAAAATATAAATAATTGGCAATAACTTAACAAAGGACATGTAAAAATTCTACAATGAAAACTATAATATTTTGTTGAGGGTAATTAAAGAAAGACTAAAAAACTGTAGATATATACTATATTCATGAATTAGAAAACTGTATATTATTAAGAAATAAATTCTCCACCAATTAATATTTAATTCAATTTTATCTCAGTCTTCATCTCAGCAGACGTTTTTGGAGAAATAGACCAGCTGATTATAAAATTTATATGCACTTCTAAGAACATAAAATAGAGCAATCTTTAATAAAATAGTAAAGCTTGGATATTACACTGCCCATCTTACTATGACCCTATAATAATCAAGACTGTATAATACTGGCATAAAAATTGACTGGTAGATCATTGGAATTGAACTGAGAGTCCAGATATAGGGTTATATTTCATTTTTACAAAGGAACCAAAGTAAAGAAACCCATTTGGAAAGTAAAGTGTTTTCTAAAGGTAGATCTATAACAACTAGATACCCGTATAACGAAGAAGAGAAGAAATAAAAGAGAAGAAAAATAAGGAGAAGAAAGACCAGGAGTGAGATAAGGAGGAGAAGGAAAAGAAGAAGAGGAGGAGGATAAGGAAGAAATAAATGTGAAAGAAGGAAGAGGGAGAGAGGTGGGGGAGGGGGAGAGGATGGGGACAGGGTGATATAGAGAGGAAGAAGTGAACTGACGTCTTTGATCTTTATTTAACACAATACACAAAAAATTTGAGATCAGTTCTAGATCTTGACTTATTTGCTTAAAGTTTATATATTTATTTTGAGAGAGAGACAGAGAAAGAGAGAGAGAACCCCAAGCAGGCCCCACGCTGTCAGCTCAGAGCCAAAGTGGGGCTCAATCCCACGAACTTTGAAAATATGACCAGAGCCGAAACCAAGAGTCAGATGCTTAACTGACTGAGCCACTCATGCACCCTTAGTCCTCGATTTAAAAGATAAAATAATAAAGAAACCATGAAAATATTTTGCTTACTTGGGGTACCCTAATCAAAAAAGAAACAGAATATAATAATCATTAAAGAAAGGAAAATAAGTTAGGCTATATCAAAATTGAAAGTTTCCATTCACAATAGCTAATAGGTGGAAGAAGCCCAACTATTCATCACCAGATTAAGGGGTAAATAAAATGTGGTATACACAATACAATGGAATATTAGTCATAGAAAAGATTGAAGTTGTGATACATGCAGAAACATGGATGAAACTCAAAAATATTATGTTAATAAGTAAAATAAGCCAAACAGAGATAAATATATTACGTTATTCCTGAGGCACCTGGGTGGCTCAGTCAGTTGAGTATCCAACTTCGGCTGAGGTCATTATCTCATGGTTTGTGAGTTTGAGCCCCGCATCGGGCTCTATGCTGACAGCTCAGAGCCTGGAGCCTGCTTCGGATTCTGTCTCCCTCTCTCTGCTCCTCCCCCCCCCACCCCCGCACTCTGTCTCTGTCTCTCTCAAAAATAAAAATTAAAAAAAATATTCCATTATGCCTTTTATATTAAATATCAGGAATAAATAAATCTGCAGAGTCCAAAAAGCATATTAGTGGTTGCTGGGAGCTGCGGAGGGTGAGGAAAAGGGAGTAACTGCTAAATGGGCATGGGGTTTTCTTGTGGAGTGATGAAAATGTTTTGGAACTAGATACAAACATAACATTGTGAATGTACTGAATGCCACTGAATTTTACCCTCTAAAATGAATAATTTTATGTTATATAATCTTCACCTCAGTTAAAAAAGATGTAAAGAATTAAAAGTTTCTGCTCACCATGAGGACTTCATTCAGAAAATCAAAACAGAATCAGAGTCTGGAAAAAAAATATTTGCCATATATATATATATATATATATATATATATATATATATATATATGTATTTCTATCCTGGATATACAAAGAACTTCTACAACAATTATTATTATTATAAGAAGACAGATAACCCAATTAAAAAAAAACTGGTAAGACATACGAACAGACACTTCAGAAAAGGAAATGTACAATGGTCAAAAACTGCATGAAGAAATGGTCAAAGGATTAGTTACCAGGAAATTGCAAATTCAAACCATGATGAGTTACTACAACATGTCAATGAGCACAGAGAGAATTTTTAAAAAAAGGAAAATGCCAAATGTTGGCAAGAACATGGAGTAATATAACTTTTCATACACTGTTGATAGGAGCAAAACTGAACTAATACTATGTGCAATGACTGGTAGCATTGTTATTAAAAAAATAAATTATATTCCCTGTGGCTCATATATTCCACTCCTAGGTTTCTATTTAAGAAAATTAGGGGCGCCTGGGTGGCTCAGTCAGTTAAGCGTCCGACTTCAGCTCAGGTCACGATCTCGCGGTCCGTGAGTTCGAGCCCCGCATTGGGCTCTGGGCTGATGGCTCGGAGCCTGGAGCCTGCTTCCGATTCTGTGTCTCCCTCTCTCTCTGCCCCTCCCCCATTAATGCTCTGTCCCTCTCTGTCTCAAAAATAAATAAACATTTAAAAACATTTAAAAAAAAAGAAAATTAAATGCAGCACACATAAAAAATAAGCGAATGAACAAAAAACTACTTGTCCAAGAGTGTTCATAGCAACTTTATTTATAATGCCCCCAAACTGAAAAGAGCCCTGATCCCTCTTTAGATAGAATGGATAACCAAATATAAGTATTTGCATATTCACACAATAGAATATGCCACCAAGCAGTAAAAATAACCAGTCTTCTAATACATACAGTAACATGGATGAATCTCCAAATGATGTACCACGTAAAAGGGAAAAAAGAATAAAAGCTTTACCTAAAACAATATAGACCATAGGATTCCACTTATATGAATTTCCAGAGTAGGCACAGCTAGTCTATGGCAAAAAAAAATCACAGCAATGGATGCCTCTCTGGAGGTGGAAGCAACTGGGAAGAGGTAAGAGGGAACTTTCTGGGGCAATAATAAGAGTTTGTACCTAGAAGAGGTTTGAGTTACACAGGCTTATGCATTTGTTAAACCTTTTATTAACCTAAGAACTCAGAGAGAATGTAAATAGTCATAAACACTTTAAAATCCATATGTATTATTTCATATTATTGAAGAACTGTGTGTTCTACCAACTAATTAATTGCATCCCCAAATATGTAACCATAGTAAATACATCTTATATGCAACAGGATATACATATGAGTATATTCAAAGAGGGGCATCTGGGTGGCTTATTCAGTTAAGCGTTGGACTCTTGGTTTCCGCTCAGGTCATGATCTCACAGTTTCGTGAGTTCGAGCCCAGTGTTAGGCTCTGTGCTGGCAGCTCAGAGGTTGATTAGGATTCTCTGTCTCCCTCTCTCTCTGCCCTCCCCTGCTCATGCTCCCTCTCTCTCAAAATAAATAAATAATCTTAAAAAAAAAAGAATATTCAAAGAAGCATTTTTTACAATTGCCTGAAACTGGAAACAACCTAAATGGTCATCAGTAGTGGAATAGATAAATAGGTTGTGGCATACAGTGAAGTATATAACAACGTAAATGAATCCACTAGACCTCCACCCAACAATGTTGATGAGTCTTACAAATATAATTTTGAAAGGGAAAAGCAAGACACAAAATACAATTACAGTGTGATTCCATTTTTATGAGTTGTGAAAACAAGAAAAATAAACTATATTATTTGAAGATGCATTCATAAATTCTAAAATTATTTTAAATTTTTTTTTCAACGTTTATTTATTTTTGGGACAGAGAGAGACAGAGCATGAACGGGGGAGGGGCAGAGAGAGAGGGAGACACAGAATCAGAAACAGGCTCCAGGCTCTGAGCCATCAGCCCAGAGCCCGACGCGGGGCTCGAACCCACGGACCGCGAGATCGTGACCTGGCTGAAGTCGGACGTCCAACCGACTGCGCCACCCAGGCGCCCCTAAAATTATTTTAAAGAAAGAAGAATATTAATGAACAACTCAACACATTCGTAGGAGGAGATTGAGAAACACTATACATTGTGGGAAAGCTACTGAACTGCAAGTAATGTCTTAATTATTCACCTTCTTGATATTTACTTTGGATGGGTGTTATGTGTATAACATTTTAATCTGTAACACTCATTTTAAAGTGAAAATCTTTGGTTAAAACTCTTATCACATTCTTTTTTTTTTAATTTTTTTTTTTACATTTATTTATTTGAGAGAGACAGAGCACAAGTTGGGGAAGGGCAGAGAGAGAGGGAGACACAGAATCAGAAGCGGGCTCCAGGCTCTGAGCCATCAGCACAGAACCTAACGTGGGGCTCGAACTCACGAACCGCGAGATCACGACCTGAGCCGAAGTCGGACACTTCACCGACTGAGCCACCCAGGCTCCCCTCTTATCACATTCTTTCATTAGTTCCACAAACTTGTATTATCTTACTGCCTAATGGAAATTAAATGGACACAATGTCAACATGTTTCTTTTTTTTTAAAAAGCATAATTAAAAAATAGCTACAAAGTTATACATGTAATATACATACATATATATATATAGGTTGACATATTCTCGTGATCTATATTAACTGCTAAAATACATATCACCATATTAACGTTAGAATAACACTTAAACAAAAAAATCAAAACAATATTTTACTATTCAGTGTGCTAATCTGTAAGTCTTTTGTAAAAGAGATGAAAGATAGTTATTTTTGCTTTGTCAGCAAATTTGTTTCCTCAGGTTGTATACTGGTTACCACCTTGTTCAAAACCAGCTAATAATTTTTAACACACCTTTTTTTTTTTTTTTAATGGTTGTCCATTAAAGCTCGCTTTAATACTGGTTCATTTGCCTCGTTTTGTCTATATGTGTCAGATTAAGTACTTTTAAATGTTAAATGGAAGAAATCAAGTATAACTTTGAATGCTTGGTATTTCTGATGACAACACCAATGCTAAGATTATAAAGGGGGCGGACTAGGGAGTTTTCACCACTGTTGTTCTCTTTTCATAGGAAGAGGGCCAGCAGATAAACTACTTTCATATCTACTAGTTTGGCACTTCAATTCTATTCTTGAACTGATGGCTGTTTGACATTCCATGATGAATGGTATGTGGTCAGCTATTTCAGATTTTTCCGTTACTAGAATTACATTTCTAATGTAAGGATGGGTTATTATTAGCTAAAGCTTTTATTTCCTGGGATTAGGTAAAATGAAAAGGGTTATTTCTGTTGATACACCCCATTTCACATTGCAATGCAACTACTCAACTGAAAACGTCCTTAGATTTCTATTTGAATGGTCAAGAAATGGCTGATTATGTGCTATTGGCCTTTAAAGGGCCAGTGTCACTTGTAGTCAAAACAAAGTTATTAATTTAATAATTCTATAGTCTTAAGAGCTATTTAAATTTTCTTTCTCGAGATTTTTTTGTAATAGTACTCGAAGATTTCAAGATATTTTTTTTTAATTATGTGAAACAGAAACACTATATTATCTTTGGATAATGTCACATGAAACTTTATATTCATATGTAAAAACAATACTTGCTTATGATATTGGCTAGATTCACTTTTATTCATCATTTAGAAATCATCTATATTTAGAAATATTTATAAGCATCTGCCCTTATTCAGATGTATTAACTTATTCAATAGCATGCTGCTTGCCACTGAGAAAGGATACAATTGATGCAAAAAACACCAAGGGATTTTTCATAGGGGTAAAAATGTAGTAACATGGACTATGGTGGAGATGGTTTATGAGAATAATAGATATTCCTCTGTGGGTGAACAATGCTTTAGCTCTACAACTGCCATACTTAACACAGATAATTGGGCCCACATAATGCTAACACTATTAAAAATCATCACATGCCTCCTGTTGTAGACAGGGGTACAAATGGGGTAATGCTATTTTTCTTAGGTCTTTTTAATCTCTCCTTACCTTTTAATTTTTTTCATGTTTATTTATTTATTTTGAGAGAGAGAGTGAGAGCGCACATGTGTGCATGCATAAGTGAGAGAGGAGCAGAAAGAGAGGAAGAGAGAGAATCCTAAGCAGGCTCCACACTGTCAGCACAGAGCCCGACGCAGGGCTCCATCTCACAAACCTTGAGATCAAGACTTGAGCCAAAATCAAGAGTTGGATGCTTAATGGACTGAGCACCCAAGCACCCCTCTCCTTACTTTTTAAATGAGATAATGTATAGATCCCACAATACACAAATGTACTGGCCTTCTCCCTAGCTGATTATGTCCCCAATGACTATACCATTATCCAGCAATTTGCCTCAAGTACTGTTGAGTACTTACTGCCTCAGTACTATAAAAGAGATCTTTTCCCCTATGATTACTACCCCACAACTTTATGGTATCAAAACTAAATAATCTAGTAAACTAAATAAATTATATGAAATTAAAACATACTGTTTTAAACTATGTCCAATATTGTTCTAACTATCTTTATTATATATTGTTATTTTAAGGCTCCTACTCTTCTCAGAGCTACTTTGGAAAGATGAAGGACAATTTAAATGCAAAATGCCTTTTTTTTTTTTTTTCCAAAGAGGGTGTAAACCTATAAATGCATCATTGCACCCGTGGATGAATCTTTCATAAAAATGGAAAGTGAGTAATGAGGTGCATCTATCTCCCCAGTATGATTACTTACGAAATTCAATGGCAGGCACATTCCTCTATGATTAAATAATTCTTGACAGTTCTCTGCCAAATCTTTTTTTTTTTTTTTAATTTACACTTGGGTTTTATTTGTGAATGTTTTTATACCAGATTCCATGCATTCAAACATTCCTCTTATCTGTCCCATGAATGAACTAAAATATTTGTCTTATCGCTTCTTACTATTTAGTTCCATAAATAATAACTAATTTGGAGGCTGACATTGCTCAAAAACCCTTGCTTATTTTGAAGTAGGTAGATGACATTGGATTTTTAACATCTCTACCCTAAAGCCAATTTATCCTTTGAAATAACAACATTCTTAAAATGTATATACGATATACCTAACATCTTGATACTTATTTATCTATGTAGATCCATCGATGCTCAAAAAGTTCATGGGGACGTTCTTTACTCTTGAGGCACAGACTGGGCATGGATATAGCAAAGTGTCCACTAGGGAGAGCTGCCTTACAGCATACCACAGCTACCAAGCCTGCGACACTGGCTAGCTCTCCATCATCAGTAACAGTAATGGAAAATACAACAGTAGCTTTCCCAACCACATAAATTTAGTAATAGCATCTTCACAACACACAGTATCATTATGTGATTATATTTGTGATTCACAGGTGTCTGGAACTGCATAAATCATCAATTTTGGACTTCACTACCATTTCGGTATGGAATGAGCCATGTTCCAAACCATTTTTACTTTCCAATTCTCCAATCCTCTTTGGCGGTTTAAAAGTAACTTTGTAATATTAATATCCTTGATTATTAGGGAAAAATGCTATATTAATTGCGTTAAATATTGTAAAGAGTTGAGTCATTTAAAAAAAAATAGATTTACAGAGAAAGGAATATTTTTAAAGGCAAAGCCCTGCCTTCAAATGTTAAGCATTTGTTGATGAACGAGCAACTGCAAAACTACATGGCTTTAATTGTGGTACAAGTAAATAAACTCTACCACAAGAAAGGTGGGCATATATTTTAAAGATTATCATATCATCCTTATATTCAGGATTGGCACTTTCAAATCACTGTGTCCATGTTAATAAGGAACAGAAAAAGTTCGTATTGGATTTTGTGTTGTAGGATCATTTTAAGCACAAGTTGTTTTATCTCAAAAGAGGAAGAACTAATCCAAATCGCTCAGTTTGACTAGGAAAATAAAATTATCCACCTAATATGCATAATGTAGACATACCTCGTAAGACTGGATGTGTTTAAAAGCATAGCATCACTGATTTTATCCTATCAAACATTCTAAATTATAATATTCAAAAGTAGTACAACTTGAAATTACTTTGGCTTAATATATTTATACCATCGGCCTCACTTACATGTGTCTGTTGATTTGTGTGCAACATTCAATAGTCTTTTTCTCTTTTTCCTGTTCTCTTTTACTTATTATCCTTCCACATCATTTAGCGTTGCTTCTAGCCTGACAATTTTTCTATTTTGCAATCGAGTTTAAAGAGAAATGTTATTAAATCAGGGAATTCCATAAATATTGGTTAAAAGATATAAATAGGCTGTCTTTGGTATTTGTCAACATAGAGTTCTTTCAATTAAAATATTTCCTGGCTACCACAGCGTGGAAGCTGCGGAAATTGGCTTCACATCCAGCTGGCTGATTCAGTAAGAAATCAGCTGGCCTCAATTTAGATTTCTTTTCTTTTAAAGCAGTGCCAAATTGAGGATTAGTACATTGTGGAGAGGGAGGCGGACAGCTCCACCCCTGATCGGCCATTCTTCATTCCCTAGAATGGGCTTGCCTTCCTAGCCCCAGCTGTGCACTGAATTAATCTACACAGGGAGCTTCTCTATCTACACCATTTTCAACATCCTCATCAAGGTCCTGCATCACTTCTGACAAAAGTAAAATGTGGCTCTGCTGCCTTGATTCAGGAGACTTTACTCAGGCTTAAATATAAACAGCCATATGCGCACACACACACACACACACACACACACACACACACACACACACACCAGAACTGTAATCGCATGTTACGAAGATAGTCAAGAGTTGACCCAAATCTTAGGAAACTTGTGTGAGAGGATAATAGACAAGAGCAGTTCTGCAGAACTGGTCTGTCTCAGGGAATGAGTGTGATTTTACTCCCCCAGAAATTGTTCTTCCAAATTAAGTGTGTAAGAATAATTATGCTAGCAACTAGCCTGAGAAGGGGCACTTATTCTTTCTGTTGTCATGTGTGAATGTTTATGTTATTACCCCATCACTGCCCTCTTCTTACAGTAGCTTATACTCAAGTCACCCAGGCCAAAGCCTAGCACAGTAATATTGTCATGTTCTGCTTTGCAGCTTCACAGAGCCCATGGATGAACTAAGTGACTTTGTGGACTCATCTTATTTTTATACCAATAGGATGATCACATGAAGAAAATTTTCTTGTGGGTTATCATTTCTATAAACTGTGACATTTTGTACAAAATTCTTAATCCCTATTTTGTAAATTTGTTAATGTTTATTTTTGAGAGAGAGACAGAGTGCTAGTGGGGGAGGGGCAGAGAGAGACAGGGAGACACAGAATCTGAAGCAGGCTCCAGGCTATAAGCTGTCACCACAGAGCCCAACGCGGGGCTCGAACTCACGAACCGTGAGAACTCACGAACCTAGCCGAAGTCTGATGCTTAACTAACTGAGCCACCCAGGTGCCCCAGTCCTTATTTTTGAAGTATCACTGATGATAATGACTAAGAAAATTGTTACGACCTCACTCCAACTGTGAGCCCGCTAACCACCTTTGATTTAGTCTTGGTTTATATAATCCTCTATATGGAGACTTCGAAAGTACATCACTGTCTCTACTTTATAAATATCCACAAAAGAAAGTATATTCATATGAATTAAGATTTTTAAAGAAAACTAAAGACAATACCAAAAGAATTTTAGCAGAGAGTATCTTTATTTCAGCTCATTTTCCCGACAGCTTAGGATTTACTTTTTTTTTTAATTTTTTAACGTTTATTCATTTTTTGAGAGACAGCAAGAGACCAAGCATGAATGGGGGAGGGGCAGAGAGAGAGAGAGGGAGACGTGGAATCCGAAGCAGGCTCCAGGCTCTAGACCGACAGCACAGAGCCCGATGTGGGGCTCAAATTCACAAACCGTGAGATCATGACCTGAGCCGAAGTCGGACACAACCGACTGAGCCACCCAGGCACCCCAGGATTTACTTTTTAATTTGATTAAGTGAATAGAAAATATACATCTAGAGGAGCTCACGATTAGCCATCCTATGAAGACCTATAGCAATCATACTAGTGGAATTAATATCCTAATAAAAACATATTAATATAAAAACTTAGCAAAGATGTTACTAATGAAGAATATTTGTAAGCATTTTCAGGCCTTGGACATATGCACCTGTAACTATGACTACATTTCATGTATTTCCTTAGTTCAATTTCTTGAAAACTACTGGTTCTTAAACCTCTTCCAGGACCAAGGTCAACAGCTACTGCTCTTTACCAGCAAAGCTAAGTCACTGAAAGTTGTTTTAGCTTTCAGGTTTTCCTTTTGATTTCCGTGAGTTTTGTAATAGTAGGCTTTAAAGTTATCAAACCTTCATCTATGAAAAATTTATCTAAGGTGGTTGAAAAAACAGGGGATCCACTTGCAAATGTCAGGTTATGTGTATTGACATAAAATAAGAATTACATAAAGAAATGAAAAGTACAATGTTAGTCACATTGTTGTTTTCTGCTTTTTCCTGGCTGAAATAGAAACTTCAAATAAAAGAATTGACTTGTAAATGTGAATGTCAACCCAGTTCACACAGAAAGCATATCTGCCTCCCCTCTTTTCAGAGGTGAATTTAAAAATCTGTATTATATTTGTGTTTGGAGAGACACAAAAACAATAGCAGGAAGAAAACAGGAAAATAAATGTATCTATGGATCAAAAAGCAATTTAGATAGCAATTGCTTCTGTGGAGATGAAATAGTTTCTGGTGCCAGACTAACAGTAGAAAAAAGTCATATGGATCCTTTGCCACTGTGGTGTTGTATGTGATCTCATAGGAAAACAGAGGGAAGTGCTTTTCATTTTTGGCCAGAGTGCCTGAAAATATACAAGGAATGAGGAGGAAAACAGGGTGACATCAATGGTCATAAAAATGTGACCTTCATATTGATAGAATAAGACAAATATAAAAGGTTTCCCCAGCACCTGGCATTTAAACATTAAAGGAAGTTGTAAGGACAGCCTACTGTTTTACAATGGGCCTAAGTATTATGGTGTGTTTCCAAAGATTCCTGATATTCACATTTTTGAGTCACTAAGAATTTGCTATACTACCTCAGAGGAAAAAACCCTTACAAACTATACTGAACATGAGTCATTTACGCCACTTTGGGTAAAAACGTTGTGAATTTGTGTTGGAGAACTATCTCTCCCATTGGTAACAGTCTGGTCCTTCAGCCAATCCAAGAGCCTGCCCCTACCAATAAGTCGTATTCAATAAACTAGTCTCTCTGCCTGGAACTGAAAGTTCCACATGAGATTAAAAGACTGGAGATCCTGGGGCTGGTTTTACCTTAAAAGAATTGTCCCTCAGTTCCTGCTACGTGAATTTGGGAACTATATAGCTGTCCTTGAGTTCAGTACATTTCAAACCTTTCCCTCAGTTTTCCCTCCACTCACATTCATGACTTTCCCATAAGTTTTTTTTCTGTTTACTTAAGTTATCCAGAGTTAATTTCTAATACCAAAGAACAAAATGTGACATAAAGTAGTTAACTTTGTATGCATTGATAAAATTACAGTGACAACTTTATTAAAGCAAAGAATAATGCACTAACTATACCATGAATTGAATGCATTTATTCTATTTGAATTCAGTACTCCAACCAAATTAACAACAACAACAACAACAACAATAAATGAAAAAGCTAGTGTGTCTCCTTTTTATGTGATCCCACTATGGGTTAACACTTACCTAACTATGTCCTCCTCATTTCCTAGACAGTTTGAACAGGGTTTTGCTGGAGAAATTACGAACTAGTAGCTTTTGAGGAAAGATGCATTTATCTGGACACAGAATAGCCCTGAAAGACTTTTTTTATTGAAAATGGTCCATTATAATATTTTCTTTATACTGTATTTTAAATACAATAAATTATAAACATTTTTGGAGCCTGCTTAAGGAGAAAAAAGGCATGCAACATACACGTATACATACATATGAACTTGTTTATATATACTTTCAAAAATAAAGTTTCTGTAAGTTTAGTCATTCGGAACAGCGTTAGTTACTTAGGAGATTTAAAAAAAATTCACTTTTCCTTCTTTACCAACATGATTTTTGAGGGTGGGTAAAGAGCAACATTCCCATATAAAAAATTTCATTTGATACCTCATCACGTGGTAGAAGGGCCACGTGACCAACTCCTTGCTTGTATAATGTTGGTGGAGGTTTTGATGGGGGCTTCCAAGATAGCTGCTAACAAAGCGATCTGACTCCGTTGTTAGGTACCTTTAGCCAATCTACTTCTTTCTTGTTGTTGTTGTAGATTTTAATCCTTATTATTGGCTGGAATATATATGTGATTCCTTGGTCTTTAGCAGTCATCTTACTTACAACCACAGATTGAGTATGAAAGCTTTAAAGCATGAAGTATACCAGGCTTCAAGCATGCTAGAGAGAAAAACAGACTGAAAGAGCTTAAAACATTCCTGAGGCTCAACCAGAAAAGCTTCTATATAACACCTTGGATTGTCTACCTCTGCACTTACTTTATGAAAGGAAAAAATAAAACAAAACAACCCTCTATCTTGTTTAAGTCCTTATTTTTCAAATCTCGTATTTGTAGCTGAATTTTTCTAGGAGTCTATAGAGTCATGAACATGTTTTTTTCCCCTGAAATATCTTTTGATACAGCTCTTAAAAAATTTTAGATGTGTTTTTGGTAGCAATTGCTGTAGAATTGTATTTAAGAAGTTGGATTTCACATTGAACACTGGAGGTTCGTATTCTAGATCTTTTACTGAGTAATTCTGCATTACACAAATTTTTTAATTTGGGGGTTTATTTGTTTTAAATGTTTATTTTTGAAAGAGACAGTGCATGTGTGAATACGGGAGGGGCAGAGAGAGAGGGGGACAGAGGATCTGAAGTGGGCTGAAGCAGGCTCTCTGAAGACAGCAGAGACCATGATGCATGACTCAAACTCAGAACTGTGAGATCATGACCTGAGCCGAAGTTGGATGCTTAACTGACTGAGCCCATACCCCCAAATTTTTAAAAAGTTTTTTAATTTATTTTTGAGGGAGAAAGAGAGACAGAGTACAAGGAAGGGAGGGACAGAGAGAGAGGGAGACACAGAACATGAAGTACGCTCCAGGCTCTGAGCTGTCAGCACAGCGCCTGATGCAGGGGTTGAACTCAAGAGCCCTGAGATCATGACCTGAGCCAAAGTCGGAGCTTAACTAACTGAGCCACCCAGACGCCTCACCCTGATATTTTTTAACCTCAGTTTCCTCTTCATAAATTGAAAAATAATATTTATAATATCTACACCAGAAAATTGTTCTGAGAATCAGAAGTGCTTCTCCCAGTGCCTGACAATTTTAAGTACCAAATGGACGATAGTTATTATAATAAATAATATGTATGCAAATGGTAGCACTGCCCCATAACATAGGAAATGACACTTCAACTTTTCAGAAAAAGATGCTAGATTGTATTTACCTAAAAGTGCTCCGCGGTCTAATCACTCTTGAACAATATTTACAACTGTTTAGACATAACTAGGTATGATCAATAGTTAACCGGCAAAAAATAAAAATTACATGAGAATCAAATTGATGATTTTGGCCCCTTCATAATGTTGCATCCTAATAAAGCGACAGGGAATAAAAACATACCACCTTCAAAATCACGAAAACCGAGAACTGTGTCTCTTTCAAACTTCGATCTGTTTCATCTCTCAATACCATATGTACCCACAAAAGCAAAGAATAATACGAATTGCAAATTGAGCAATAAAAATTATCATTCAGCTCTAAGAAAAAAATCTGTATTTCCATACATTATATGTCTAAGGATTATTTCTCCTCAGATATGTACTTTTACGTTAGTTCTTTTCCTCACTTTTAATATACACACCCACTTATATCACTGGCAAATGAGATCTTTTAAAACTAAACCTTTTAAAGTTGTTTCTCAGCTACATTACTTACTTGCAGAACTTCCTATTCCTGGCTTTGAAGACATGAATCATATATCCTCATTTATATACGATGGTCCTCACAACCATCGTGGGCATCGCTTACCATATCAAGGTAATAAGGTCTTAGGAAAACAGGACTTCCTAATAGAATTTCAGATAGCCAGATAGGTGCACTATGACTTAAATATCATTCCTGTGTAACTGCCATTTATATAAAATTAATAATTAATTAATTTGATATTGCTAAGGGGGCAAAATATTGCTTAGGAAAATTTGTTTGCTGTGTTTTATTTTATTATATCTAGAATGATTTGGAGCTACCATTTCAATTACAGTTCTCATCCCCCTTCTTGGGGTAGCTAGTAAACTAACTTTCTTAAACTCTCTAGCCACAAGTATCATGTTTTTCTTCTCCCCTGGATTCCGGTAAGATAGATACACCATTAAGAAGGCCAACAGTAGGGGCGCCTGGGTGGCGCAGTCGGTTAAGCGTCCGACTTCAGCCAGGTCACGATCTCGCGGTCCGTGAGTTCGAGCCCCGCGTCAGGCTCTGGGCTGATGGCTCAGAGCCTGGAGCCTGTTTCCGATTCTGTGTCTCCCTCTCTCTCTGCCCCTCCCCCGTTCATGCTCTCTCTCTGTCCCAAAAATAAATAAACGTTGAAAAACAAACAAAAAAAAGAAGGCCAACAGTAACAGTGAAATTCCTGCTTCCTTTTTAAATCCACATCTACAGAAGAAATTATCAACATTAGAGAGTCAAACTCTGCAGTTCACAGTTACTCATATGTGAATCCTGCTACGGTGGGAGTATTCCAAAAGAGTCTAAAGTAAACAAAAATTTAGATTGGGATAGCAAAAGAAACGAAAATTCTACTTTGGGGAGACAAGGGAAAACAGGATTTAGTGCACCATATTAGTGTGAGATTTGTTTATTTAAATAGCTTATTATATTTGCATTTTGATGACTCTTATTTCCACACTCTGCTTTCCTAACACTTTCCCACAAATAAGAAAGTGTGTTTTTCTGCACCTCTACACTAATGATTCCTCACTCAGCAAGGCTTGCATTTATTAAAGCTTTTTATTGCCACTTTGCTTAAAGAGGTGTTTGAACTCTAGCAGGTAGGCAAATCCAGAGGGGAAATTCATTTGAAAGTATTCATAATGGAATACAAGAATGAAAAACAAAATTATTGCTGTGGACTACAATTTTTGGTCTCGTCAGATACATTAGATTTTTGCACTTTGACTCAAGAATATGAAATACATCTTCTCTTAGGTTCAAATATCTAGCAGCATGAGAAATGTCTTCTCATTTGTCATTATGTAAGCATAAAAATTAAATTGGAATTAGGACATGACCTACTGAGGATATAACAACATAGACTCATTATTTCTTTCTCTTCAATAAGAAAGTATTCTGAAGAAAATGCATAGTGCTAGTACAAATAAATTCTATGTTTTCAATAAATGATTCTACCAATCTTGAAAAATACTATGTTTTCATAATTATTTCTTATTGAAAAGTATTTTCTTTTTATTTCCTATCATTTTCTTAATGAAACTTAGTGGAATAATATAAACAATAGTGGACATCCTCATATCTTGCTGAATATCTTCCTCTTGGAAACATTTACACTTCCCTGTCTATGATGCCCTCCTAGATGGACACATGTGTTTAGTTCTTCATAGGAATGGTGACAACTCAATTTTATTGTAAGGTGAGTCATGAATGTTCCAAAGTCTTTGAATTATCTAGGCCAGAGAAGTCTTGAGCCTCAAAATTCCTTTTCTGGCTTGGCTTCTTTAGGTTTTAGCATTCAACCGTCATTTATTGCATGTCTCTTTTAAATGATAAAATGTTCTGGTACCCTCAAGTGAAAGAAGCATGGATGAAACTCTGAAGGAACATACCTGAACCTGAACCTGTTAGGTTACTACTAACCGGAACAAGAAGTGACAGTATTACATTTTCAGAAAACAGAAAGTACAGAGTTCCTAGTTTGAGAGAGGATGCTTTGAAAGTCTTCAATGGGGACATTGTCAAGATGAGCAGGATATGGAAAAAAAAAAACACTCAGTTTAAGAATGTGCAGACAGAGAAGACTCAACTCACATTTTTTTTTTTTTTTTGTTCAGGAAGTCGTGAGCTGTCTTTTTTTTAGCAATAAGGTAAGCTATGAGGTGATGATGAGCCAAAGCAGAAAATAAAAGAAGTTTATGAACATGTTGTATGTTTTTCTAAGTCACTATTACAAAGTTCTGATTTTTATTTGTCTTATTTGTACTTCAGTCAATGTACGTTATGGTTAAGGTGGTATTATAAAACCATTTTTCCATTTTAAGAGACAGGTTCTATTTCTCCTTGCTTTATCTAAGAGAGCAAAGGAATATTTTCCATTCAAATGGGCTTTCATCTGCTCAACGTCACTCATCATCATGGAAATACAAATCAAAACCACAATGAGATATCACCTCACACCTGTCAGAAAGGCTAGTATCAAAAAGACAAGAAATAATAGGTGTTGGCAAGAATGCAGAGAAAAGGGAACCCTCATGATCTATTGGTGCAAATGTAAACTGGTGCAGCCACTGTGGCAAATGGTATGGAGGTTGCTCAAAAAATTAAAGACAGCATTACCATGTGAGCTATTAATTCCACTACTATTTACCAAATAAAATGAAAACACTAATTCAAAAAGATATATGCATGCCTATGTTTATTGCAACATTATTTAGAATAGCCAAGATATGGAAGCCACCCAAGTGTCCATCCAAAGATGAATAGATAAAGGAGATGTCACACACTCTCACACACACACACACACACACACACACACACACACACACACACTGGAGCATTGTTTAGCCATATAAATGAATGAGACTTTGCCACTTGCCACAACATGGTTTGACCTAGAGGACATTATGCTAAGTGAAATCAGTCAGGCAGAGAAAGACAAATACAATATGATTTCACTTACATGTAGAATCTAAAAAACAAAACGAACAAACAAAAAGCAGAAATAGACCCATTAATACAGAGAACAAAGTGATGCTTGCCAGAGAAGATGGCGTAAGGAGATGAGCAAATGGGTGAAGGGGAGTGGCAGGTACAGGCTTCCAGTTATGGAATGAATAAGTCACAGGAATGAACGGTATACTGCTGGAAATATAATCAGTGGTACTGTAATAGTGTTGTATGGTGACAGATGGCAGCTACACTCGTGAGTATAGCATGACCTATGGACTTGTTGAGTCACTATGTTGCACCCTTAAAACTAATGTATCATTATGTGTCAACTATACTTCAATTAAAAAAAAATGAGCTATTATCTCCTTATATTGTGTCAAGTATGGCACCCCTGGGTTGGAAAGCTCTTACTTCAGGATATTCTAATGCCTGAAATTTTGAAGCAGCAGTTGGAGTAATATTTAGTCAATGGCTGAATATCCCAAGTCCATACAGGATTTTATGTATCAATCTTATATAGACAGCTGTTCAAAAGTACAAAATACATGTGGAATTGCCCAGTAAAGACATGTTAATATAACCTAAGTCACTTTTCTGATTTAGAAAATCATGTAGCCATCTAAGTTCTTTGACATTTGAGATCAGAACCATCCAGAATTTCTATTTGAGTTTTTTTAGGCCCCTTGGGGAGTCAGAGTTGACTTTGCTTCATGGAGTAAAATGTATTTTCTGCTTTTACCTCCACACTGATTTCCCTGCACTTCAGTCCCAGTAGACAGCTTATATAAAACACACAAAAATGGCTCATACCTTTTATTCCACGAGGAGAGGAACTTCATCCCATCTCTGCCCACCTCTGCCTTGCCCTAGTGTCTTAATCTGGCTGATTTTATTCCCAGGTACCAAATGGTGAGCCTTATAACTATTTCTCCCATTTCAGGCTTCAGTTGCTACTGCAGCTTCTTAATATGTTCTTCTAAGCATTACCCTCAATATTTTAGGTCTCTGGTAACTCCTGGAGATGCTATTCTGAATTTCAGTTCTCTCATTTAGTAGTAAGCATTTGCTCTCCATTACTTCCTATAAACATTCTCAATTTCTCTATTCTCCTGCTGACTCATCAAGGTGCTTTTCAAAGACTTAAATAAACATGAATCCTGCCTTCTCATCCCAGAAAGCAAGACTTGACATTCTCTAAGTTTCACTTAGGGCTTTCTTCTTTTGCAGAAACCTACCATATGCAGCATGGAATCATTTGTACATATAGGCTTCTTCATCATAGAGGTAATGCTTATTTAAATTTGTATTCCCGGGGCGCCTGGGTGGCTCAGTCGGTTAAGCGTCCGACTTCGGCTCAGGTCACGATCTCACAGTCCGTGAGTTCGAGCCCCGCATCGGGCTCTGGGCTGATGGCTCAGAGCCTGGAGCCTGCTTCCAATTCTTTGTCTCCCTCTCTCTCTGCCCCTCCCCCGTTCATGCTCTGTCTCTCTCTGTCTCAAAAATAAATAAAACGTTAAAAAAAAATTTTTAAAAAAATTTGTATTCCCAACACCAGCACAATGTTGAACACTTAATAAATGTCCAGCAAATGCTTTCTGATTCAGTGGAAGGAAGGGAGAAAGGAAGGCAGGCAGACAGGCAGGCACAGTGATCCTACTAAATTTTAGTATTTAGAGGATAGTTATTTTCTGCTTTTCCAAAATGCCCTGTAGTCAATATATTCTTTTTTTTAATTTTTTTTAATGTTTATTCATTTTTGAGAGACAGAGAGAGAGACAGAGTACAAACGGGGGTGGGGCAGAGAGAGAGGGAGACACAGAATCCGAAGCAGGCTCCAGGCTCTGAACTGTCAGCACAGAGCCCAATGCGGGGCTCAAACTCACAAACCCTGAGATATGACCTGAGCCGAAGTTAGATTCTTAACTGACTGAGCCACCCAGGTGCCCCAAGTATAGTCTTAATAGATAAATTTATATCCAACCTAGAAAACACAGGATATTACATATATGTGATAAATATATTTTATAATGATATTTTCAAGAAAAATTGAATGTTTTTTAATGCATTCCATTCTATAGGATTCACCTAACTTATTCTAAAAGCAAAGATAACTTCTTCACATCTGAGATTGGAATAAATAGTGATGTTATATGAATTTTAAGATTATTCTCTTATTATTTCCAGAATTGAAAATTAAAATATCAGAAAATGATTATTTTTCTTCCTCGGAAGAAAAAAAATGTTAAAAAGCCACTGAACATTATTTTTACTACTGTAATTAGTGAAAGGAATTTAGACCTATCACTTGACTTAGTGTTTGAAAATGTTTCTGGAAACACAGTTGTTATTTTTGTAGTGAAGATACAAAATTCAATTCATGAACTTGTTCTTTCCACACTATTACACTAGACGTGCCTGTTATTCTCTGGAAGGCTTGTCACTCTTAAGACTATTTAGAAACACTTTGTTTGAGGTCAAAGAAAGAGATTGCATTTTGATGGTTGTTTTGCCTCCCGTGGCTTCCTCCTCACTCCTGAAATATATTTCTTCCAACAAGGCCACCATCAAAAGGGCCATTTTCATGATGACTATAAGCATAAAACATCTGACGAAATAACCATTGGATTCGTCATATTTGTAAAGACAATAATTACAACTTTGGCATTAATTGCAGCCCATCACTGGCTTTTTCCTCCTGTCCTTGCCAATAGGCCCTAAATCCAGGCTTCAATTTCTTTTGCATTAACTCTGCCTCGAATATAATGATTACCATTTAACTCGGTGGTTACATAATCCTAGTGAAATTTTAATGTGGACATCTTGCATTAACTTTCTTTCCTTTACAACAACAAAAAAGGAAAAGGTGGCCCCTAAATAAATGAAACTCAATTTCACGGCACATTATCTCTCTCAATTCTTTCCTCACAGCTTTCATTTTCATTAAAATCACAGACAACCATAAATTAATAATTACTTCAGGTTGACTAAATGCAGGCCATACTATTTAGCTCCTTGCTTTCCTACAGTGGCCCTTCTTGTTCATGCTGGAAAAATGTTAATTTAGATAATGTGGCTTGGCCCTTGTCTTATCATTCTGTTCTGCAGTTTCACTGATCTATAATAGTCTGTTCTTATTAGATAGTATTAACTTTATCTTTTGTTCAATCAAGCTTTACACTTTGCTTGGAAGATAACTATTGCAAACTCTCAGTTGAAATGTGTCATTATCTACATATCTATTATATTTCAATTCTTCTGGAAATGCTTTTTGTATTTACTAACTTACTTGTGATTCCATGCATTCATAGATGCCTTGTCCATTAGCTTAACGTGTGAATTAGAGACACTTGAATACAGAAGAGAGAAACATACAAATTCTAAACTTTCGTAATTATGAGAATTACAAATAAACTGTATTATTTTACATTTCAAAAGATTTAGGCAATATTTGTTTCATTTAAAGCAGCAGTAACTAAAAATTCAATCCAACCGCTTCTCTGTTTCTCTGGTATTCAAAAACTCTGATTAGCCTGAAGACAAGTTATTATATTGTTTACTTAAAACCCTACTTCCTTAGACAGCTTTTTAAGATATGCATCTATTTTTATAGAGGTTCCAGAGGGAAAGCAGCTACACAATTCCACTTTAGTACACTGAGAACAATAAAATACTGGAGCTGCCAGCTGAAATGGAAGTTAACAGTTTAGGCTCTGGCAATATTATTTTCGAGAATGCTTTCACTTTCTTAAGTTTAGGTAAAGCTAGTGGTTGAACTCAGTAGAATTCCCTCTATACTTTAGAGCTCATGCCACAGTGAATGCTGGTTTCAAAGAAGTTAAATAAGCTTACCAAGTTTAAACAAGTTTAAGTCAGGCTATTGCAAAACCAAAAACCCTTTGATTAAAAATATATTCATATTTCCCACTTTATTTCAAGTTTTGGGAACATTAAGCAATTAATTGGTTGAAGACGTGGTAGAGGGATCTCATCTTGAGCCAAAAGGATAAATTATTTACATCATCCAACAAAAGATGGTGCTCCCAATGAAATCCTTAGCTAAGCATTCCCACCTTCTTCCCTATGGGGAAAATATTTCTTCTTTCATTTGCATTACTATAAATCAAGTATTTTCATCATCTAACTTGGAAGCCACATACTGCATGATTGGAACACGTCATATTCCTTTCTGCTCAGTTATTGAATGATACAATTTTTAAAAACAAATTATTTTTTAAGGGATATACCACCACAATTTATCTGGAGACTAAAGACATTCAGTAAGTACATTTTGACTCCATTCAAGTTATGGCAATTTTAAAAATAATAGCCTGGGTTGACTTTCTTCAGTGTTAATCCACATATGTAATTGCCACCAAATTATCTAATTTGTACTGACTTTATTAAGTTATAGAGAAACATGGCATTTTCATTATTTGATTTTCCAATGAATATTTTCCTTAACTGATGATGAATCACATAAGCCATGTTTACCAATGATTATATCCTGGAAGTGTCCATGGGTATTGAAGGCATAATTTCCCTGAACCCCACAATCTAAAAAGTCCCAGAGGAGGCATTTGAAATGACTCAAACAATACAATAGTTTGAAATTGATCTGGGAATCTCATTTCCCTCTTTGTACCAAAGCTCAACTCTGTTTGCTATAAATATTATGATACTATTTTGCACGTATTAACACCAATCACTGCTGTAGCTAAAATATAACTTGCCTAATAATACAAATTAATTTTACAGGCATTGTACTTTTAACCCCTATATTCTAAAATTTATTTTTATATTGGGAGCCACAGAAGAATCTAAATGTATTCTGATTTTTAAACTATTAGTCTTTTCATGTATTTCAATGTTTAAAAATGAATTAAATATATAAAAATTTCATCATTAAAGACAACTAGATTAAAGAATGAAGTGCTGGAATAGAAATTTTTTTGTCTTTTTAGTCTCAGGGTAAAGGTTTATGTGTACATAACCCCTCACCCAATGGAGAGATATCATATTCTCTAATCATTTCTTGTTGAGTCTATTTCATAGTCATATATATTTTTATATTATAATGTATGACACCCGTGCACATCTTCAAATAAAGCAAGAGATGTTTGCTTTAAAGTGTTCATTTATTAATGGCTTATGTGAAATTGAATGAATAGACTCTTGTCCAGTAGTTTATATTTTCCTGACCCATCATGTAGCCTTTCTTGGTGTTCTGACAAGCTACTTACATTCTTTGAAACTCAATTATTTATTTGGTAAAATAAGTATCCAATTGCTTCATAGAATTATTTTTACAATTAAAAAATAAAATATTTTAAAGTACTTGGCAGAATAAAACCTATAAGCAATACTTACTAGTCCCTTTATTTTACTTTTCAAAATTATCAGCTAACTGGAATGTACTTTTTATTAAGGTTAAATAGCAGTTGATTACTTTTAAAATAGGTTACACACACACACTATATATATATATATATATATATATATATATATATATAAATATACACACACACACATGTGTATATATATATACACACACATATGTATATATATACATATATACATATATACACACACATGTATATATATACATATATATGTGTATATATATATACATATGTGTGTATATATATACATATGTGTATGTATATATATGTATATATATATGTATATATATGTATATATATATATTTTTCAGTGCGGAACAGCTGTTTTTATTTTTTT
Source organism: Leopardus geoffroyi (assembly GCF_018350155.1). Classification (NCBI taxonomy): domain Eukaryota; kingdom Metazoa; phylum Chordata; class Mammalia; order Carnivora; family Felidae; genus Leopardus; species Leopardus geoffroyi. The sequence goes on from NC_059326.1 coordinate 46,067,609, forward strand.
TTTAATATTACCATAAGAGAGAAAATATTATGCTATAATGTAGAAGTGTTAAGAAACATGGCATAATGCCTGTCAGATTGTGGCTAATGTTAATACCTTTCAAGCTGTATTAATGACTATGAAGAACAGCAAGGGTTGAAGGACAGGAAGAGAGTGGTTTGGCAAAATATTTGATTCCTTGACACGAAAGAGTGAGTAAGTCTGTATTGGTCTTCAAGCAACTGAGGCCAGTGTCCTGGGAATGCTGCTGGAACCCTGCCAATGACTGAGCTGGGAGTCATGATATGAGTCCCCATATCCAAGGGCAAACTTCCACTAGAGCCATTTACTTACAATAGATCATAGAAACCTAGGCATGGAGTATGGGTAGACCATCAAACATAAACTGGAAAACTTATTTTCAGGACACTCCCCAAAATATGTTGAGATTGGTTTAAGAGAGTCCAAGTCTTCCTTCTACTCCCAAACTGACAAAGTAAGAGAAAATATATCTTAAAGAATACATCCATACTGACTTTGAAAAATTAGTGCATAAATATTGAAGAAGCTGAAGGTTAGAAAATACATGGGTGCAAATATAGAGACGAACAAAAGTGTAGGATACTTGAGCCCTAAACACATACAGGCTGAAATATGCCAAAGGTAGAAACCCTGGAGGCAGATCGGGTCTTTAGTCAACTAGCAATGCCATTGCTTTTGGGGGTTATAAATCAGGGAGCTGCATTTGGTGCTGCTAGGTGGGCCAGGCTCTCCTTCTTTGCCCAATTGTCCTAAACATTAGTGGGAGTGATATTTATAGTCAAACTATGCTTGGAGAAATAAAGGCAGGACCACGCCTTAGGTAGCCACTAATCCCCAAAAAAGATAATCCATTTATATACATTAAAGACTATTGGCCCATATTAGAAATTCTCAAAATTTCAGGGAAACCAACCAACAACAATAATAGTTAACAAATATCAAGAAATTATGTGATAGGCACTATTCTATATCCTTATGCATTTTCTGAATTAATCTCTATAATAATTGATAATAAATATTGGTAGTTACACTTTATTTTATTTTAACTGGTGAGGGATTTTCCCCTTAAAAGACTAAATAATAACCCTCAGGTCAAACAACTAAGAAGTGAGAGAGTTCATTGGTATCTGACCTAATTAATCTGCCCTCAGAGTGTGTGCTTCTAGCAGTCATGTATGACAGTGTACCAGAAGTCTGGATCAGCTCAGAATGATTCTGAAGGATGAAAAGATAGACAGCATGAGAGACCATTTATTCTCCTATTTATCTTATAAAAGTTCCAAAAGAACTCCTACTATACAACCCAGGGATTGTACTCCTTGGTATTATCCAAAAGAGTTAAAACATGTCTACACAAACGCCTGCACACAGATGTGTGCAGCAGTTCTATTATCACTGACAAAACTTGGAAGTAACCAAGATCTCCCTCAGTAGGTAAATGGATAAATAAACCATGGTATGTCTAGACGATGGAATATAATTTGGTGCTAAAAAGAAATGAGTTATTGAGACAGGAAAAAGCACGGAGGAAATTTCAATGCATATAATAAAGTGAAAGAAGGCAGTCTGAAAAAAGTCTATATATTGTAGAATTCTAAGTATATAACATTCTGGAAAAAGCAAAATTATGGAGATAGGGAAAAGGTCAGTGGTTTACAGGAGTTGGGGTAAGTGGAGGAAGGGATGAATAGGTGAAACACAGATTTTTTAAGACAGTGAAAATACTATGTAGGATACTACATTAGGGATATGTGTCATACATTTGTGCAAAGCCATAGAATGTACAACACCAAGAGAGAACCCTAAGGTAAACTACCAACTTTGGTTAGTTATAATGTGTCAATGCAGGTTCATCAATTTTAACAAATGCACCACTATGGTGGGGGGATGCTGGTAATGGGGGGAACTATGCATGCGTGAGGGCAGAGGTTACATAAAAATCTCTGTAACTGCTGTTCAATTTTGCTATGAACCTAAAACTGCTCTAAAATATTTTTTAAAATACGAATAAAAAATAAAAAGTCCCAAATATGGGATAAAAGAGAGTAGAAATAATCAAAGAAGTAATAGAAGAAAATAGTTGAGAGCTGAAAACATATGTCTTCAGATTTAAGGATGCACTAAATACTGCACAGGATTAATAGAAATGGCACAAAACTGGACACAAATCATAATTTCAGCATCAGATGACAGAGTACATCCTAAAAGATTGCAGAGTGAAAAAAATAAAAAAACCTTTACAAAAAATCAGGATTTTAAAAAGGCATTTGAGAGCTTTGTAAGAAATCATAATTTTAAACCATGTTTTATTAATTACTTAAACTCCTATTCATACGTCAAAACAACAGAAAAAACAAATTAAGATATTTCAGATGAAAAAATAGTCAAGAATAATTTTCCATACAACACCCTGTTTAAACATTATTATAATTCTGTCATGAACTCTCCAGATGATCTTAAGGTGAGTGGTGTTCAACACTGGAAAGGAGATTGATAGCAAAGTTCTCTTATTCAAAAGAAAGATATACTCATTATGTATACATTGATCAAAAAATAATTGTGTGTTATATAGCTCAAGACAAAGACTGAAAGACTATAAAAAACATATTATGATATATATCCTCTAAACTACTAGAAAAAAAAATTACGGGAAGAAAGAAAAAGATGAAAACTAAAAATCCCTGAAAGAAAATGAAGAGAAATAACACTAGAGCATGTCAAAAAACCCAAATTTATGAGTGATCCTAACAAATGAGATTAGCTCAATGCCTTTATTAAAAGGCACAGATTATTTAACAATGCCAAGAGAAAATCTATGATGAGAAAATGAAAATCTTATGAGAAATAAAAGGAAAGCAATTTATACACAATAACTCAACATTTTAATGTAATTGACCTAAAATATGTATATATATTAAGATATTTTTACAAATAGGAAATAATTTAGCACTGGTACTATCAGGCCAAATAGGATTCAAGTCAAAATGGGATGGATTGGGCATTTGTTTTGTTTTGCTAAAATTTATATGTCATCAATATATATTCTAAAATACAAAAGAGGGAAAAAAAGAGCAAAATGACAAATGTAGAACATAGTGAAAGATATGACAATTTCTTCTGCAACTGACTTATTTTTTTTAATTTTTTTTAACGTTTATTTATTTTTGAGACAGAGAGAGACAGAGCATGAACCAGGGAGGGTCAGAGAGAGGGAGACACAGAACTGGAAGCAGGCTCCAGGCTCTGAGCCATCAGCCCAGAGCCTGATGCGGGGCTCGAACTCACAGACTGTGAGATCGTGACCTGAGCTGAAGTCGGACACTTAACTGACTGAGCCACCCAGGCGCCCCTGCAACTGACTTATTAAATAACCAAATACTATGGTAAAACTAAGTACAGATATTAAGGTATAAATAACAAAATTATGTTGAACTAATATATCTACTGCACATTTTGAATGTATCAAAAGAAAACACATTTATTTAAAACACATGAAATTGTCACAGAAACTGAACTTTGATTACAAAAGAAAATCTCAATGACATAATTTTTAAAAGCATATTTTATAGGCTATACATCAGATGACAATTGAAGGAAATGAGACAAGAGTAAAGAGGGATACCATTTCTCTACTCCCCAAACCACATGTACGGACCATATTTTTTTTTAAGAAATTAAATAATTATTCAGTAACAATGAAATAAAAACTGAAGTTATTAAATATGTTAAGTGTATTTACTAACAGTGATTCCTATATGTTTAAAAACCCTGCATCATGTCACTAAACTATTGCTTATAATATATTAAGATATAAATGTATTAAGTTAAATTTAAGATTGACTGAAAATAAAGGACTCCACCTACACCTCTAAAACTTAGAAGAATAACAAGAAGCAAAAGCAATTATTAAAAATAGAGATAAAAACAAAAAGTAATGGAGCAGAAAATAATAAGGAAATAGGTTTCATGGATATTAATAAAAAGCTGGTTCTTTGAAAAGATCAATAAAATAGGCAAACTTTTGAAAAGGTAAAAAAGAATTGTAACAAGAAGAAAAATAGCATTAACATTAGAAAGAATGTGTAACAGAGGTTAAAACTTTAAGATAATACATTTTTATGCTGAAAACATTGGAATCTCTAAATAAAAATTACAAAGTAAGAATAATTCAGAGTTCATCAGAATAAAGAATTAATCCAAATACTTGCCACAGGCAGATGACTAAGTGAACACCACTTTAAGCAAACATTCTTTAAATGTTTATTCAAATTTCACCAGGGGAAGTGAAAAATCATTAAACACTTACCATACACCAGGTACTACTCTAAGCCCCTTACATGGATAATCTCAATCAATCTTTACCATAAAACCTACAGGGTACCTAAACTTTATCTACTATCACATAGCTAGTGTGAGTGCACAAGGCCAGGTGTAAACCTAAGCTGTCCAACTCCAATGCCCACACTTAGTTTCCATGCTATTCTGCCTTCTGTTAATAAAAGCATAAACCAGCTTCTTTAGGTGTTTGACTCGTAGGTAACAATCCCACAGTTCAGGGGCGCCTGGGTGGCTCAATTGGTTAAATTCCAACTTCCACTCAGGTCATGACCTCACGGCTCATGAGTTCAAGCCCACATAGGGCTCTGTGCTGACATCTCAGAGACTAGAGCCTGCTTTGGATTCTGTGTCTCCCTCTCTCTCTCTGCCCCTCCCCTGCTCATGCTCTGTCTCTCTCTCAAAAATAAACAAACATTAAAAAAATTAAAAAAAAACAATAATCCCACAGTCCTTTTCTTCAAGTCTGACCAAAACCATACTATCATCAAAGCATAAATAAGATATTCAAAATTTACTGAAACTTCTGTAAGCATGATGGAACAAGGGGTTTATGATGGAGAGAAATTTCCTTAGAGAATTCTGCAAGTGCTTCCTTTGGGATTGTAGTTTTGGTGTCTCTTGACTCCCTTGTCCTCTGCCGCACTTCACCTTTCTAGGAAGCTCCTCGTATCCTCTTATAGACTCCTTAAAATTTTACTTGAAAATCTCTCTGTGTATAGCAGAGAGCATTGTGGGTTTCTCAACATTTAACAATACTTAGATATCCTAATCTCCTCATTAATAATCTCTTAGAGCAGGGCAAAAGCCATCATACCAAAATTAAAAAGTTTGCTTGCTGTCCAAAAAACAATCACTCCTTGGGTGGCTCCATACTTCTTTGCACATATTGTGTGTATGACATGAATAATTTAAAACTAAGAAATGTATTATATGCACTGGTTAGGAGTATAACAAATTTAAATTATATCAGTTGTATAAGGAGTCATTCTTGGAAAATGGAATTAATAGCACTATATCTAATTTTATGTTAGTAATGTTGTATCACCCTACAGAGATCATGCCCCATCAGAAATCTGATTTGACTTTTAATCCTTCTCCGTGTCTCTAATAAAACAAGAGTAAAATAAGGACTTACAAACAAGGACAACTATAAATCTTCAACTGTGCATATCTGTATATTAAAATATATTTTTAAACAATTTATTCATTTATTTTGAGAAAGAGAGCGGGGGAGGCACACAAAGAAAGGGAGAGACAGAGTCCCAAGCAGACTCTGCACGCTCAGCATGGAGCCCGAAACAGAGTTTGATCTCCACGAACAGTGTGATCATGACCCAAGCCAAAATCAAGAGCTTAACCCACTGACTCACCCAGGTTCCTCAATTAAAATATTTTTATTAAAACAACTTATTTTCCATAAGCAAGAAATAGTAAAACATAAAAATTAAAAGTACAAAATCTAGAGACAGGCTGCTTAGTGTGAATCTTGACTCAGCCATCCATTGGCTATGTGACCAGAGAAGAGTTTCTTAACCCATCGGAGCTCCAAGTTTTTCCTCTATAAAGGGATAACAATAGTCCAGCCTCAAAAGAATGTTGTTGAGATTAATGTTGAGATAATATGTAATAGCACTTAAGCATTAAAAAAGAGGGAGCTACAATTATTTTTCTGCTTTTTAAATTCTGCTTATATGTATTAACATGTATGAAATACAGTGTTTCATTTTCTTTTCTATTGATTTTTTTTTGTTTTCTAGAATTCTAAATTTATATCACCTTTAGAATGTTTTGTTTCCTATACTTTTTTATTTTTTTATTTTTTTAATATATGAAGTTTATTGTCAAATTGGTTTCCATACAACACCCAGTGCTCATCCCAAAAGATGCCCTCTTCAATGCCCATCACCTCCCCTCCCCTCCCCCCCCACCCACCATCAACTCTTGAGTTTTGGGTCACTTCATCCACAGTGAGAGTTTCAATGACCACTTTCTGTAGGTATTCTTACATTAAGGTGCCTCAGCACTCCCTATATCTTCAGCCCAAAACCAAAAGAATTTCCGATGTTTGAATAGATAAAAGCACATAGATACTCCACACTCACCTCAAATTGAATATACCTAATAGAAAAACATATCATCTTCTCAAAACCGTTTATCTTTTTTCCCCCCTTTTTCCCTCTTGGGCACCTCTCCTCTCTCAATTATAACAGCCCAAAGTTTATTACTTAATTAGTGTCTCTCTCTATTCCATCTACAAAATATTCTTAGGTGTTAAAGCCCCACAGATTCTGTCTCCCCTAATATTCCCCACATCTGTCTGCTTGATAATATGCTCTTGCCTAAACTCTTACAATCGTGCTCTATCCAGATTTGTTCCCTCCACTCTCTTTCTTTTCTATGTTACATTTTACCTAAGAAATTATAATTTATCTTGATAAACATGATGACCTCATGCTTCCTGTCAATGAACTACAGTGGGTATCACCTACCTGATGGATGGCAAACTCTCAACCTACACTTTTTCTACTTTTTCTATATCGCTACTCCACCGTGGCCCCGTACAACTTCAACATTTGCAGTTCCTTGAACAAATCTCTAGCTTTTCAATTTCCAGGTCCCATCTTCTTCTCAGCATTCAGGTTTCTAAAGAAATCCTCCCAGTATCATGTACCACCACTTCCGTAGGAAATATTCATGATAAAAACAGCAGATTTGGGGTTTTTCCCCTCAATTCTTGTGGCATTTTATTTGCAACTATATGGCAAGTTTTCCCAAAATATCATGTGAAGCTTCATAGTACTTCAGAGAGGAATTTGAATAGTGACTCTATTTTGTTTTTTTTTTTGTTTGTTTGTTTTTGTTTTTTTTTTCAACGTTTATTTATTTTTGGGACAGAGAGAGACAGAGCATGAACGGGGGAGGGGCAGAGAGAGAGGGAGACACAGAATCGGAAACAGGCTCCAGGCTCTGAGCCATCAGCCCAGAGCCCGACGCGGGGCTCGAACTCACGGACAGCGAGATCCTGACCTGGCTGAAGTCGGACGCTTAACCGACTGCGCCACCCAGGCGCCCCTAGTGACTCTATTTTGTAAGATTAGATTTTGTAGAACTACTAAAGCCTCTTGTGGTTTTGGAAAATTACTAAACTCTGTACCTTTGTATTGTGGGGGGAAATGTAAATTTACTTCCTATAAAACACCATAAAAACTTATGAGACACCTGGGTGGCTCAGGAAGTTGAGCATCCAACTCTTTATTTCAGCTCAGGTCATGATCTCATGGTTCGTGACATTGAGTCCCACAACCAGCTCTGCGCTGACAACATGGCACTTCTTGGGATTCTCTCTCTCTCTCTCTCTCTCTTTCACTCTCTCTCTCAAAATAAATAAATAAACTATAAAAAAACAGCATAACAGCATAAAAACTTAAAAGTATATACAACAGGACCAGGAATATAGTAAGTTCTCAATAAATATTCTCTTATTTAGCCACTAGTTATTAAAAATATTCTCCCAATTTCTTACTACACCCCACTAAAAGTATAACTTCCTTGAGCACAAGTATTTCAATTTTACTGTCCCTATATGTCTCTTATCTTTGTAGTCTCTGTGCAGGTCCTTACAAAGAGTAAACATGTAATAGAATTTGTTAAATTCATTTGTTGAACAATTAACATAATAATTAATGTTACAAATTCAGAAGAATTCTTAAATATGTCTGTTTTTTTTTTTTTCCACAAGAAGTTAATTGAAATTAATTCATGACATGAGAGGATAGGAATGCCTGACCTGTCAGTTCTGAGGTTAACACTGCACATGAGAACCACTGCTCATGGAAAAGTGCAGGATTTTTCTTGACAACAATTCCAGGAAATATACTGCTATATAGATTGGGGTATATCCATCCAGAATAGTATTGAATGTCTGCTATATCCATTGCTATGTCCAAATTTAGATTATGAGTAATAGAGTCATACAAAGTTTACTAACAGGAAAAAGTAATTGTTTAGACAATGTTCCTCCTCATTGTATCAAAATATTTCACACATAGTTACCAAGTGAAGGTAGAATTAAAAAAGGTTAGTTTCGAAGGCATCTTTCAAAATGCTAAAATGCACCAGAAAAAATTTGCAATATGACTTTAATTTACTATTAGAAATCTTCTACATGGTATACATTGCATTATTCTACTTTTGTATTGTCTATTTGGTGTGGTGCTATGTAGTTTTTGTGCTATGACACGTAATCATATTTCAAGGAAATATTAGAATGTTACATAAGTATGAAGTAAGTGTAAAAATGGTCAAGTTGGGTAAATATGTTATTATATGGCACAATCATCTAATATGCTTTTATCACTGCTGTTTCTCCTATGAAGTTATGAGCTTATTTTTCATTCTAGAAAAGAAATTTTGAGAAGTCCAAGTTGAAAAAACATTACTTATGCCAGTTCAGTATTGAAATGATATTAGTGAGGAATGTGAGATACAGGTACAATGCCATCATTTTACTGACCAAAACCAGATAGCACAAATTAGTGAAACCCTAGTAATTGATTGCTTATTTCACACATTGTCCCTGCAAAGTGGGTATAAAATAACTTCAATGTAGGTTAGGTCTAAAGTAAGTAAAACCTATATTAGATTTTCTCATAATTCACTTCTCTACTATCCAAATATTTCAGATTCCCTTTTCCTTACTGAATCCCAGAAAATACATGTGGCAAATTATATACAAAACTATAAACTGAAATATGGCATGATGAATAAATCACTAATGATAAAATATTTAGAATTAGTAAGAGTTTCAGTGATGACCAAGATGGAATAAACTCATTACAGCCTATATTTCCTTGTGATTGCAATAAAACCTCTGGACAGAACACAAAGAATGACTGCATTACTATGGATAGCAAATAAATAATATCAGATGATTTGGGAGGGAAGTCAAACTTGAAAAAGAAGGAAAATGCTTTGGCTTCACCTGTTTTTGCCCTCCTTCCTTTATCTCATGGCTTTTATCTGAGAGTATAAGAAGAAGAGGACAATAAAAATTGGAAGCAAATTTGTGTTTTACAAGGCAGAAGACAGGACAAAGGACCTCTGTTAGCCAGAGAATGGATTGGAAGGATGATTTTTTTTCTCTTTTTCTATTTCACCCCTGCCCTGAGAAAGCTCCAGTCATGAAGCTTCTCCACTGCCATGGCAGGGTATCTAAAATCTGAGGAAAAACCCCTCCATCGACCCAGAGGAATCAAGAAATGGACCCCATGAGCCCAAAATGTGTGGGGAGACTAATGTTGTTTTCTCTCTTTTCTCTCTTAGCTTTGTCTGAGAGTGGCCACACTACTGCAAAATTGCACACCAGCACAAAAGGTTAAACCATGAGCTTACATGCCAGAAGACAGGGAAAAGCGATCATGGCAAGCCAAAAAGCGGCTGGAAAAAATGGGGAGGTAAGGGATGGAGAAAGGGATACCTAAAAACTGTATTTGAACTGACAAAAACCCAGGCTCACCCCAATCTGGCACTAGCAGAATTGTCACCAATAGGCATGATAAAAGCTTGGAGAACTGAATTATTGTGGAGCCCAATACCAAAGTCCTACACAAATCCCTGAAAGAACAGGTACAAGGAAGCTCAAACAGCAGAGTACAGACTTTTCAACCTGAACTGACTTTGGAAGCACTGCCCATAGAAGGCAAATTAGAACTTTTGATCGGAACCTAGCTGTGTCGATAGCCTGCTATAAAATAAGAGAAAAGAGGGCACAGTAAATCTTCGAAGAATTTTAACAGGGATTAGATTTTTAAAACATGATACTAATAATGTCCAAGAAATCCAAAATCACTTGACATAGGAAGAACTGGGAAAATCTGCCCAACATTAGGAAAAAATTATAATAAAAATGTTAATCCCAAGGTGACTCAGATGTTGACATCATTGTCCAGACTTAAAGCAGTTCATCACCAAGTGCATGAGCCAAAGTTGATCACTGTCGAAATTAATAGAAATTTGCAGCAGAGAAATTGAAAGTATATTATAGAATCAGGTACAAAACTGAAACAAATATAATGGAAAAATACAACATATGAGATAAAAATTTCACTGCATTGCCTTAGTAGTAGATGTAGAAATGGAATAGAAGAGATTCATGAAGTTAAAGATAGACCAGTAGAAATTTTCCAATCTTAACAATAAAAGAAAATAAAAGATTGAAAATATAAGCAGAGCTCAGGCACCTACAGGACAATATCAGAAGGTCTAATAATCATTTCATTAGTGTTTGAGAAAGAGAAGCCAAAGTGACTGGTGCAGAAGGAGACAATATCTGGAGAAATGATGGTTTGAAAACTGTCTCCCAATTTCAACAACAGTTTGATCCTTCTCTTCATTTCAGGTAAAAATCTGCTAGTCATCCAAAGTCCAGTCTTTCCTTAGGAATGGAACTTAAATATTGTATCTGGCTAAAATGAAAAAATCCTTAATCAGTTTCATTGGTACCGGATGTGACTATGTGCTCACCAATGGGATGTAAATAGACATGATTTGATTTACTTTTAGGTGATGTCCTTCAATAAAATGGCATGTGTTTCCTTTCTCCTTTTCTCTTTCTCTTCGCCTGAAATGTGAACCTTGTAGATCTATATTGAATGCTTACTGACATAAGGATTAAGACAATGTCTTGGGGGTGAGGGTGGGGGGTTGGAGAAAAGCCAACATATAGAAGAAAAATGGACTCCAACCACATGGACTGCTAATTGAAAGACTGTTACATGACTGAGAAAAAAAAATGGTTTAAACTATTATCATTCAGTTGGAATTTTGTTAGAAGAGCTGTATATTTATCCTAAGTTACATAAGATCTAGCTCAATTACAATGCAAAGATTATCAAAAAAGTCCCTTCCACATGTTTTCTATCACATTATTTACTTTATTATCTTCATAGGATCTATTAGCATCTCAATTATCTTTTTTAATATACGTATCCATAGATTATTTTCTCTGTATAGTACCTGGATTTTACCAAGCATATATGTATGAATTTCTTTTACTAATTTTAAAACACTGAAGACTGAATGAATCAGCATGATTTTAAGGTTTTCTTTCAATGGAATTAATCTATTCACTTGCTATAATATCACATCCAAAGAAATGATGGACAATATCTGAACTTAAATAGTATTCATTTATTTTATTAATGACTTAATTAACTTGATACATTTTAAAACTGAAAACATTTTAAATGTTGAAATTTGTTAAAAATAAACACATGAGCCAAAAACCAAAAAGACACAATATTTACCTCTGAAAAAAAAAAAAAGGGCTAAGTATTTGCATTTGCCATTTCTGCAAAGCTTAATGGACAACAGCTCATATTTTATTCAGTTTTCCAACAGATGGAAGAAAATTAGTGTCACTAAGTGAGAGGTGGGAGACATTCCAAAATTAACTAGGGAGAATATAAGCAGTTCATTCCATGCCTTTCCCAACTTAAAAAAAAAAAAAAAAAAAAAAAAAAAAAAAAAAACAAACCTGTATTTTATGAAACAGTAAATTGTTAAAATGAACATAGCTTTGTGTAGATTAACAATCTGAGGAGTCAATTGTGAATGTTGAAAATTAATTGAGCTACTGGTTCTTTGAACGTCATTTCAATATTAGCTTTTTGCTACCTTTTAAATTTTATTTTAAATTTAAAATCTATTAGGACAGTTATTTTAACTGCTTTTGTTATTGCTGATGCTTTCTTATTTGCCTTATTTTTTGTCTGTTTTTCAAAGGCAAATATGCATTAGTTTGCCTGAATTACCAGCTTTACATAAACAAATTGCTTGCTAACTCTAAAACCACTATTTATCTCTTTCTCATAAAAGTGTAGAGGAATGCAAGTCTTTTAGAGCAATCCTATTTTATAAATAGCTTTGAATCCTTTCTCATGTACAAAATAATTCTTTAAAACTTGTATTTTAATTACTAGGACTAACAAAATAATAATGAGCCACTTCACATAAAAGCAGAACACCAATATATTGAGATACCTATTTAGCACTAATAAAGTAACTGTTCATTCCCCAATTAGTACACTATATGGGATAATTCTCATGGGTGGGAGACAGAAGTCCACAGTGAATAATAGATAGTTGCTCCTATTATGACTTCATTGACTGCATGAAATAGAATACCAGACCATGTTGGAGCAACAAATAATGTTAGCTGTTTGTCATATGACAAAAAGTCCAAAGACTGATGTCCAAAAACACCTAGTGAATTGTGTCAACCACATCCATACTTCTTTCTGTGTCACTTCTCTTAGTTGTGACATTTACTCTCATGTTTGTGTTCTCAAAGTATAGTTTAAGCCATTGTAAAAACATGGTTGCTCAATATTCCAGACACCATGACAATATTTTAAGCAAAAAGGGAAGTATACAAGAAGAAGGGGCATTTTTTTTCTAGAAATATATGAAAGAACCAGTTCTGTCTTTAAGGAAAGTTGGGAAATGTAATTATTTGGCTGGTTACACTGCACAAAAAACAGCACTGAACTTTTATTTTTAATGAAGAAAATTGCAAAAAGGAAAATTGTATGTTATATAGGCAACTATATGATGACTATACTTTATCAAATGTCTCTTCCCTGCAAAAAATGAGCCTGTAGAAAGACCAGATAATTTGGGAAACACACTCAGCCACTTATACAAGTTCTCTTCCTCTGAAATAAAATACTGAAAGTCAAAAACATACGTTCTAGTACCCCATTCTTCTCCCATGTTTCACTGAATATGTAAAGATAGCTTCTATATTGCTCAGACAGCTACTTCCAGATCAAGAAATTTTAAATATTAAACACAAGTTTACCCGGGGCCCCTGGGTGACTCTGTCGGTTAAGCATCTGACTTCGGCTCAGGTCACGATCTCGCGGTTTATGAGTCTGAGCCCCACGTTGGGCTCTGTGCTGACAGCTCAGAGCTTGGAGCCTGCTTCGGATTCTGTGTCTCCCTCTCTCTCTGCCCCTCCCCTGCTCATATTCTGTCTCTCTCTCAAAAATAAAGATTAAAAATTAAAACAAAACAAACAAAAAACCCCACAAGCTTACCAGACCTGAGAACCTGTTTTAAAGCTATAGCAATTAAGACCGTTTGGTACTACACGAGGATAAACAAATAGACCAGTGTAACAGAATAAATAATGTAAAAATAGATCCATATACTTATAGTCACTTGATTTAACTCAAAGGTGAAAATGTAATTAATGTTCTAAAGAAATGATGGACTTTTTAATAAATAGGACTCTGTTTTTTGAACATCCATACTGAAAAAAAAGTGAATCTTGACCACACATCACTCATGAAAGTCAATCAATCCCAGGTGGTTTATAGATTTGAACAGCAAAGGTAACACAATAAAGCAATAAAAAAAGTAGTAGATCTCCAAGGCCATTAGCTTAAAAATGATTTCTTTAAAAATATGCAAAATGTGCTAATCATAAAGAAGCAAAAATTTATGCTACTAACTTCATTAATATTAAAAACCTTTATTCAAAGATACAAGCTTCAGAAGAGGAAAAAAATCCTTCAATTACATATATCTGACAGAACACTTATATCTTATATACAAATTAATCCTATAAATCAATAAGAAAAAGAAAGACATAATGAATTCAGTGAAGTTTCAGGATAAAAAATCAACAGTTACCAACAGGATAAAAAATCAGTTGCATTTCTACACACTAACAACAAACTATCTGAAAAAGAAATTAAGAAAATAATCCCATTTGTAATAGCATCAAAAAGAATACAAAACTTAGGAATGAATTTAATGAAGGAGGTGAAAGATCTGCACACTAAAAACTCTAAGAAATTTATGAAAGAAATTCAAGGACCCCAATAAGTAGAAAGATATCTGTGTTTATAGTTTGGAAGAATCAATATTATTAAAAGTATATACTCTCCAAAGCAAACTATAGATTCTATGGAATGATTATCAAAATTCCAATGGTATTTTTCACAAAAATAGAACACACAACCCTAAAATTTATATGAAACCATAAAAGATCCCACGTAGCCAAAGCAATCCTGAGAAAAAAACAAAGCTGGAGGCATCATGCATCCTGATCTCAAACTATATTTCAAAGCTATAGTAATCAAAAATAGTGTGGTACTGGCATGTAAACAGACACATAGACCAATAGAGTTGAACAGAAAGGCCAGAAATAAACCCACACATATATTGTCAACTAATCTCTGACAAGAGAGTCAAGAAAACATGATAAGGGAAGGACAGTCTCTTCAATAAATGGTGCTGGGAAAACTGGGTATTTCTAGCAAAAGAATAAAATTGTACTCTTGTTTGTACCATATACAAACACCACTCAAAATGGATTAAAGATTTAAACATGTGACGTGATAGAGTAAAACTCCTAGAGGAAAACATAGGAAAAGGCTTCTTGATGTTTATTTTAGCAATGTTGTTTTCTATATAATCCCAAAAGCTCAGGCAACAAAAGCAAACAGCAAAAGTAAACAAGTGGTACTACATGAAACTAAAAAGTTTCTGCACAGCAAAGGAAATAATAAATGAAAAGGCAACCTCTGAAATGGGAGAAATATTGCAAACCATGTATCTGATACAGAATTAATATCCAAAATATATAACAAATTCATACAACTCAACAGCAAAAAAACAAATAACTCAGTTTAAAAATAGGCAAAGAGGGGCGCCTGGGTGGCTCAGTCAGTTAAGCATCTGACTTTGGCTCAGGTCATGACATCAGGCTCTGTGCTGACAGCTGGGAGCCTGGATCCTGCTTTGGATTCTGTGCCTCCCTCTCTCTCTCTGCCTCCCTCCTGACTCAGGCTCACTCTCTGTCTCTCTCTCTTTCTCTCTCTCTCAAAAATAAACATTAAAAAAAAAAAAAGACAAGAGATACATGCTGGAAAGAATGAAGGGAAAGGGAATGATTGTGTGCTATATATATACAGATCATACATGTGTACATATACGCTGCATATATATATATATCTACACATATATACATATATAAACATACATACATATACACACATATCTATGGTGAAGTATTGTTCAGCCAATAAAAAAAAATGAAATTCTGTCATTTGCAATAACATGGATGTGAACCTGGAAGGCATTATGTTAAGAAAATAAGCCAGACAGAGAATGGCTACTATATGATCTCATTTATATGTGTAATGTAAATAAATTAAACTTACAGAAACAAGAGTAAGATAGGGGTTACCAGGGGCTGAAGGTTGGGGGAAATGGGATGATTTTAGTCTAAGGGCATAAACTTCCAATTATAAAAGGACTAATTTCTGGGAATATATTGTACATCAGGGTGATTATAGTTCAAAATAATGTATTTTATACTTGAAATTTGTTAAGAGAGCCACTCTTAAGTGTACTCACCATACACACACACACACACACACACACACACACACAAAAGGTTCACTTTGTGATATAATCAGTGTGTTAACTAACTTGATTGTGGTAATAATTTCAAAATGTATATGTATATAAAACCATTACAATGTACACCTTAAATATATATAATTTTATTAGTCTATTATATGTTTATTCTCCATTTTACCTGGGGAAAAAAGAGAAAGAGAGGCATCACAATAGAATGTGTGCAAAAGGACTTGAACACATACTTCAAGAAGTGGTTATCTAAATGGTTATTAAATGAGGAAAAAGTTGCTTGTCTTTTTGTTGTTGTTGTCGTAGGAGAAATGAAAGTTGAAGCCAAAATGAAACACTACCATATAAATACTAGAACTTCTAAAAAGAAAGAGACAAAAAAAAAATATACGAAGTCTTGGAACGAATGTGTACCCACTATACTCCCATATATTGCCAATGGGTGTTAAAATTTGAAAACTACTTTAAAAACTGTTTGCTAATATCTATAAAAGCTGAGCAAATGCATACCTTATAACCAAGCAATTGAACTCTTAGGTATATAGCCCACAGAAATATGTGCATATGTTCAGTAAAAGAAACATACAGAATGTTCACAGCAGTTCTCTTTGTAATAGCCAGAAACTGGAAACAATCCAAATGTCCTTTAGCAGGTGAATGGATAATGCACAGTATTTTCACACAACTGAATATTATAAAACATGAAGATGAAATACGTTTTGCTAAAAATTCAAATATTCAATAACACAAAGAGCCAAATCAAGCACACATACTGAAACATCTCATTTAAGGAAGTTCAAAATCAGGCAAAAGTCATCAATGGTATTTAAGTCAGGATAGTGGCTAACATTTGGGAGGTATTGTCTAGGAAGGAGAATGAGAGAGACTTCTGCGGCACTAGTAATGTTCCATTTCTTGATCCAGGTACTGGATGTGCAATTCAACAAGCTGAAAACTTATAGTTTGTGCACGTTCCTATATACATGTTATAATTTACTAAAAAATTCAAAGTCTAGACACATAATTGGTAAATATCTTCTTATTAAAATAAATTTAACAATCTGTAAGTTTGTAAAATAAAAAAAAATTTCTCAGCAAACTCTTTTTTCTCACACTTTAATACTCCCACCTCAAAAGCAATCTTTTTTTTTTTTTTAATTTATTTTTTGGGGACAGAGAGAGACAGAGCATGAATGGGGGAGGGGCAGAGAGAGACGGAGACACAGAATCGGAAACAGGCTCCAGGCTCTGAGCCATCAGCCCAGAGCCTGACGCGGGGCTCGAACTCACGGACCGCGAGATCGTGACCTGGCTGAAGTCGGACGCTTAACCGACTGCGCCACCCAGGCGCCCCAAAAGCAATCTTTTTTAATAGTATGGTGTGAAAGACACCAATATCTTCATAGACATACGTGTGCATAGAGATTTGTGTTGGAGATATTTTTACATCAATACTCACAAATCTACTTTGTTCAGTTTAACAAATATGTAAATTTCTATAGTATGATTACAATTACCCATTTTTCATTTATAGATACTGAATTTGTTTCCTAGTCTGCTCATTTACACAAGAGTCAAGTGTAGTTACATACATGTAGTTACGGGTACTTCTATAAAAGATTTTCTAGATTTGTAATAGATGAATATGTTTTACATATTGAAATGTGCTACCAAATTGTTCCCTGGATGTATAAAGCATACATTTTATGGTATTAATTTAGATAATATTTCATAATTCCTTTCACTATAGAAAATTATATTAATGAGTGATAAAAATTTAAATACTGTTTACCCTTATAGAATTAACCCATTTATGGAGACAAAAGCTACTTAATCTATGAAAACAAAATCAGCCTCATTCAAAGATACCAAAGAATAAAGTTAGGGCCATAAACTTCTAATCTTTAACGCAGTAATATATGGGGTTGTTAGCAAGGGATTCCCAAAATAAAATACGGTATTCTTGAGGAATGACTTTAGAAAGAATGAAAGTGTAAGAGAAAGTTAATAAAAATTAGTGCAAAATGTTGATTTCCTCGAGTGTCATTCCACAACTGATGTATTCAACATTCTTCCCTGAGAATATAAGTTCTCGTGTTTCCTGAAGACAGTAAGCCTGCCAGAGACTACAGTCCTTCCCAGAGACACTTTCCACTTATATAGAACCTGACCCAAAGAAGACAATCTACAGTTAAAAGTGTTTTGTAAAAAGGTTCTGTCAGATAGGAATTATGGATACTAATGGATCTATTGCCTCTCAATTGGAGTTACCATCTAGACAAGAGAGTTAACCAACCAGTTGGTGTAATAGCAACAAACACCAAGATACATGGAGATGGATAAAAAAGAGAGAAAGTAGCCAAGTCTCTATAATGATGGAGAATCAGAGATGGACCCAAAGGGCACTGGCTTCTGAAAAAAAACATTACTCTTTTCCTGGTTTAGCCACCTGGGTTGCTGACAGATTCTTAATATAATAGAGGTAATAGATAAAGTTCTAAGCAACATTATGTTTGCCTGAAATGGTTGTTTTCTTTACTTCTTCTTGTATCTTTATATTAAATCCCACTTATTAAAGCTAGCTATAAATAATACAGAGGTAAGTTCAGTACTATGTAAAGATTTCCTAGTTAAAGTATATGCCGTTGGTGATTAAATAGTTTCTGAAATAACTGAAAAGTAGTCACAGTGATGAGAACGTTACTACTGGGAAAAATAATTGGAAAGTGATTTTAACCAAAAAATGGAACCCAGATAAGTTGAATTCCCTAATGAAGAAGGTGAACAATCTGTGTGACACCTGTAAAATAGAAAGTAATGTTAGTCTTTCTCTAATACTTCAGGAAACATATTTTTTTGTTGTTGCATAGACAAAAGATACCAGCCTGCGGATAACAGAGTTTCAAGGAAAAAACAGATATGATGGTTACTCACATCACAGATTGAAGGGGCAATAAACTGTCAATTAATGTCAAATAATACCAATCCATTTTAATTGACATATTTTAACATATATTTTAATGGTGGAGTATTAGTTATATGCCAAAATTCTCACAATTCTTTTATAATGTTTATTTTTACATACACTTTTGAAATAGATTGTTTTTCAAGACATGCTACGCCATTTGTAATTGGTATTGTATTAATTAGAAAGATAGATAGCTTCACAATACTGAGGTTTATTAAAAATCTTCTATATTAAAGTCTCTCAGTAGAATTTTTAAAAGTTTTCTTTAAATTTCACTTACACATTTCTTGTCATTGTGTCTTGTCATTTCATGACACATTTCTTTGTCTTTCTGAGATGTTATACATGTCTTTGCTGTGAATAGAAACTTTTCTTCACTTATACATTTTATCTGATTTGGGACCTATATATGACTGCTTTTTAATTAGTCACCATATTTATTTCTCCTTCTGTCTGTCTGCCTTTGGTTAAAAGTATAAAAATCATTATCAACAAAATATTGCTTGCGTCTTTAAATTTTTTATATTTCTTGTTATCCTTTGTAGACTAATTGTGTTGATTCCTACTTTGAGAACAATTTTAAATAATGATGACTGTGGTGGGGCCTCTGTCATGGTCTTGACTTCAGATGGAAGATTTCAAGCTGACTCTTCTTATGGGACATTTTGTGTTATGTTATAAAGGCAACAATCTAGTCTACTTTTAAGATTCGCTAAATAATCACATATTGATCTTAAATTTTATCAAATGTCTTATCATCATCTACAGAAATTATCTTGTTCCTTTATCATATTGACATGTTAAATGATATGTTGATAGATTTTCTAATTTTGAACTACATTTATGTTCTTGGTAAAAATCCTGTTTATTCATGTTAGCATTCCTTGGAATATTCATACATGTCTTCTAAAAGATTCTAGTTTATATACTTATAATTGAGACAAGCCTATTTTGTGTTGTTGTGATTGTTAGCTGTGGATGTCAATAGAATACTATGCTTATAAAAAAGTCTTTAGAGGGGCATCTGGGTGGCTCAGTCGGTTCAGTGTCCGACTTCAGCTCAGTTCATGATCTCGCAGTCCATGAGTTCAAGCCCCATGTGGGGCTCTGTGCTGACTGCTCAGAGCCTGGAGCCTGCTTCAGATTCTGTGTCTCCCTCTCTCTCTGACCCTCCCCCATTCATGCTCTTTCTGTGTCTCAAAAATAAATAATGTTAATAAAAAATTTTTTTTAAATGTCTTGAGAATTCTTTCCTCTTTCATTCTCTGTATATTTAAATTTTTTTCAATATGAGGTTCTATTTTTTAAAGTTTACATGATTAATATACAAAAGTTTGGGTTCTAATGTATTTTTTAAGTTTTATTTATTTATTTTGAGAGAGACAGAGACTGCATGAGTGGGGGCGAGGGGAGGGGTAGAAAGAGGGAGGGAGAGAATCTCAAGCAGGCTCTGTACTGTCAGTGCCAGTGGGGCTCGAACCCACGAAACCATGAGATCATGACCTGAGCCGAAACTGAGAGTCGGACATTTAACCGACTGAGCCACCCAGGTGCCCCAGTTCTACTGTACTTTTGTAGCAGGCTAGTTTAAAATTTATCCATTTTTTTCTTGAGTAATAAATTTGCTCAGTTTTTTTTTTAATTTCCTTTTAACCGAATATAAAATTTATATTTTTTCAAAATGCATCATGTATTTCATAGAACTCTTTATATTTACTTGGCTGAAGTTAAACAAAATGATCTCTTAAATCTAATGGTGATTAGTATATTTGTCAATAAATTATTAAATGACATCTGAATTTTTGATTATTATTTGTTTATTTAGTTTTTCTAAAACATGTATTTATTTTTATGACAGAATGCACAATTCTCATTAGGTAACATCTAATAATTAGAAAGAATCATTTCATTCAATGTCCTCATGTTATAAAGAACAAATCCAGAAATCCAGAAATACTGGATGTATAAGTGATTTATCAAGAATTATATAACTGCTTATGTATATCCTTCAATCTTTGTCTAGAATTTTCCTCTATGGAGCAAATACAAAAGGACCCATTACAAGACGTGTATCTTAGAAAAATGTATTGGATTCCTACTCTAGGACCCTTGTGGCTTTGGAGAAATTGCTTAACCTCTCTGTTCCTAATTTTTTCCACCTTTAAAACAAGGTAAATAATGTACCACCTGCCTTGTAGTGTTGTTGTTCCAGTGTTTGGTAAATAATCCATTTAAAAAATCCGTTTATTTTTGAAAAAAAAAAGATGGATCACAATCCTGTGAGTTTTAAAACTACTCTGTATTTCATATAACTTTATTTTTTTTTTATGTTTAAACTTTACTGTCCTTGAGTTGACATTTATAGTAAAATCCACAACTGGATTTTAAAAAGTTCTAAGTAAGAGTTTTCACATCTAATGTAAAATACCAAGTATGCAACATACAAATATATATTACATTTATTTTACTTCGTGTATTTTAATCTACTACTTTATTATTGAAATCAGGCCTATCATTTGAGATTGTTTGTCAAGTATCCCTTATGAATATTCCGTTTTCTTTTCTCTTTAAAGTCTCTGTTTAAAAAAATAACTCTAGCCTTTTCCTGGTATTCTTTTCTTTGAACAAACGCTTTATCTCTGTTCCAGTCCAGTGTTCATTACCACATCAATAAGCCTGTTTGGTTTGCCTTCCATCTTAATATGACTGTTTATATATTTTTCTGTTGCTTTTGCTAACGATTCTGCTTTGCCAATTGTGCTGTTTGAAGTATACATGTCCTCCATCTGCTGTAACATTTTGTACCCATGTCCCAGCTGTACTAATTCTATTAATTGCATAGTATTTATTGAACTTTATTACCCAGAATTAATCTTATGTGTTAAAAGAAACCTGAATTACTTATGGACAAAACCGTTCTAGATTCAATATTTTGTTCTTAGAGTTCATTTATAAAATAAAACATTTGTGCTTTTAGTTTTCTTTGAATTGTGGCCCTTAAATGAATCTAATAAAATATTGGATCCATTCATCTTGGCACAAATGGGATTTTTTGTGTGTGAGAAAAATAAACTGTCCTTTCACTTTCTTTGAGAGCAGTGCATTGGTGATGATCTTGAAGTGTATCGTATAGATTCTGGCAAAAGTATAGTCCAGAATCTATAGCTAAGAGCTTTACTTCACTATCTGCCTCTTAATAGATCTTTTAGCATTAGACATATCATTAAACTTCCCTGAGCCTCCATTTTCTACTTTGTAAATTTTTATTTTTATTTTATTTTATTTTTTTTTTTATCTATTTTTGGGACAGAGAGAGACAGAGCATGAACGGGGGAGGGGCAGAGAGAGAGGGAGACACAGAATCGGAAACAGGCTCCAGGCTCTGAGCCATCAGCCCAGAGCCCGACGCGGGGCTCGAACTCACGGACCGCGAGATCGTGACCTGGCTGAAGTCGGACGCTTAACCGACTGCGCCACCCAGGCGCCCCCTTTGTAAATTTTTAAATTGGCATTTTAAAACTCACGTAGAGTGGCTTAAACAATACTAACTTTAAATAGAATAGAGTAGCACGTATGCAACAAAATTATTGCACAGTGCCTGAAACTGTTTCTTCTTCCATAGAATAAAGTAAATAGACTAGAATGCACTGGGTCCCTTTCTCTTGTAATCCTCACTGGTTCTGCTGTACATTTCACATTTTATAATACGAATACAATTATATTTTTCCTATCTATGCACTGTGTCTCCTGTCTTCCCAACACTTTGTTTTTCCAGAGCTCCTTCTTTGTAGTTATTTACACCTTTCAGTCACAAGTCCTTAGAGCCTAATTAATACTAAGGATAAAACTTTGACTGAAACAGACAGAATCTATGTTTCTGATCCAGTCATAAAAAGTTAAGTCATTTAGGGGCGCCTGGGTGGCGCAGTCGGTTAAGCGTCCGACTTCAGCCAGGTCACGATCTCGCGGTCCGTGAGTTCGAGCCCCGCGTCGGGCTCTGGGCTGATGGCTCAGAGCCTGGAGCCTGCTTCCAGTTCTGTGTCTCCCTCTCTCTCTGCCCCTCCCCCGTTCATGCTCTGTCTCTCTCTGTCTCAAAAATGAATAAAACATTAAAAAAAAATTTAAAAAAAAAAAGTTAAGTCATTTATTTATTTACTACAAATGATGATTCTCATTGAACACAGAGCTTCGGCATTTGAAGCCAAAACTGGGTTTGAATTCTGGATCTATTTACTATTTCAGCATCCTTGGACCAATCACTTAAACTGTCTGAAATGTTTTTACTATCTCTGAAAAGAAATTGATACTTCTTTTTCTACCATCCAGATTCCTGAGAATCAACTACGATAATGCTCTGCATTTTGTACATTAAAAATGCCCAGAAACTATTAGTTATATTTATTTATATGGCATTATGAATTCCTTGTCAATTACCCTAAAAGCCAAGGAGCCTAGTCATGAAGACAGTCCCTCTCCTGTGAGGATGTTTGGAGAGAAAAATAACCTGGAATCCGTGGCCACATTGTATATATGCCAGGGTAGTCAGAGAATGAGGCAGGAAAATTGTCCCTTGGGCAGGAAGATAAGAAGTGAGGCCCTACAGCTCCTGACCTCAAGTACCTTGTTTTTACAGGCATCCAGCCAGGCTCTGGAGAGCTCCTACTCTAGAAGTAGGTAAATTAGCAGTTAGATTGTAAAGGGTGATTAGTGCTTAGTCTCTGATGCATTCAGCCAACTCAAGCTACTAAGACTTGTCTGCAAATTATTACAAGGCATTTTTTGGGAGCTACCGGTTCATCAAGTTAAAGATAACAAAAACTCACATAATTTATCTAAACAAACGTCTATAGATACCGGGTCTCAACATCTCTCCTTTCCTTTCCCTTACTCAATTCTTGCTAGAAGTACGGGAAGTAAACTCATCCAGAACAGAAACAAGCACAAGTCTAAGCCACAAGCATCACTGAAGCCTCAGGCATGCACAGTTGAACAAGATATTATTAACCTCGTGGAGCTGCAGCGTGCAGGTGTATGTCAGGTACCAACACAGGCCTGTAACAGTCTGGGGGTTATATGCAAGTACAGAGGTTTACCTTGTCTAACTTAAGCAAGATCTTAAGAGATCTTAATTCACTGAAAGTGTAATCCAGGGCTCACAGAATTAACAATAGTCTAAAAACACACGGTTTAGAAAGTGAGCATGAAAAAAAACAGGCTGAAAACAGGAACCATAGCAAAGCCCACTTAAACTCTGCTGGCTTCACAGAGAAAAGATGCCACAGTAATTATGGCATTTCAACATTGTCATGTTCTGTGCCAATCACTAAAGATTCAAATTTGCAGGAGATAGATTATAATAGATTGAACCTGAACCACCTAAGTCACCCCTGATGGGCCAGTAGGGGGATAGGGAAGCTATAATTCCTCCAGCTTTCAGACTGAGGGTGGCCACTGTCTCCTAACAGGACTGTACACAATTGAGGATTGCCTAGAAGAGAGACTTTTTTGCTAATAAAAGGATCTAAGAATGATAAATTCCATTTCACGGACCTAAACCATGGTCTCTCATGATCCAATTGAAGCATTCTTATTCCAGGCAAAGGTTCTTAAACATGTTCTTAAAATCATGATCATTAAATCAACAAAACCAATAGAGCCATGTTACAAAACACAGCTATGCAGGAGTATATTTTGCCAGTACCATGGACAGGGGAATCGACAACTACCCAAGCAACTACCAAAGATGGTGTTCAGTGCCTTCCATATTGCACATAATGGGCATTCATCTTTCACTCAGCTACAGGCAACAAAAGAGATTTAAGGCAGCTCTTAGGTGACATGTCGCCAGTTTATAGATTCCTACCAGAAACCAAAATATCACTTGGTGGCGATCCACTTAAGAGCTGCTGACAGGCACTATTACCTATTTACCCAAAAGCAATTCACAGACCAACCCCCCTTCTTTGCTGCTAGATCTTACCTTTTCATTTAGAAACTAAAAGTGTCAAAGACTCATTTCCCCTGCCTCCCTCCTTCATCTAGGGGATGGACAAATGATTCAATAGATGCCACTAAAATTTCACAGTAAGTGATCTGGGTAGAATCTTGATTAAAAAAGAGGTATCCAAGGGGAAAAAATCTTCTTTCTTTTTTGATATTATAATCTGAGGCTGTTGTACACAGATTTGTTATGAACATTCAAGTACCTTAAGAAGATAGAGAAATTAATTTTAGAGAAGCTAACTCAGAAAGCCTTGAAATCACTTCTCTCTGGAATGATTGACATGTGAGAAAATCTGTCCAGTTTTAAGCCTTTGTAGATGAGTTTTACGTTACTTGCAACCAAAAGCATACTGACTGATAAGTAATTTGAGAATGGGAAGTAGGTTTTCACATTTAAGAGATCCTAAGAGAAGAATTGGCAGAGTATAGGATACAGAACTGAGAACTTAACTATCATAGGCTGGAAAGTTGGCAGTCATCATGAAGCAGTAAGCATGTGATGAAACAGTTTCCTGATATACCATGGAATATTAACTAGCCCTGAATGTTTAATGTTATGGGAAATGACAAGACAATTCAGAATATTGGTATTTGTCGTTTATTACTTGTGGCATTTTGCGAGGTCCTATAGAAAAGATAAACCTAGTCTAAAGTCAGCTGGTCTGGGAGAAAGCAAAGAGGGAAATACGGCCCTTTAATAGTGGTGGTTCCCATCTCTTTCCTTATCTTCCACCATTCTAGTGAATCTGAGCCTATTTAAAGGATTGAGATTTAGGCCAGTTTCACTTTGGCAATAGTGTCCCACCTATTTTCCACCTTACAACTGGCCCCGCTGGTATTCACAGCAATGATACCTTTCAAACTCTTGCTTATAGTAGAGAAACCATTTATGTGTGCCTTTTAGGGCTTTCTCGAAGTATCTACATACTTTTTTCACTGAGAAAAAACACTGAATTTATTATACAAGTGCACCCTGGGTTTAATACAAATTAATCTATACACTGAGACCGCAGACTATATATCACATTTATAAAAATGTATGAGTTTAACAAAGAATTCAAACATAGGTACCAATAAAGAATAGAAGTTCAAGTAATAGTGTGCCTCATGACAAACATATGCTATATGAGATGATATACATTTACATCAAAAAAAATCAGGGGTGATTATTTACTACTTAAAGAATTTATCACTTACAACAGAGGTTGTACAACTTCCAAATGACTTTTAAATTTTGATGTGATTTCTAGAAATTTGATTTGCATGTAATTCATAACATATATATGGTGTCAAAATAAGCAAATTTATTCTTTATTGTGTGTTATTCTTTAAGACAATAATCACTTAAACCAGAGATTGGAAAACTATGACCTTCAGAATAAATGCTTGTTTTGTAAATAAAGTTTACTGGAACACAGCCATGCCCATTTGTTTCAAACTGTCTAGGGCTACTCTGGGAGTACAATGGCAGAGTTGAGTGGCTGAGACAGATAGCATTTCTTGCAGGCCCCAAATAGTTACTATTTTAAAGGGACAAGACTTTAAGAAAAACTGTATGCCAATATGCCAACTCCTGCTCTATTTTTTAAAGGAAATTGATACCTCTATTAAGATGTGAAAGTGGGTTTGTCTAGGGATCAACTAAAATCTGGACTTTAAGTTTTGTTGATTCCAATCTAAAGACTAAAAACACAAAACTTAAGTTGTGATTTCAAAGGAATTGTAACAACTAGAGCTTTTAGCTTCATCTCCTCCCTAAGTGTAGTCTCCCTTCTTTCCTTATTCTAAATGATTACAGCAATACATGTGGACATACCTGTGGCAGAATCAAGCCAGGTGCACACCAAGGCTAGTGTGGACAAGACAAGATTTCTCAGCCTCACCTACAGTTGGTTTAGGGCCATATGATTGGGTTCTGTCACTGGAGTAAACAGAACTGATCTATGCCCTGCCAGACCTATTCATAAAATGTCCCATGTAATCCTCTAGTCTCTCTCCCACTTACATGGCTGAAAGTTCAGGATGCTGAGATGACCCAGACACTAATGGAAGGATCCTCAAGTCACTCCCATTCACATGGGAGATAGAGAAGTCCCCTGTGAATGGGAGATGGCTGAAAGCTCAGGATGCTGACATGGCCCAGACACCCGAGGGTCTCTCAGGTCACTATAGGAGAGTCACCCAAAAGATCCTCACAATCTACCTTGGACTGTGGTGAAGGAAAAATGGATATTTTCACAGTAGGGAGCAAATAAAATGTGAAGTTATTTGTTGAAGCAACCGGTATACATTATCTTGACTAATATAACACTACACAAAGGTTTTAATTAATTTTATAATCCTCTTTTTAAATTTGTAAATTAAATTGGTTATTCTCTTTCCATTTTCTGGTACCAATTCACTTCCAAGATGTTTGTGAATGTCTAAAAACATGTGATCTCATTTCCATTTTTTTCTCTGTTTCCCACTTTTGCTGAACTTGATCTGATTTCCATTTTGCCATTAGAAGATTTTCTCTTTTCTTTCTACCATGATAAAGTTATGAAAAACAACCTGTTTTCCATAATTATTTGAGAATACCGCTCACACAACCTTTACCAAATGTTTTTAGAGGATGAATTCTATTATCATGAAACAAACACATACATTTTAAGCATTAGGCAAACCTCTGAAAAGTCTTTTAGTCTCTCCAACTTCCAGGAATTTCTCCCTGACATATATTTCCCTCACCCATTTCCACCTGTTCCCTCATTTCCTCTTCTTTCTCTTTTATTCTCTGTTCCCCCAAGGAACTCCTTTTAACATTTTCTGCCAATGTGTTTTCTTATCCTAGTTTTAGTTCATTCAAGATCATACTCATACTCAAGTGCATCCATTAGGATGTGCTCATTAAAAAAAAAAAAAAAGTTATTCACTTGACAACACTTCTGTAAATACCACTTAAAATAACATCTTTTTCTTCTCACCCCGAGGACATCTCTCATCTTCAGAGCCCCACCTCCACCCCTCTTCTACCCATCCCCCATGATCTGAAGAGAGTCTCCAAGGATATACTGATCTACATTTTTAAGAACATATTTTAGTACATAGGCCAGAAACATATGGTTAGTAAAATATGTGAGGTTTCCAGGTTTCCACATGTGAGAGATCCAGGCCTTGGGATCTCTGGTTACCATGTGATCCTTCAATGAGGCACTCATACAAAGATGCTGCTGTTCTTTCCAGCACATCTTACAGGTTCTACAGGCAGTTCAGTACCAGCTAATTCTTAAACCCAAGCTTATAAAGATCAAACTCTGCCATTGAATTTCTTATGTAATGGTTGAATTCAGATCCCTGAATTACTAAAAGGGAAACATAGACCACGTGTCTTGATCAATGGTAGTAAACATCTCAGATTACTTCTGTATTACACAAACACTGTGAGCTATATCTATTAGAAACAACAAGAAAAAAAAAAACGTTCAGAAAAGAGATAATACAATGAAATTGGCAGAATAGTGATTTTTGCAGTCAAGGCTTACAAAACAAAAAGAAAGCTAAACTGAAATAAACCCAAGCCTTAGAACTATTTGTTAGAGTGCAGTGGGTGAAGGCGTGTGTAAAAAGTCCTGACAGAGCCATATTATAGTTCTCTATCGGATTCTTATGCAGGCTGGCATAAAGCTACCATTAATTGCTTGAGGGCTATATAACCCTTTTTTATTGAGTTTATTGAAAAGAGTTTTTGAGAAATGTCTATCCAACTCTGGTGAGCTGAGTAGGTTAAATAAAGCTTAAACAAAGCTTTTTCCATCTCAAGCATCCAAGTTACTCGGCATTTTCAGAATCACAGTGAGACCCCAGAGACAAGAGTCGACAAAACCAGGCCATAAAATCAGGAAGGCATTGAATGTTTGGATTCAGGACTAGACACGGGGAAAATGAAAAGAATGCCTTTAAAATGTGCACTCTCTGCAACAAAGCAAAACCAATTTACGAACATTTTTTTGAGACTGCAGAGGAGGGACATTGTGTTTTCAGAAAGTAAAACAAACCTAAAGTATTTGCAAATCCTTTATGTGTCCATGTTTTCTAGGGCTCCCCATACATATTTCTAACAAGTTGTTTACCTGAGTCTTAAATAATTTCGGGGTTCCTCTTTAATCAT
The DNA here is from genome assembly GCF_018350155.1 of Leopardus geoffroyi. Classification (NCBI taxonomy): domain Eukaryota; kingdom Metazoa; phylum Chordata; class Mammalia; order Carnivora; family Felidae; genus Leopardus; species Leopardus geoffroyi. Next base: position 46,096,531 of record NC_059326.1, read on the forward strand.
GTGGCCACATAAAAACATTGCTGGGGCCCTTTCCAAAGCCTTGCTAATTAAGTATCTTTGTCAGTAAGAGACCCAGAAACTCCACCTTACTAACTTCGTACCAAATCTCCTTCTCTATTTCTTAAAGTTTCATTTTATTGACCAAGAATTCTCCTATCAAGAAGTGTGCAAAAAGTTAAATATTAAGTTTGAAGCAAGCATAAGTTTTTGTTCCATTTTTAGAAATTAATAATAAATATTTGATGCTGTCATTTCCAAATTCATCTTATATTTGGGTCAATATTAAACTTACACATACATCATATTATATTCACTCTAAATATAACATTATGCATATCACTTCCTGAAACGATTGATTCAAATATTTTTATTCCAGATTTCCCTTTTTATCCAGCACTAACCCTCTATTTTCTTCCAATTTTGAAGCATAATATTATATATTATTCTAACTTACATCTCTATTTTTAAGATTATAGTTTTCTGATCTGTATTAACAAGTTGATATTTTGTCAATTTCATAGGTAATAAATGTTATGTTTCAAAAGCAATCTTGGTAGCCACATGGACACCAAGTTATTCGTTATTTTTGAAATGTATCATGCTAAATTTTATAATGATTAGTAGTTTTTCTTTCTTTTCTCATTCTCCCTTCTCAATTCATGGACTTGCAAATATGGGTTAGCTCCTCATCAATATGTAAAGTGAGTCTGAAACACTGATTTATACAAATATATTTTCCTTAACATCAGTCAAAAACAGTAAATGCACAATATCATGTACCCACATAAACAATACTTTTGAAAGCATTTTATTTAAAAAAATATCTTAATTCTTAAAATTTTTAAAAATCAAGTCTTTAAAATTCTACTCTAAGATTAGGTAGATTTTCTCCTATATTTTCTTTTAGGTTTTTGTTGTTGTTATTGTTGTTGTTGTTGTTGTTATTTCATTTACCTTTGAATCAAATTGATACTTTAGTTAAAAATCAATCAAACAGGGGCACCTGGCTGTCTCAGTCAGTAGAGCATGCAACTCTTACTCTCAGGTTGTGAGTTCAAGCCCAATGTTAAGCATGGAGGCTACTTAAAAAAAAATCATTCAAACATTCCCATGTGGATCTATTTCTGGCTATATAGTCTTTTCCTTTCATCCTGAGTCATCTTAGGTAAGTTTGTGGTTTTAGGAATTTGTACATTTTATCTAGTTATCTAATTTATTGGTTTGTATAAGTGTTTATAGTGTTCTCTTACAATCTTTTTATTTCTGTAAGGTTATTGTAATGTCCCCACTTTCATTTCTAATTTTATTTATTGGTGACTTCTCTATTTTCTTAGTCCATCTAAACATTTTTCAATTTTGTTGGTCTTTCTAAAGAATCAACTATTGGTTTCATTGATTCTATTGTTTTTCTAATCTCTATTTTAGTTACCTCCACTCTAACCTAATTTTTTTTTTTTTAATTTTCTTCCTTCTGCTAGCTTTGGATTAGGTCACTTCTTTTTCTCTCTCCTCAAAGTATAAAATTAGGTTACTGATTTAATTTTGTTAATGTAGGAATTTACAGTTTTCATTTTTTTTCTGAGCACTGCCTAAGTTTATTCTTACAGTTTATTGGGCTTCTTGGATGTGGAGATTCATGTCTTTCATCACTTTAGGGGGGTCTGTTTGGTCATTATTTCTTCAAATATCCTGTCTGCTCCTTTTTTGCTTCATCTCCTTTTGGTACTCCCATAATGTATATGTTCTGTTCACTTTTCTTCATCCCTCTTTCTTTCTGCCCCTGACTCAATAACTTCAACTGTCCTATTTACAAGTTCATTGACTCTTCTACCTGCTCAAATTTGCTGCTGGATGCCTCAAATAAATTTTTCATTTCAGATATTGTACTTTTCAGCTCCAGAATGCTTCATGTTTATAATTTCTATCTCTTGACTGATATTCTAATTTTATTTACACATCATTTTCCTGATTTCTTATAGTTCTTTACTCATGAATTCCTTTAGCTATTGTAGCTATTCCTTGAGTTTTTAGCTATTTGAGTTGTTTTCAAGTTTTCACCTCTGAAGTACGATCTTCTTTATTTTCTCTCCATTTACTTTGTTCCTTAGAATGAGGAATATTTCCTGTTTCTTTCTACATCTTGTGATTTATGTTTATTGAAAACTGGGCTTTTAAAAATTAAAATATATTAACTCTGGAATCAGATTCTCTGGCTTCCCCAGGTTCTGCTGCCTTTTCAGGTATTGAAGACAATAGTAGTCTACCTGTCCAGTGACCTCAAACTATTCCCACAAAGACTTCACTCCTTGCCATGTACAGCCACCAACATCTCTGATTCCCAGCTTGTATTCAACTAGTGTTTTGATACAGATATCCTTGAATGTTAGGAGCCAACAATAAAAAAGGAGCTAGCCTTGTCATATTGGCTCTGTTTGGTCACTCCTTCCATACTTAGCACTCCTTCCATACTTAGCAGTCAGCCCAAAGTGAAAGCTTGGGGTATTCTCAAATATTCTCTGAGTCTTGACCAGGGCATATGCATGGCTTTGTAAATGCCCCAATATAGATGCTGCTTTTGAGTGTTCTAATTTCCCCAAGAAACATCTTAGTTTAAGCTCAGTCAAGTCTCAGGTGCTCTATTGTTTGTTTTGACTATTACCTTTTCCTAATGCTTATGAAAACTGTATGTAAGCTTGCAGTGTTTTTAAGTAATGCCCACCACTAGAGTTCCCAGTTAGGTGACAGAGAGACAAGATAAGTGCTTTACATCAGTCCTTCAGGCAGCCCCCAGACACGTTTGAAGAGATGCACAAAATAATTTGCAAATAGCTCTGCTTTGCTCCCTCTGAAATAAGTGGGATCCCCCCTGGAAATGCAGGCTGTTGTTTTAAAACAAAGACCTCCACAGCCATGGTGAAGGGTGGACAAGGGCAAGTAAAAACACCACAAAACTTTCCAATCTCCTTAAATTTACCTTTTTCTTGATTCAGCAGTTGCTTGGCTTGTGTAAACATCTTGACTGCTTTCCAAAGTTCTGATAAATTTGCTTTGGACAGTTTCTGTTTGTTTTTTCAATGTTTCCATGGGAGGAGGAGAGCTAGTAGCTGCCTTCCACAGTTTTACTGTCACTTCCTTTATGCCCATTCTTGAAGTGACTGAAGTCTTGTGTTGAGAAGGATTGTAAGGCTAAGTCAAGTCAAGTGGGAGAAAATGTCAAGATTGAGTAGTTATGTCTGTTATAGCATATTAAAAAGAACATAACAGCAAACAGTCCACATAGTTACCAACTCCCGACAACCCCAAATAATACTACATGATTTGGTCAACTACAGTCTAGAATAGGGCCATGATTACTGAATTATCACTCTCATACTGACTGGAAATATTCAAAACTATACCTGTGCATATATATTTTCATGAGGGAGCATGCTACTGACACAAAGATACCCATCTCTCCAAGGAGAAGATGCTCTTAACAGTGTGTTATGGTGAATCAAGAGGAAAACTTAGTATCAGATATACTTAGGTTCAAATTATGGATTTACTCTTTATTAGTGTGAATTTAAGCAATTCGTTGAACTCTTGGCTTAAGCAAGCTTATTTCTAAAATGTTTCATTGAATTTGTTCTTAATTTTTTTCAACAGTTTGTTGAAAACAGCAAGCAAGATATCTGTGAACATGCTTCAATCTACTAATATTGATGATTACTATTATGACAGCTAGAGTAACACCAGCCCCAGGCATAGGCTATTGAGAAGGTAAATAACAGGAGGTAGTGAAGTTGCTCATAACCAGGACAACAGTGCTCATCTATTTTGATTTACTCAAGAGGATCTCAGTTCATAGCCATTAACCCAACATACAAATACCGTCCTCTTTCAATGTTAAAGTGTTCTGATTTGGATAAACTAGAAGGTTGTCCCAAGAATGATGTTATGGATATCATACCATAGTATATTGAGCTCCTAGAAAGGATTCCAACAATAATTTCCTAGTGGTTTACCAGAGAAGAAAAGATCAATACCTCTGTACTAGTGATTTCATTGGAAATATATTCCCTCTTCTTTATCTTGCCTTCCCTCTCTCATTTTCTTCTATGAGTTGCTTCCCACAACTACCATTCTTTTTTTTCTTCCCTAGCAAGAGAAACTCAATTTTCAGTTGGGCATATTGTTGCCTAGAATAAAATACAACAATTCCTAAATCTCTTGGAGTTTTGCCAACCAGATTACTATGTTCTGCACAATGGTATATAAGTGTTGGGTAGAATAACTAGTAAAGTTATTAAGCAAGATGATTCAAGTCAGAGGAACAAAAAAAAAAAAGGTGGAGAGTTGCTTCCCACTTTGTCAGATCCATTCAATAATTTGCCTCTTGTGGTTTGTCATGTAGACATGATGGTCAGAAGTGTAGCAGACTCCTTGAGCCTTCAAGTGAATTTAGAGACAAGTACCATTCACTGGATAGGTGCACAACAGAGACACAGACCAGGCTTCCCGAAAGTACTGGATGGAGTCTTACCCACCTGTCCTGGACTACTTAGAATATCAAAGAGAGAAATAAATTCATGTGATGCTTAAGCAATTACTTTCTGGGTCTCCGTTACTCTCAGTCTATCACGATCCTAATTTACACAGAATTTGTTACATGGGCATGAAACATTGAAATATTGGAACCTGAAATATGCCCCTACTAAAGAATAAAATTCAACTGAGTGAATTTGAAAGATCTTTTGGGCTTTATGTAGCAATTCATGAAGGAGTAGCATCCAATCTAGCAATAGAAAGCAACTATGAAGAACCGTAGCTGGCAAGAGACTTCATAAGCAAAAGAAAACAGAACAGGGAAGTTCTCCTGGGCATTTGCTGATTGGTTAAAGCAGGGTTATCTACTTTCCTTGTATGGAGCAAAGGGGTTCCAGGAGCAGGGTCAAGTATCTTAGGCTGAGGAGGCAAGTGCTGATTTGTTGATCTAGGTCTTCCTTCTCTGGGAGAGTTAAGCATAGAAGCTTCATTAAGTTTTGGTTTACTGACATGGGGCTGAGCATGAGTGTCTCCATTTGGGGCTTGATCTGGTTATTCTAACACCTCTGATAGTATAGGCTGGGAAACTGGCAACACTTATAATTCAATGCTAAAACATTTGGTCAAACTGCTGCCTGCCTTTCCTTGGAAAGCAGACAAAAGGCCGTCTGGAAAGCAGACTAAATGGCCTTAAGGGAAAGTGTGGGAAAATTAGAATGTTGTCTGTGCTGGCTGCTTTTTGCTGCTTTCAACAAAGTTCCAGGATTGATGAACTCATACTCGATCCAGCTTATCTGCAGGCAGAGATGTTAAGGCGCTGTCTCTCTGTGTGGCCTACAATCTAAATACATTAAATTAGGAGCCTTTCAGGATTTAAAAAGAAAAAAAAATAACTGCTCTATGTTCCAAACGAAAGCACTTACAAGTCTACTCTGAAGAAGCAGTTTTACCAGGAGATAAATCACTGGCCCCAAAGCATTTAAAAAGGCCTTCCATTAATAGTGCTCAGTCAGACAATGGGAGGCCAGCTAGCAGCAAAGATCAGATTAAGTATGTTGTCTTTCCACCCAAGTCTATTCTTTTAAGTGGTCTCAAGGTAGAATCAGGCTTAAAAACTACCAGATCTGGAAGCCAAAAGAAGCTATAAACCTTGATGGCAACTGTCTGTTACTGTTAAAACTTTAATACCTGAACCTGTATTGGAAGGAAATGGGCTTTAGAATCTTTGTAGTCTCCATGAAGAGATACCTTCCACTGCCTAGATCAGAAGAAGCCCAAGGTTATGATGGGGAAGGAATAACCCCTTCAGAAGGTGGGGTCTGGAACAAGCGACCAGAGAGTACAATGGCAGAAGAGTTTCTCCAAAAGGTAGAAGTTGAAGAAATAGATAATATACCACAGAATGTATTCTACCACCAGGCTAAGGGACTTCACTATTTGTAAGTATCAGGATTCCAACATTTTCATGAGCTAATAATGCCAGTATTTTCTACTTTACGTTTGTTCTAAATAGAATTTTTATGTCATTCTTGCCGATCCTTCTCTTTTGGGTCTATAAGAGGAAGATAAGCTGTTTTTTTAGTTTAGTAAGTCATCAAACAACAAAGAGCTGCTAGATCTGATAAAGAATCAACAATCATCTAGAAACTACTGCACATTGAGCTAGATGCATGAATGGACAAGCTTCCTTGAAACCATCTGTGGCCATATGACTAAATTCCAGGTAACAAATTATAAATGAAAGGGCTTAGTACTTAAGTAAATTTCTTCAAAAATATGGAGCACTTTCTCCTTTTCTTATTCCATCCTTAATAACTGGGATGCAGATGTGATGGCTAAAGCTCCAGCAGATACCTTAGATAAGTGAGAACCATAACTAACAATGGCCAAGCAAAAAGGTAGCCGACAACAAGCGGTTGCTGTAACAGCTATGGTTATATCAGATTTATTTTATTTGAAAAAAAATCAGCTTCTCTTCTGTTAAGTCACCATTAGTTAGTGGTTAGTGTTTGTTTTGTATGTTTACTGTGATCAACTTAATCCAATGAATTATTCTCTTACATGTATGAAAGTGAGACTGGATGTTAGGATAATTTTTATTGAATTTTCCCCCTGAGATTAAAACAATGAGGTGAGCTTTAGTTTGGAGCATAGAGCAGTTATTTATTTTTTTTTTTTAAATCTTGAAAGGCTCCGAATTTATATATACCCTAAGAAGCTACATTCGAAGCAGTTTCAGTGCAATGGCCTAATTCAAAGTGATTGTCTTGATCATTTCTACATGTTCTTACTGTTCTAAAGGTATTTATTTTACCCAATGGCAAATATATTGTTATTAGTGTACATGTTCAAAAAATTTTGTACTTGCTTTTTAGATTTCAAATATTTTAAGTGGATACTTAACCACATTGCCCTCATGCAAAACACAGTTGCCTATGTCTATTCTTTTCTTAGACTCTCAGAAACTTCCACATATGGTATTTCTACAAAGTTTTTATATTGCTACTTATTATGACAAATCATTCGTAATGATTATTATAGGACCTCTACTTTGGATATTCAGTCTATCAAGGACATCATGAAGCTGTTGCCAATCTTGGAGCCTATAAAGAGGCCCAAGAAAGCAACACGGTACACTTAGGTCCTCCGTGGAGATAGCTGCTGTACCTAGATTGGCCACAACTGCTCATATTTACTCCCAGTTTGTGATGTCAAGAGAAAAAAGAGCTTCAACTCTGAGGGACCAAATCTAAAAGGGATCTTCTCAGATATGCACCCCTTAGATCTGGCATCTGGGTGTTTGGATGCACTGGCCACCCAGGAAATAAAAATTGTCTACAGGTCCTAAATTCTGAAGTCATACCCTGGACCATGTGAGAGATGACCAGATGCTCCCACTCCCCAGGGTCAAAATCACTTCACATATCATCAGAAGCCCTTAGAAACCAGCTGTATGTCTTTGGTGGAGGAGAATGAGACATCCAGCCCCTGAAGGATTGAAGTTAAATATGTTTGAGGCAAACACTATGATCTCACCCAAAGGTCCATAAGAAAAAAAATTTTTCCTGAGATAATCACATTATGATGACAGTAGGGACAAAGCTCTTCCATCTATGGGAGCTCATGAGGTGAAAAATTCTATGATGACCTCCACTGCACTGGTGTCCGTGACAAGGGATTGTAGAAGTTGAGTCCCACTGGGACATTCCCATTGGATGTGCCACACAATTAGATGAGGTTGTGGAGAAACATGTGTGTATCATTGTAAAATGGCTCTCACAGGAGCACTGCACAGAATATACCAACATTACACAGAAAAGCACTGGATCCTGCTTAAATTTGACATCCATCCCCTCTCTCATATGACTGGACTACCCCATGTGTATTACTCCAGGCTGATGATGTCTATATCTGAGAAAGAAGAGTCAATTTCTGTCACTGTCAACTGTGAAACTGAGAAAGGTGATTTTGCTGATGAACCAAGGCTGTGACCCACATGAATAAAATCAGATTGGTACACAGCTTTGTTTTGTGTTTGGTGGGATAAAGAAGGGGAAATCTATAATGATCACATTATGATTATAGTTGACTAATAAGACCTATATTTTATTAAAGAAAAAAAAAAGCCTCCGTAAAAAGAGCTGCCTCACCCAAAGTTAAAAATCTCTTCCCTAAGGCCATCCTCATCGAGTGATTAATTAAAGTTGTGGTACAAAGGCTTGGTCCGCTTCCTTAAATTTGGAATAATTCTGAAGGGCCATCACACCTCTCATTCCTTATGTGTGTTGTGCTGAGAGAGCCTGCATACATCACAGTTTAGCTTCTCCAACTGCCCAGTCCTGCTTTCCTTCCTCCTTCGTGTGCTTCTCATCCCAAGAACATTTCCCAATAAACTTCCTGAATGTGAATCTCTGGCTCTGAGTCTATCTTCGTGAAAATACTAAATTAGATATTACTTATATATTCAGATTAATGTAATTACTTATCTTTGTCAAATTTATGACTACAGTATATACTTCCTGTATTAGGGAATGGGATTAGAATTTATCAGTTTAGCATTATGGAAATTTTAGTCATTGACATAAACCCTCAAGACTAGTACATAGAAAAGAACCAGAGAAGATCAAACTATCAGATTTATATTGTTGTATAACAAAGCACCCTACATTTATTGATTTTAAAGTGCAATCATTTTATTTATCATGATTCTATGGCTGGGCAGCCTTTCTGCAAACTCTTGTCATTATATTGAGTTGACAGGTCAGGTAGGCTCTGAGCTCCAGGTAGGATGGCTGGACTTCTTTCTCCGCATAGCCTTGAAAAGGCTATATTGGTCTTTACATGGTGATCTCAGGAAAACATTCCAACAAGGTAACCCCCATGCAAAAGTGCTTATCAAAATAGATTTGGTTCACCTTTGCTGATGTCTCATTGGTCAGAGCAAGTAACATGGCCAAGGCCAGATTCAATGTGGAATGGGATTGCACAAGGGCACAGGTTCAGTGAGGTATGGTTGCTTATTCTCTCTCTCTCTCTCTCTCTCTCTCTCTCTGTCTCCGCCTGCCCGCCACTGTGTGTGTGTGTGTGTGTGTGTGTGTGTGTGTGTGTGTACATGTTAACCTTTATACAGTGCTTATTATATGGCTTTGCTGGTTTTAAGTTATACAGACACATTCATTCACACACTCATTTGGTAGCCAAATATAATCTTAAGAAGTTGAAACTATTATTATCCCTGTTTTACTGATGAAGAAATTGAGGTATGTACAAGTAAGCAGCTTGCTTAAGGGCATAGAGCTAAGAAGAGGAGAAAATGGGATTTGATCCTGGTGGTTTCACTCTAAAGATCATGTTCTCATCTATATGGCAATTTTCTACCTCTGTTCCACATCTTTATTTTTTCTCCACCGGGGATCGGGTGGGATGGGTAGTAGTGTACTGGTCAGTTGGAAGACGGAAGTAATTTTAGAGATTATCAAGCACTTTGCTTTATAGATAATTTGGGGGCCTAGAAATAGGAGACAACTTTCCTCAAAGCATGCAACTATTAAAACTAAAGTCCTTTACATTATGTGGCATAACCTTTCCATCTATGTCAGCATATTGTAAAAGGTTTGGAATATTCAATTTTTAAAACTACACTTGAGCCTGCATGGACTCAGCCTCTGCCAAATCATGAAAGGTAAAGATGGATTCCTTTCACCAAATTAAAGAGCAACAGGACTAGAGGATGCCCAATGTAGCATAAAAGATAAAAGGGATTTATGCTTTGTACTTTACACAGTTGGTAGTAAACATATGCAAGTCATTACCCCAGAAGGTTATATAGTCTGAAAATATAAATAGGTTCAGGAAAGGCTTAGATAAATTCATGAACTGAGTTTATAATGGGTTACCAAAAGGAAGTTAGGGATCACAGACTCCCCGAGGTTCGGCTGTGGAGGGCAACTAGCATGTTTTCCTGAAAAACATCAAAGAAACTATGCCGGATCCCTAGAGTTGATGTGACTCAGTATGACAGTTATATTCCCATATTCTTTCTATATGATCCCCGGTCCATGTAATGGTATTTATTTAAAGACATGGCTAGTCTTCATTCATTTATTGTACAAACATTTCAGAAAAATCACTCCTTTCCTCCTCCATCAACAAATGAACAATGCAATTTCTTTCACAGATGCTTTATAATATCATGGATATTTATTTTCTCTTCTGTTTTCTGACTTCTTTCCACTATCCCATTTTTTATATCAAACTCTTTGCTCTCTTTCCTCTTTCAGCTCTCTTAAAATTGTTTCCTTTACCTCGCTTTCATCTTTATTATTTTCCTCTTTCCAACCCTTTCATCTCTTTCTAGCCATTTACCTTCAACCCCCTCTTTAAACTTTATGCTACAGGAGATATATGTCAGTAATCTGTTTTTGACTAACCCTCATCCTTTATTATTATGAAATAAGAACATGATCCAGTCAAATCCCAAAGTGAATAAAAACAACCTTAGAAAAATTGTAAATATTATAATAAAATAAATACAGGAGAACAACAGCAAGCACATATGCCAATCCCCCACTAATACAAGCAATTTCTATTGTGATACCATGAAAAATGCTCCAAAACAGTAGATCTAAAGTGGTCGTTACATTAAATGATGTTTGAAGTAAATCCTTGTAGAAAATGTTGGTTTTGTTTATTAAGAAAGAGACATTTGCATGATGAAATTTATCTAATAGTGTCTCTGCTACCAAATATGTAAATCAGTGAGAGACACTGGTTTCGCCTCAAAATTGCGGCTCTAGAGACAGTTTATTTTCTTTTCAAAATACGTTAGTAATTTGAAGTGCCTATTAGACTAAAGTTATTATGACTTTTAAAACAAAATCTATAATAATTTCTGAGATATTTAATTTCTCAAAAGTATACTAAAGGTCTATTTTCTATCTATATTACTTTGTATCCTTTATATATGTGTGATACATCCAAAAATATTATGCAAAGAAAAGCAAATATTTGAAAAATTTGAGTCTGATTCAAAGTAGTCCAAACATACTTTACCATTTTGTTGAATTAAAATTCTAGTAATAAGCCATTAAGTTTATTTTCTCAGTAATTTTCTATTGCTACAATAAATGTTGTAATATATACGGGTGACACATACAAAAATCTTCTACATCTTGGTTTAAGTATGGTAATGATTGCTTTTTATGCATACGCACTTTCATTTTTCTGGTACATATTTGCTATTTTAATAGGAATTACCATTATTTAATTATTCTGCAAACATTTAGTGCCTTATGTATTCTAAACTGCCCTTTCCTTCAATGGCTACATCACCTGGATATTCAATTCCAGTATCACAGCCACTGATGTCAACATTCTGTTTTACTAGTTCCATCAATTTCCTATAACTCCTCTTCAATCCTATCATAGAGGACATTCGGATTTTCCCTACCTTATTGTTCCATGCTTTGTCAAATTCAAAAAGAAAACACTCTCTTGCAACTGAGACACCGGCATGATACCTAAACTCTGTTAAATTAGAAGCATGATGTAGAAACGGTGCCGCCTGGAATCTGTTCTATTGAGTATGCTGGCAGAGGAATCGAGCTTCCACAGCAAAATGACAGTCCTAAGGAGCAGGGCACAGTGCCCAGCGTCGGCAATGCTGTCTGTGGGGTCTGTGACAAAAAAAAAACATGCAGTAGGGTTTCTGCTGAAGCCATTCTTCAATATAATTTATGTCTTTCTGATAGGGCAGCCTTCAAGTCTGATCTTCTGGCTCCGAAAGAGTTCGGTGAATTTTCTAATAAACTTTATTATATTATTTCCTTCTTATACTAGCTAAAATGGATTTTACTCCTTCAAGGTAAGGATTTTATCTAATAAACTGATCAGTAACTTGAGTCCTTTAAGGATGGTATGAGTATTTTCTGGATATTTTTTCTCTTCAAAGACTATAGTCTATCAACTATTCGTCTCAACTGCATCCTTATTCTACTTTTATACTCACTGTGTAAATCCAAACCATGGATTTACAATCTAAGCATCTGACTTCTCCACTCCAAAACCTGGGTTGATGAACATGGCCAAAAAAACTCACTCAATCATTTGGAAGTGTTTATATTTACAAAGAAAAAAATAGCTGAAATATCCAAGTTATGTGGTGTGTGGACAAAGCTAGTTGTCACAGATGTAGGTGGGTAGATCTAGATGGATGGATAGCTAGATAACAGATAAGCTTTTTTTTTTAACACCCACTCCTGCCTCTGTGGGAGGATACGATAGAGGCTGGAAAGTACATTTCTCAGACTTGAATGACCCTGGCATCCAGATGTGGTTGAAATTTCACTGATCAAATACATTTGTTCAAATTGTTCTTAGGGAAGAGAGAATGTGAGGGAAACAACTTTCCTTTGCTGGTGCATATTGTTTAGAAGATTTCCTAATGTGACGGTTTCCTGACTTAGAGGCGGCGGGAGCTTTCCCAATCACACTGAAGCAGTGATATTGCAAGAAATTGGAGCTATTTGTGGAGCCCATTCTTCTAGTCTCTCAAAAAATTCCAGGTTATAAAGTATTTATCTCTTCAATAGATACAGTGGTTTCTTTAGTGTGGAACTGAACCCTACCCAATATCATGTATTTGTGCGAAGTACAGTGTTCTGGAACCCTACGCAACTATTCATGTTTTCTTGGGGACTGGTGACAAAGATAATAATCCAGTTGGAGAAGTTCCACTCTTTATTTATTCTGATAATCCATTAGATTATTTTTTAAACAAACTGTCCTATTTTTAAAGGAAATAATAAAGTATAAAAATCACTGGCATTCTTGCGGTTAATTTTATGCAATTTGAATAATTATCTTAATTACCACATCAAGTCCCACTAAAGTGGCAGTAAAATTATTATTTAAAAAGCATAAATGTGCAAACTCAGAAAAGAACGGAGGAGACACAATCAAATAGTTAAGAGACTTCAATATTCTGGAAAATTGAGAGTGGGAAAGTACATGAATGAATGGCAACTGATTCTAACGAAGGTAAGAACGCTGGTGCATAAGGAACAAGTTGCACCATGATTTATACTGCAGAATCCTGAGAGGCCCAGATGTTGCAGATAGCAGGTGTCTGTGAAAGTAGAGTGTAGGGACTGAATCAAACACAGGGAGGTGGGTCACAAATCTGAACAAACCTCCACCAGGTGTTCTCCCTTACTTAGAATAGCAAGATGACTACCTGGAAAAATTAATCCTGGGGAAAAAAATCCTGGGAAAAATTAATCAACGAAGCTCAGGTTATAGGAACCCCTGGCAGAGTCGAACCCAGGAGTGAGGTATGATATTGAAAACAAAGGTGCTGAGGGAAAGTATACTCTTCAAATAGTGAGATCTCTGCTTCCTATTCCTACTCCATCTCCAGAAAGCTAGATGCTGCATGCTAGACATATTATGCCAAGCAGGCAGGAGTCTAAGAATTCCACTTGGTGAAGTTGCCTGGTCCAGGGGAAGAGACTGACAGATTTCCCAGTGAAATGCTCCACCTTTTGCTCTTCTGATGAAGCCCACCATTCAGCAATCTCCCTCATACTTGATCTAGTACTCATCTGTTTAGTTCTGTACTTGCTTATGAATCATCAGCCAAAGCTCATTGGACATTTGAAGAAAATCTCTAACATGAAAGATGATGACCAAAATAAACAAGAAACAAACTAATTAAGGACATAATGCAAGAAGAATAAAATCTTTACCAACTACTGAGATTTGAGAAAGATAAGAGATGTAAGTATAAACAAGAAGACGTTAGTATAAAAGGGGAAAAAAAAGCATGTGTTCAAGGAGAGACTCTTGGTAATTAGAGAATATAATCATAGTAAACCTTGAAAAATTCTATTGAAGTTTTAACAGAAAATTTGTGGGAGTTTCCCCCAAGATGATAAAAATAATTAAAAAAAAGAAAGTAAAAAGATAGGAATACCTGAAACAGCTGAAAAATTGTTATCAGTGCACTGTTGTCAACAAAATGCAAAAAAAAAAAATTCTAAAGCATAAGATTTCTAATTTGGAAAGCCTCACTAGTCAGACAAAATAATGAAAAAATGCATGTTAAGACATAGGATTGAAAAACATTACAGCAATGACAACAACAAAAGTTGAATCTAAAAGCTTCCATGATTAAGGAGTGGGTAGGTGGGATAAAAACAAACAAAACACTATAAATTTTCAGTAATCAAATCGCATTAAACTCATTAATGACAATATGGCACTAAAAGATCATGAAAAATGCCATTGATACATCTACACAGAATTGTCTGTAATAGAAACATTATCATTCAAATATGAGGTTAAAAATTATTTTCAAACCAGTGTGTTCTTAAAACAAGACTTCAAAATTCTAGTACACTCTTTTCAAGAAGCTTGGCAATGTATTTCTCTAAAACAAGAGAGAAACAAAGAAAGAGGAAACAAAGCCTCCAATCAAGACAGGCATTAGGATTTCCTGGTGAAAGAGATACCTGGACAGACAGCTGACAAGCTCTAGCCAGCACACCTGGACAGCAACAGATGCCGAGAAGAACATCATATAGGGACAGACACACAAGAAAATAATAAATACCGTATGTGTTTTATCACATATAAAGGACTTTTTCAGTTATTTTGTATAACGTAGGGATGAATTATTCATGTTCCAGAATACCATCAAATTAGAAGATGAGGCACTTGTTAACTCCAGAAAACAAAATTCGGTGTATGGAAGTTCATTTATTAGTTGTGTATTCCATGACTCACGTGCAAACAATACTAGACGGTCATGAAAAGTAAGCACTGAATATTGATTTACCTCATTTTTAAAACATAATTGTACAATGCAGATGTGCAAGGGGTGGTATGTGAGTAGGGAGGGGAAGATAAGAGAGCTAAATCATCATCTGCTATGTTAGCAATTGGATAACCTTAAACTGAAAAATATATATAAAATAGCATTACAAATTCATTATTTGGAAATGTGGAGCTTAATATCTGAAAAAGCAAGTAGAAATGTTAAAAGTGATTTTCTTGGGGGAGATGGAAATGGGGGAAGTGTGGGATGGTAGATTGCTGTTTTACTGCCTGCCTTTTGATATGTGTGTGTGTGTGTGTGTGTGTGTGTGTGTGTGTGTATCTATGTGGATATTTGTAAGTATATATATCTATATCTATATCTATATCTATAGATTCATGTATATTTACATATATACATATAATATATTATTACATATATACACATATATATTTAATAAATATACAAGTAAATATATAGATAATAAAAAATATAGACAGTAAAAGACAGTAAAAGACCATAAAAACATATTTAGGTAGATACTGTTATCCCCATTTTGCATAGGAGAGACTTGGAGAAGTCAAAACCTTAGCTAAATATTTGGCAAAGCCAGGATATATACTCAAGCTTTCCTAAGTCTAGGGCCATTTACCCCTCCCACATTACACATACTCCTTCAAAATAATGAGTATCTCTTTCCCGATTTCCAGTTATAGGCTTGGAGTCCAAGTTGAAAGCATATTTGCTTAGTGTTTTCTCAGGAACCTGAGCTAAGTCACACACACACACACACACACACACACACACACACACACACCCCTCAGTTCTGTTCCTTGCGGAATATCCCACAAGGGGCTAAGAGAAGTGAGGAAAACTGGAGCCACACAGTGAAGGGAAGCTTTGTGGAGTGTTAGGCCAGTCTAGACGAGGCATGAGAGAGAAAATGGAAATATTTCACTTATATTGCTTTTAATTTCTAACTACTAAAGTGTCCAAATATGCTCATAAATGTGATTCATCCTGACTTAAATGTTTACACAATATCTACACTGATGTTTAAGTAGAACAAATATCATCGTACGGGTTTTTTGTTTGTTTTTATGCTAGAGGGAGGAAAATGTGTTAAAATAATTTCTCCACTATAACCCAAGGAAAATTCTCACTGAAAAATGTGATAGAGACAAATTAACATACTAATATCATTAACATATTAATATCAGAATGCAATTAATGTAATAATAAACAGCATGTATTAATGCAAATAGAACCATTTACGATTGTACTGTCAAATGCGTGTCTTGCTTCAAACAAGGAGTTTCTGAAACTCAGACATCTATTTTTTAAAGCTAGCTTGATTGTAACACACAAAAATACATATATGTACTATTTTCCAACATATCATTAGTATAAAGGAATTATCTGCAAAACTTGTATGCTCATGTCTGTGGCCATGAGTAATAAAAGGAGTGGGAAGGCACATATAAACCAGAGAAACACATATCTCCATAATATTGTTTCTTGATCAGAACACACATGAAAATGCTCATGACTGAAAGATCTGATGGGCTTTTTTTCTTACCACATTTTTCATTTGCCCAGGCTAAAAAAAGAAAACGAAATCTTTAGAAGTAAAGCTTCCACAGTTCCCAAAGTTATGTGATTCTCTTTGGTTCCTGCTTTAGTCCCCAACTGCAAAGAACCCATCTTTTATTCACTTGTATGATTCTTCTCTGTAGTTCCTAACATCCTTTTAATGCATTTTCTCAGGGACCACAAGAATGACATTCCTCTTCGAATCTTTGTCATTGTTCTTTAAAGTCCCAGCTTTTGCCATAGCCTTTTGTAGAAAGAAGATTCCCTATCCCACAGCTACATTCCTTCGGTTCTGCTCATTATCACTTAGAGGCGGCCTCAGCTCCTCAGTATATTCATCTTTCTTTGGTCCAGATCAATAGATCATTTTAAATCAGTGCACTGAAGACTGAAAGACCACCTTTTATTGCAGGCTGGTAGTTCAGACGTAAGAGAGTGAATGATTTCTTGGGGTTTGTGGTCCATAATTATATTAACCTTGGTCCCACACCAAGCTATTTGAAACTTCTCACACCTCATTACCAGTCAATGCGTCCTTCTCTGTATAAGAATTGCATTGTTTGACTTTGAAAGACATGTTGTTAAAATCCCTTTACAGGTTGGTGATGTTTCTTTAGAAGAGTGGAACAAATTTCATGGTCAAAGTCAAAATTTTAGCACCCTTTTTATCACAAGGATATCTAACCCTGTGAATCCCGGAACAGTCTATATTGTTGCAAGAGAGTTGGAGAAAAAGAAAGAAGCAAATTGTTTTAACCATTACCATATTAATAATATGCTTTACACTTTAGCAAGTAACTCTATTATATATTTGTGTTCAGTGTTTTCTAAATTAAATGTATCACCGCAAATTATAGAAAACAAACTAGTAATTATGATTGATTGATCTACTTTTAAATTATTTTGCAATCAATGACCTTAATCCTTCCTTGAGTTAAAAAAAGAAATCGTTTGGGGAGTGGAAAGAACTTTTACTAATGTGAATGAAATGGTTCCTTCTGGGATATTTCCTTGAGACTGTACTGGACATCTTTGAAACAGATTGAGCAGTTATGAATCCAGCCTAACTAATTAAAGTCTCATTAAATAAACAAACAACAACAAACCACAGAAACCACATTATCTGTATTTTACTAAGCCTTATGAGGTAACTATCTTGTCTGTCACTTAAAAATAATATCGACGACAGATTACATATTTGATTGCCATTGAATAATTAAACAGACTAAAGCCAAAAGTTCCTCTGTTTGCTCTAAGAGGGAAGCTGGAAGACAAAAGGGGAACTATATAAAGTCCCAACTGTTCCTTTTTATGAGAAAACGGTCAGACAAAGACTGGATGAGCAAAAGGGCAATTGTTTGTAGTGAGTATCACCCAGGGAATTCCTTTAAAACGTAGTGCATTCGCTCAGCATGAAAGACGGTGTTTGCTGTTTTACTAGATGGGGTTAATGATTTATCCTGGGGAGATGGGTGGAAAATGAAATCAATGGTGGGGTCAAAATTATAACTCCTATAGTTTGAAAACTTCTAGGTCATGAACTATCTTGAAAATATAAAAGGTATATACATACTTATACAAAGTTGGGGGGAAAGGACAAAAGTCTAATTAAACAAATTAATCATCTCCTAACTCAACATTTCACTAATTATCCCAATCATCTCCAGGTCTCCAGTCTTCCTAAATTATAACAAAAATCTTAATTGTTAGAACAAAAGTTTTCTGACACATAAATACCATATAACAAAGTAAAGTGCCTCTGAAATCATCACTAAAATGGGTATTCTAATTCATAAGATTTTCTAATTAACCCAAGCAACATATGCGCTTTAATTTTCATATTAGAAATCACTGTAAAGTGTATCTGGCCAATTTCATTCCCAAGTAACCATAGTATATTGACACACGGATCTAGGCATCTTGTGGGATCCTGAGGATACCATACTGAACATAATTTTTCAAACTAGAGACCTACAAATTTAAAACATATATGTCTTTTAGTATATATTTGAGGCCATATATATATGGACATGTTTACTTCTGATAATATCACCATCAATGATTTAATACCAGACAATATTGTAAATTTCCCAGTTCAATTCTGGATTAAGTTTTCAGAATCTTTTCCTTCACAGATATTTTATGATGATCAGAATATATATATGAAATTGTCCTTTTGAAGCAATTCTCATCCCTTTCTATATTTAAACATTTTAATAAGCACTCTATCATGGTTTGTTTGGTAGAACTGAGATGTCTACATGAGCACAAACATCTGCCTCCTGGGTCTTTAACTTATCTCTCCAGCTTATAGTATTATCGACGAGGAATAACTTTTTTTAAAAGCATTTCTAATGTCTATTGTAGAATTTTCTAGCATCCATAATATTATACATCTAACTTGTGTTGGTGTCAAATGATGCTCGAACTTGTTAAGATTTTTGAAATAGAATGACTTGTATGACAATAATCTTTTCATTGTCTCTTATACAGTGGCATAAAGCATAGTTGTTTGCTATCTCAATGGTAAAGTAGCCTAGTATGTAAATAGAACACTGTTAAACACTTTTTGAAATAAACAGAAACTTTGGGTGAAGTGTCCTAGGACCCTTGTTTATCACAGTGATTTGTAGAATTGTTCTTCATAGGTTTATAGAATTTAGAAAACAAAAGAACAACTACAGTTACATATTGACTCACAGCAGCTGACAGATGATGCAGTACAATATTGTTTCTGAAGTATTATCTATTATTTAGTGGTTCTCACTAGTCAGATTGTTGAATTTAGCAAATAATTAATTACAAGGACTTTCTGGGCGTACTCTACCCTCTATGTGCCTTTCCAGTACTGAGAAGTATTACCATTTTCAGTGGCCCTTCCCCCTACATTTTCAGATGCAGCAGAGGGCTGTGGGAAGAGCACTGAACTAGGGAGTCAAGATACTTTAGTCCAGTCCCATCCTCTACCTACCAAAAACGAGCAAGTCTCCCAGCACCCTGAGGATCAGCATCCCCCTAGAGAAACAAGAATATTAAACTACATGAATTCTAAGGTACTTTCCCTTTATTTTCAAAGGGAAAATTTTTACATTAAATATATTTGTATGTAATTAAACAAATGTTCTGGGGCGCCTGGGTGGCTCAGTCACTAGAGTGTCCGACTTCGGCTCAGCTCATGATCTCGCAGTCCGTGAGTTCAAGAGCCACATCGGGCTCTGTGCTGACAGCTCAGAGCCTAGAGCCTGCTTTGAATTCTGTGTGTATCTCTCTCTCTGCCCATCCCCCCTCTGCTCTGTCTCTCTCTGTCAAAAATAAATAAACATTAAATAATTAAACAAATATTTAGTTTTGTAAACTGTCACTGTCTCGCTTTTCATCATCTCCTCTTTTACCCTGAAGAAATAATTCATTTTTGTTATGTATGATAGTCTTTATTCATAAGCTCAGATGTGTAAGAAATGCAGTTTTTTTACTGTTAATATTTCATTTTGACCCCAAATTCCCATTTCTTTTGCTTTAAAGGAAAACTTCATTTTCATGACTCAAAGTCTTTCTGTTTGTGCATTCTGAAGCCTTAGGCAATACCAATTCTTGAGGGGGAGGTGTCAGCTATAGGCTCAACGAAATTACCACCCAGATACCTTTGTCCTTTGTCCCCACTTCCTCTGCAGTTCCCGTGAGTTTCTGCAGATTTCATGTCTACCTGGGAGATGAAAACTTTTTATGAGCCTCTCTATGATTTTCTCTGCCTAGGAGATCATGCTCCCATTCCACTGGAGCAGGGGAGGGTGGGGGGGGGGGCAGTTTGCTGCATCTCTAGTGCTTCTTAACAGGCACTGGGTCTCTGAAGCTAAAAGAACCAAAGGAATCTGTCTTTCTCCCATCCCTCAGGCCCAGGAATATCATTTCCAGTCTGAGAAACCTAACTAGCTCTTTCATTGCATACCAAGAAACTGTCCTGCCAGAAAGTCCTATCTCTCCTTAAATCCCTTCATATATACTTCAAGTTCTACAGAAGAAGGATGTTTGACTAACTTTAGAATCTAAGTAAAGCACGTATGTTTAAAATTTAAAGAGAAGACTTAAAAGAAAAGAACTATAACTTTAAACCAGTGGAGTAGAAAAAATAAATTTAAAAACCTCAACATTGAGTCCAAATAAGGCAAGGGAAAGAAAAAAGAAGCAAGAAAATGTAGGGCATGTAAAAAACACAAATAAAACACCAGACATAAATACAAATATATTGGCAATCATAATAAGTACAAAATACTGCACATCAATAATTAAAGTTAGATATTATCAGACTGGATCTCCAAAATTGCATTCAGCAACAAACTATTTACTAAAGACAATACCAGACTTTAAGACACAGAAAGGCTGAAAGTAAAAGCTTGGGAAATAGATGTGGGAATAAATTTATCAGTAGGTAGCTATTTTAGCTCTTTGCACCTGAGACATAGTAGACTTAGGCATACACATTACTGCGGTAATAAAGGAGTCATTGTATAATTAATGATTTCTAATTTGTAAGGAATCACAATAATTAAAATTTATATGGGCCTAATAATATGAAATTAAAATAAGTAAAGCAAAAAATTTAACTCAGAAGAAATTAAAACTCTAGAATTGTAGTACAATATTTTCATACACCTTTTTCAGTACCGGATAATCATGTAAAAATCAGTTTTACAAGGTCCGGATATAACAATTAGCAAGATTGACATGTTAGAGAAACTATGATCTCTGCATATAGTAGTAACAAGAAAATTCACATTCTTTCCAAGCACATATGAATTATTTACAAAAAATTTAAAGACCATGCACAAGGTCAGAAAGTTTATACCAACAAACATCAAAGAATAAGTCTATGTGTTACTCCAGTAACATTGAGTTATATATCAATAAAATTGCATCTATTGGAAATTTTAAGCATTCTAAATAAATCATGGTTTAAGAAATGAAAATGATAATCGTCAAACGTTTAAAAGAGAATGGTTTTGAGACTACTTCAAATAAAATTAATCTTGTAGAGCTTAGCTAAAGTAGTACCTAGAGGAAAATTTATAGCATCAAATTCATGTTTCAGAAAGAATAGAGACAAAATTCACAGAGTAACTGGTTCAAGAAGTTAGAAAATGTCCAACATAGCAATCCTTTTGGAAAAAGGATACTGGAAAAAGGAAAGAAAGAATGGAGAAGACCATCAAACCAAAAGCTGGCTCTCTGGAAAAAAAGACCTTTTATAAGATTGGCCACAAAATAAACAATAAAACAATATGAGAAATATTTTTTTAAAGAGTCAACCACTCGGGGTCCTTAATTTTAATTGCTATGCACAGCTGTTTGAAAAAAAGGATGGGGAGGGATAAGGGTGGGGGTTTGTATCTCACCCTCCTTACTGTCTAATGCCCTTCATGTGGTTCTCATGGATAGCTCTCCTCCAAGCAGTAACTTCAAGCCAGGATCTTTGCACCTTTCATAACATTAACCAAAATCATAGACTTTCAGATTCAGGAAGCAGAATAAACCCCAAGTAAGATACATAAAATAAATTTTTATTTATATATATTGAAGTGAAATTTCAATCTTTTGGTTCCACCTCCCTTTAGGGCTCCCTTAGAGCCCTTCACTGTATTTATTTTATTTGTATTTATTTATATTTTAGAGCTAGATCTGGAAATTGTGGATATTATGTTCCTCACCTCCATTAGCCAAAATATATTATGTGTACTCAATTTACCAGCAAGAAGCCTGGAAAGAGGGCTGGTAACCATTAGATAGTCTCTACCACAGTAGATAACATTACATGTAATAGAGAGGGGTTACATATCGTTTGGAATATTATGAACCATTCACACCCAAACATTTGTAATCTTAAGAAGAAACAGGCATTTGTCTAGAAATATATACAGCATACAAACTGATGTTAGAAAAAAGAATGGCTAAAGAGTCAAGCCCAGATCTATCCATTGAAAAATTGAATCAGAAGTTAAAATTCTACCTGCATACAAGTATCGGCAGAGATTAATTTATGGATGATTTTTTGTAAAATAGAACACAGAAAAATTGCACAGAAAAATTTAAAGGATAAACATGAAAACTTGCAAGTAATGTTATGGGATTAGTATGACATTGATACCAACATTAACAAGGGAGAGTATAGAAAATAAAAATAATAAGACTCAAAATATAGGTATAAATATGTAAATAAATACTAATTCCATTACTCCAACAACGTAATTTTTTAAAATTGACAAATGCAAAAGTGGTTAGCCTCAAAAATATAATATTAAGTAATTATAAGTATAATTTTATCAACTTTATCAAAGTAATGATTAAAGAAAATGATTTCTGTAATTGCCAAAAGAGTATAAGCCATATACAATTGTATATATGTATGTATGTGTGTAAATATATATAAATATATATGCATATAATATACATATTTAATTTATATATATAATTTATATATATATTTACACATTGATATATATATATATTTACATACTGTTAATGCTAAAATCTTAGGGTTATTTTCTTTAAAATTGAGGTGAATGTCTACCTCATCATTTTTTAGTCAACTGTATTTGAAGTCCTAGGCAATGACACAAAGCAAGAAAAATATGGCATGTAAAGACATATAAGGATATAGGGAAAAACAAAATAATAGAAAATATTGCAATACATAGCATATATATATGCTAATTATATATGCATATCTATGTTTGTATGTATGGTTTTTATGTGGCAAAGTGAGTTTGCAACTCTAGGGAAATGATGTACTATTCAATACAATGTACATCATTTATTGGCAACTCATATATAGAAAAAAATGTTAATGATACTCCTGTAAGAAACCATGTACAAATATAACTTCCTGCTAGAATGGATAAATAAAACATAGAAAAAGCTTAACAAGAAAAATGCCTTTCGGGGCGCCTGGGTGGCGCAGTCGGTTAAGCGTCCGACTTCAGCCAGGTCACGATCTCGCGGTCCGTGGGTTCGAGCCCCGCGTCAGGCTCTGGGCTGATGGCTCAGAGCCTGGAGCCTGTTTCCGATTCTGTGTCTCCCTCTCTCTCTGCCCCTCCCCCGTTCATGCTCTGTCTCTCTCTGTCCCAAAAATAAATAAACGTTGAAAAAAAAAAATTAAAAAAAAAAAAGGCATTTTTCTTTTTTTTTTTTTATTTTTTTTAACATTTTTTCTTTTTTTTTTTTTAATTTTTTTATTTTTTTTAATTTTTTTTTTCAACGTTTATTTATTTTTGGGACAGAGAGAGACAGAGCATGAACGGGGGAGGGGCAGAGAGAGAGGGAGACACAGAATCGGAAACAGGCTCCAGGCTCTGAGCCATCAGCCCAGAGCCTGACGCGGGGCTCGAACCCACGGACCGCGAGATCGTGACCTGGCTGAAGTCGGACGCTTAACCGACTGCGCCACCCAGGCGCCCCGAAAAATGCCTTTTATAGAATATCCACAAAAAGTGATTTTGCAAATAGCATATGTAAGATTAAATAACAAGATATTTTAACAATACCTAGCAAAGTTGAAAATGCACATAAATTCCATTTTGAATTATATATTCTAGAGAACGCTCACACATGTACAAGGAGACTTTACAAGAGAGTTGACTGAAGCAGTTTTTTGGCAAAACTATCAAACAATTTAAAACGTCATCCAATGAGAGGATGGAGGAATTGTTACTTAATCATTGGAATATTAATACAACACACTAGTTCTACAAAAATCAGTATGATGACTCTCTAATACATTTTGTTAAATAAGAAAAATCAAGTTTCACATGATATAGCAAGATACAATTATAGAAATTAAAAATATAAAAATTAATATGTGCTATATAGGGTATGTGATTTTATAGTAATAACTTAGCATATTAAAAGGAACAATGCTCATGTATTCAAGATATTTATTTTATGTTAGGAGTGGATGATGCCAAATAAAATGGAAAGGATCACTTTAAGGGCATCTCTAATACAGGTTTACCCTGCTATCCAAATGTTCGCTTTACACCACTTCACTTTTACTAAAGACCCATACCACTATCTGTTTTCACTAACAAAAAGAAATCCAAAGAGGATTTTTTGCTTTTAGGAAACGGCAGTTGCTTCTTCACTCATATCATTTCAGTTTATGAAAGTTTTCATAGGAATATTCTGATTCTGGATAGCAGGGGGAACCTGTATTTATTTCTTAGAAATCTAAATTTTGAAACAACGGTGATAAAATGTTAATCTATCTGCTGGGCACATAAGGTGCCTCTGTGTTTGACATATGTGTTTGACATATTACATAATTAAATATTTTAAAAGGTTTTTGTTTCCAAGTGTTTACAAGAAGAATGTTAAACCAGCTTTTCAAAGAGTTTTCAAGAATTATTAGACCATGAGAGTTATATTTGGTTCCTCAAATGTTCATTGACCCAAATTAAATTACAAATGCCATTGCTTCAGCCTTCCATTCAACCATACTCTTTTAGTGTTCTAGTAATCAGCAGGTTAAAAGAAGACAAGCTCCTTCCTGCAACAAGTTTTCTCAGAGTTCCAACAAAATGTAACTTGTTATAAAACCCAAGCTGACAGGAAATGTGAACAAAGAACACTAAATTTATTTTAGGCGCTGAGCATATGGGTCAATGCTTATTTGCATGACTGTCAACAAAACAATTCTCCTTTGTTGCTACTTATAACTTTCATGTATTCACTGCCTTTGAATCAAATTGAATCTACCCTTAGTCAATCACCTTTCTTCTTTATCATTATCAATTAATATTTTTAAGCCCTCTGAACTGTTTCACTTTGTATTGAATTTTCTGATAATGAGATACCAAATTGAGTCCTCAGTATGTTTTTAAAACTTGATATAGATCTCATTTGTCGATGTCTTCAAGAGCAGTCTGAGACTTGCTACTCTGCCTGGCTTCCTCAAGACTAATTCAAAGTGTGTCTATGCTTAATTCACTCAATAGCTGATATGAGGGCAAGAGCTTCCATCCTGGATTGATTTAATATCCATCCTTAGGTTTACTTCATCAGCTCTAAGGATACTTTTACCCTACTACGCAAACAGTGAGGGGGAGGAAGGGATTTGGAGGCTGAACATTAGAACATTTGGGGAGAATTTCATGGCAATTAAGATTTATAGGTAATTTTATAAACTATTTCTGCGTGCAATTCCAAATGCCTAATGGATGATTTTCTCCTTTATTTCCTCTTCTGCATCCCATCAAGGACTACTGCTTACCATCAAGCTTATATTCTGCTCAGTATGTCCTCATCTTCTATTTCGGCTGAAGACATTGTAGCATTTTCAGAGACCTCATCCTGAACACAAGTTCTCAATGCTGTTTCTGGCTCTATTTTTGCACACATATATTTAGCCAAATGCCAAGGTATAGAAAAACATTCTACCATCTAAAGTGAAGTTATATTTGATCTTGGACTGAATATAGAAAAATGCCTGGCACGTAGTAAATACTCAGTTAAGGTCAGTTGTTGCTGAGAACATCATAAGGTCACCGACTTCTCCACAAGAGACAATTTCCAATTTTACTGTAAAGTAAATTCACATATAAATTGCTTATTGTGAGTTTCATTTTAGAAATATTTTAAAACGTATTTACTGCCTATAATGAATGATTCAAGAAATAAAAATAATCACTTTCAGAAGTTTGATTTAATGTTTTTTTGCTACACCATGCCCTAAGCTCATTCATCTTAGATCTCCATAAAGATAAACATTATTCTTGTGGCCAAAAGAATATCCCTTCAGTCTCACTTGAGAAGGCTTTCTATAGAAGGGTAAAGAGAATTAGGAAAACCCTCAAATACGGTCTCAAGGTGTCTGGAAGGCCACTTAAGGCTCACTACCAAGAACAAAAGCTAAGGGCTTCCATTATTGTATCTCCAATGGTGGGCAAACCATTGACTACGAGCAACCTGCAATATCTCTTGGGCTTTGTATCACTTCTATTTTAAAATATATGTGACCTATTTTTCTATCGGAATAGCAGTTAAAAACTTTAAAGTAGAAGAGGTATATATATGTTTATAGGGAGGTAAGGACAGGTTTGTTGAGAAAGTTTTGTGGCCAGTCTTGCAGACAGGAAACTTCTGTGAAACGTGAATGGCTTCCAAGGAGAGAAAAACAGTGGCAAAGGAAGTGAAAAAATTAACTGAGGAGTCAACTGGCAACTGAAATGAGACTGCACCAACATGATATGTTTATATTAGTTGAAAAATTCCCAATGGGCAGGGGGTGTCTATCAATTTGGGTCCATGTATAGCCCCACATTTCCAAAAATTCTTTGGTGTTTTCCCATATTTATACATATGTATGGATGTGTGTGTGTGTTTATGTGTGTATGTATATATATGTGTGTGTGTGTGTGTGTGTATATATATACATATAATTTGAAAAGATAAAAGTAACATTACTCTCTACATGTTATAATTTTTATTTTGACTTTGTTTGTCCTTAAAAAACAATTTAATGTCTGCATTAATAGTGTACATAGTTTAATTTATTAAAATTATTTACTATCAATTTATTAAATAGTATTTAAGTTGGGGTTCCCTGATAAAATGCACAACACCTAGTTAAATTTGACTTTCAGGTAAACAAGGCATTACATTTTTAGTATAAGTATATACCAAATATTACATGGGACATACTTATGAGAAAACTATGAAAATATATTCTGTATGGGCCTCAAAACTGGTCTTAAATCTTTGGAAATTATATGTATAAAAATTATATACATTATGGTTTAATTCCCAACTTACTGATTACTGCCAAAATGTAAGTAAAGTGGAGGCAGGAATTTCTGTCTGTTTTGTCCAGTGCTATAGTCCAGCCTCCAGCATAAAGGAGGCATTCATGAATATTTATACAAATGAAATGATGGAGATTGAAATTTTTTGTAGGAGTTTAAAGCCCACTGTATTGTTTTCTATAAATTATTTTTAATTTTTTTTAATGTTTATTTTTTGAGAAAGAGAGACAAAATGTGAGCGAGGGAGGTACATAGAGAGAGGAAGACACAGAATCTGAAGCAGGCTCCAGGCTCTGAGCTGTCAGCACAGAGAGCAACATGGGGCTCGAACTCATGGACCACGAGATCATGACCTGAGCTGAAGTCAGATGCTCAACTGACTCAGCCACCCAGTCGCCCCTATAAATTATTTTAAATGCCTTAAACACATGCTTCCTTCAAGAAAAAAAAATGAAACAATTCAGTATTTATTCAGAAGCAGGGAATCAAAAAAAAAAAAATGACTATAGTCCCAAACACTTGAGTGTTTGACAATGCATTCTTAGGGAAGCAATCATTAATGAATAATTACAAAAGAAGGCAGCACTTAAGTATCTCATAGAATCATGAGAAACATGATGTACAAATTTAGAAAAAAGTATCTAATTCTGGTTGGAGGGCATGATAGGTACCAGAAACATTGGATTTCCAACAGGTCCTACAACAATGACAAATGCAATAGGTTCACGAGTTGAAGAATTTTTCAGCAGGCTGAAGAAAGGCATGAAATCTGGACAGTGCAAGGGTTATTCACAGAATGGAGGGAGACCCCACTTCCCTGAGATAAGAGGTCGAAGACAGAGGTAGTGGTAGATGAGGTTGGAAGAAAGGGTGGGACCTGACAAAAAACATTACATTCTAATTAACCAATTACAAGTGTGAAGATAATTACTTGTCAGAAGAAAACATTGGCAGAAGGAATGAAATTCTATCTGTATTCATAAGGTGTTGCCAACGATAGGTAAAACAGTCACTCTAGCCATTGGAATAAGAGTAAATATTCTTAGTTATAAATTCATAGAAAAAGAAGAGTGGCAAATATAAGCTTTCATTAAGGAGGAGTGTCTTCCATTTTAGTGCCCTATTTTTGAATCATGTGCTAAATTCACACAGAAGTGATATCCTCACCATGATGCCTCAGTTGCTTGTGTTTTAGGGTAAGCTACTTGGGAAATGTTTCCCTCGGCAACAGAAGCTTAGGAAAAGTATATGGATTGATGTATTTAATTTGCATTCCACTTGTAACACAATATGGCCTTCTGTATTTTTTTTTTTGTTTTTTTTTTTTAAAGCACTGACAGTGTGGGACATAATATTACTTTGTGGTATAAAGGCTATTGATAGAGTATGGCAGATTTAACTCAGAATACCGCAGCTTTTGTTAAACCATGCTTCATACTTCACCTCGTTTTGATATACAGGATGGAAATAAAATTATATGTCAGCATTAGAGTTTTGCATTAAATTGTAGATTTTTTTTTTTGCCCCCATCATATCTTCCTGCAAAGGGGACAGATTTGTAGAGGACAGCATTTTTCTCATTTGTGACATATCTGCACAAATACAATATATAATTTTCGGCAAGAATATTGTTCCATGTGAGGAAAAAAAATAATGCCCTGGGTTATTATTTCAACTCGCAAGTCTGGATGCTGTACTTTGATATTATTTATTTGAAGTTTATGTAGCATATATTACTTGAAATTTGAAAGCTGCTTTATTAATTCTAACAGTCAGAGCATTCTAAGCTAAGAAAAGCTGTCCTTCCACTTAGTTGAATGCTCAAGCACAAAATTATTAAAAAACATCATGTGCACAAAATGCAGCAGTAAGCTGATTTGTGTGCACAAGAGGGCTGTTTGTCCTCAAAAGTACATTCTTAAATAAGAAGGGAGTTGGAAAGAAAAGGCAAACAGCACCTTGAAGTAAAAGAACAGGAGCAGATGTCCTTTAGCTGTGTGTTTTATTGATTTATAAACACTCAGTCGGGCTCCCTCATCTCTGCAGAGTAATTTAGATATGGGAAAATATCTGTGAAATATATTGATTGTGTTATTGATTGAAAAGCCAATTGCTGTTGCACTCCTGTTTTACCATTTAAGTCCTGACACATTTTGACATATGAGCCAGCTGTGACTACTGCCTCGATTCTGCAATAAGATAATGTGAAAGCTGTCATAACCACTTCTCTGTCAGCCTTGAGGATTTACAGCAGGTTGGTGCTGCTATTTAGTTTCCTCTTTAACTACCTGAATAATGAAAATTTGTTAAGGCTTTTACTCCAGTGTGTCCCTGTTTGTTTGCATTGGGTGTGTCTAGGGCTGTACACAAACGCTTACTAGTTTTTGTTTCACATAGTGGACTGGTACTTGATGAATTAAAAAGAAATACATATGGAACCATTTTCACAGTATCTTCATACTGAATCTATGCACATGAAAACGACGTTATCTGTGCAAATAATTTTCTCTTTCTGTGGGAAAATTTGATTTCAGAACATGTTGCAGTAATTTTCACTTGTCGGTTTGGTTTCTACTCAGCAGCAAAGAGAAGGAATGGAGGGGGGGGATCCACTCCTTTCTATTTCCAGATTTGTTATTTATTTATTAATTGTATGAAAAACAAAGACAATTTACACAAAAATTACTCAGTATCTTTGATTTGAAAAGAAAAGTAAGTTAGCTTCTAAACCCACCCATTAAAACTCATAAAAATTCATGTATCTCCACAAAACACACTTTTAAAACATCTGAATATTAGAACAGACCTCATTAAATGATTAACACTCTAAATACTGTTTCCTGCTTCTGGTCACATAATCATAATGCACAAGAAAAACTCCTCTAAATCACCCTTTTGATGCATATAGTCAATATGGACCTTTTCCAAATAAGGCTGTTTAAATGTATACTATACATTATTAAAGCTGGTGTCCATAATATTCCCCTTATATTCTGATGCATCTTCTCGTTGTCACACAATCTCTCTGATTAATCACAAGCAGCATGATGGTTCGTTCTTTTCTAGTTTATTTAAAAGCACCCTTCAATTTATGTAAACCAATGAAACAGGTCCATTGTAAGGAGCAGTGCTGATGTAAATAGCTTGGGAACAATGCTCCGTATTATAAGGATGGGCAGTGGATGACTCCTCTGGGAAATGAAAATGTTCATTTAACAATATGAATGGCACACCATTCTGGCAAATGACTGACATATCAGCAGTGTTAAGCATTAGGCCTGTGATTGATTTGGATCCAACTTGGAAAAATCCAGCATTTCTTTCCAATGCACAGGCTTCCTATAATGTGGAATCTTTTAGAAGTATATCCCAGAGCCTCAATATCATCCTCTAAAGCAGATTTCACCTTCAAATGAAATTACAGGCAGTCTTTATGTAAATTAACAAAACATCAAATAGATTCTGATAAGGTAAAATCTTTAGTCCAAACACAAGACTGCTTTAGAATGTGACACCAGAGAAGCGGAACAGAGAGGTGGACAAGGCAGGAGCGTGTATACTGCGCAGTACGCAGAACCACCCCGTGAGGCTGGAGTAGCCAGCCATTCCTGCTAACTGCCTGCTGTCCTCTCTACCTGAGAGGCAGGATTACAATAAGATCCTTAAGGGGAAGCTGTGTTGGAAGTTCTTCTTGAGTCTTACTGAGCAAAATAATTGTCCCAGGAATGTGTTAAAAATGCAAATTCCTGGTACCCCTGCAGAGATTCCGGACTAGTAGGTCGAGAATAAAGCACAGGTAGAGCATTTCATTACAAATACTTTTTTTTTTTTTTTTTTAGTATAGTTGACTCACAACGTTACATCAGTTTCAGGTGTACAATATTGTGATTCAACAACTCTACATGTTAGGCTCACCACAGGTGCAACCACCGTCTGTCACTGTGCATCGCTATTACAATACCATTCACTATATTCCGTACGCTGTGCCTTTTATTCCCATGACTTACTCATTCCATAACTGGAAGCTTGTACCTCCCTCTCCCTTTCCCCTCCTCCTGTATTAGTAGAAACATAAATCGGTGCAGTCACTGTGGAAAACAATATGGAGATTCTTCAAAAAATTAAATATAGAACTATCATCTGATCCAAAACAAACTTTTAAATTTGAAATAATCTGACACTTAAAGAAAATTCATAAAATTATAGAGTCCATTATTTCCCTCACTCTACCTCCTTCTTCCAGTGTTAACCTTTTGTATAAACCTAGCATAAATTTTAATATTAGGAAAGGTGCAATATTATTAACCAGTCTACAAACCTCATTTGAATTTCACCAATTTTTCCATCTATGTCTTTTTCTTGCAGGTTCTCACATTGCATTTAGTTATTTCTCCTAAGTTTCCTCCAGTCTGTAGGAGTCCCTCAGGCTCTGCTAGCATTTTATTTGCAAAGAAAATTATCAGAAGTACTCATTAGATGGTCACTAACGTTCATGAATCTGCTGCAAATATTAGCTGTCGATTGTTTTAAAGGGACCATAAGAATTTTAAAACTAAGCTAAAAAATAAAGTGTGTACAAAAATCTCCTTTGAGCCTCTGAGACTAGTCCGTCTTAGTACTTTCCCCCCCAATATTGTTCGGTTCGTTTTGTAGTTGATTTCACGTGCATTCAATATTGGCCCTGCAGTTCAACCAGTTGTCATTTCTTAGACCCTTGCTACTCAAAGTTTGGTCTACATCACCTGGGAACTTGTTACAAAGAAATACAGAATCTCAGACCCCACCCCAAGCCCCAGGCCTGCTAAATCAGAATCTAAATTTTAACTAGATTTTTTTTTTTAATTTTTTTTTCAACGTTTATTTTTTTGGGACAGAGAGAGACAGAGCATGAACGGGGGAGGGGCAGAGAGAGAGGGAGACACAGAATCGGAAACAGGCTCCAGGCTCTGAGCCATCAGCCCAGAGCCTGACGCGGGGCTCGAACTCACGGACCGCGAGATCGTGACCTGGCTGAAGTCGGACGCTTAACCACTGCGCCACCCAGGCGCCCCTAAATTTTAACTAGATTTGTAAGTGACCTGTCCAACCAATAATGTTTGAGAAGCACAGAATTTGGGCATCTCTGTCTATTATATGCAGAGGTTGAGCGGGGAAATCCCGGAGGTCTCTTCGCATTACTATTAATTTTGGAACGACCAATACCATTGCTTCTATGTACTGGCTACAGTTGTTCTCAGGTACTCATGAGTTTCCTCTGTTTCTCTTTCCCCTTTCTTACCCTTGATATAAATCCTACAATATATTTTATCTGAGACCTGCTTTGTATTCCATATGCACATTATACTGAGTGGGCTGTAATTATGCTGGGCTGTATTCCACTGATGTTATGTTTCTGCAGTACAGACACATTTGATGCACTATTCTAACATTTCATGAGTTGGCTTATTCACGTGGCTCATATAAAATAGATTTTGTACAAAACATTCTGTGTACTTTGCCTGTGTCTCAATGCTCCCGTCCTCTGTGCATCTCTCAAATTTATTGCCGACTTTCTGGATAAGCTTGGACAAGTAATTATCCTTCCTGCTTCTTATTTTCCAAGTATAAAATGGAGAGTCGAACATTGCTATGGAATGTTAGTTCTCAAGGGGATCGCAGATAGCAGTATGTTCACACCACAAAATTAGCTAGTAGAAAATTGAGATACAGTAAGGGTGTGACATGTAGAAGGTCAAAAGTCCATTACTAGGCAGAAAGAAAATGTCAGCCTCCAGGTCTTCTAACCGTAGACCAGAGCTTTTCCTTAGGCCCTCTCTGCCAACATAATGCATCATCACTACCCTTTACATATTTTCTCAGAGGAAGAGGGATCCCTCTTTCTTTCCAAGGCTTTGTCTTTGACTCTATATGAGGTTTGCACTCCTCCAACTTTGATTTCATCATGTTTTTCTTCTCTATCCACAAATATGTCAAGTACCGTTTTCTCATTTAATAACTGCCAATATCACAGTAGAAATATTTTCTGACACCTATCAGTCCTATTACTGCATTTTCCATTTGTTTCAAAATCACTTGACTATCTCTGCTTCCTCAATATCTAATTACTCTTCATGCCATCTTATTCTGGCTCTTCCTTAAATCAGTTACTGACACATCACTCATTGATAACTGACACATTTACAAATTCCAAGGACTTTGTTCACTCTTCATCCTTTTTCACCTCTCCAAAGTCACTGAATTGTTAACCACATCCTATTTCTCAAATCTGTGATCTCCTCAGATCTAGCATCCCTTTCTCCTTGGTTCTCTGATCTTTCCATCTGTCTCTCCCACTGGCTCATCATACCCTACTCGCTAAAATGCCATGATGCACCTGGCTACATTATATTCTTACTTGCACTACATTTCCAAGGTCGTTATCTCAGTTTGTGTCCCAGGTGTTGAATTATTCGTGTTTGGTTCTTTCACCCTTTTTGTCTGCTCAGTGAAAATGAGTTTGAGCCCTTCAGCTATTTTTCCTTAGTCATCTGGCAGAAGATGAGGTTTTGTCTCTGGAGGGCACTTGAGTGACATTTCAGTAGGAAAGGATTTTTCTTCTGGGTTCCAGTGCTCACTGGGCAGCTTCTGTGGCACAAAGGTCTCCCCCAGTGTCCAGTTTCTATAGTGCACTCAACTTTCCCAGGGCCAAGTGACTGCCGTGTGGGCTTTTTTTTTTTTTTAGCAACAGTTTCCTGCAGTGCATATACATTCTCCAGCACCAAGCTTGACAGAGAACAGTGTCAATGTTCTCTGCAGTGTCCATCTTCTGTGATGCATGGCAGCCAGTAGCACCCACTGGCCAGCAACTTCCCCCAGCAAACTTCTTAGGTATTTTTGGATTGGGGTGTGAATAATGAGACATGTCCCTATGAACAGCTTTCCCCAGTATCCTCAAGGGAAGATTTCTGAAACATTCCACTGGTAAGGCACCACAGTGACTCATCTGGCACTCAGTGAGCCAGAGCCAGAGCTACGACTTCCCCAACAGGATTCTACTCTGAAGCCTGGAGGAAGTCTCCCTCAGGTACTCTAGCTCAGCTCCTATAAGAAGTGGCTTCTCCTGATATCTGTTATTTCTGTATATTTTAGAATTCTCTTTATTTCTGTCTTGTCAATTCTTTATTACTATAAGCCCCTGTTGTAATAAATAACTCCTTATATTAAACTTCACCTATTCAAATTACTGAGGGTCTCGTTCTCCCATTTGGTCCCAGAAATGATATAGCCTTCCCAATGTGAGATAACCTAGTTTCTCCAGAGAGCACTGCCTTAGGTAGTCTTAACTGCTACTATTCTATTAGAATGTAGAATCCTCGTGAAGCAAGAATGAAGTAAAGAAGAAGTGAGATATGGCTGGAAGGAGAACAAGGATGAGGGGTTTAACTAAGCTGGAGGCACCCATTGTTATCAAATGTAATTGTTTGATGGATCACACTGGGCCATGTTTTGAGGGACTGTATGAATTAACAGAAGCCTGTTTTGAGGAAGAAGAGAACATAATTTATTTACTGGCGGTCTTGATTTCTATTAATCATGGTCTTACCCCAACACTGCACTAAGTCTCCTCTACTTCCAGTTTGTGCATACAAAGACGCTAAGCAGATAGCTCCTGTGCCTCACACCACGGTCGCAAAAGAAGGGGTCTTAAAGCAAGAGGGAAAATGTGCAAGGTATGGGCATAAGGTGTGATCTTGCACAAAGACAATCAGAGTCCATGTAGTATAGATCACAGCAGCGGTGGCTTGGACGGCAATGATGGTAAATAGCTGAGAGTCCCAGAAATGGATAAGAATGAGAATATTTGAGGAGGCATCTAGAACCTGGACATGGGATTTTATCCATGCCCATGACCCAAACCACATTCTACATGAAGGTGAATCTGAAGTCTCTTTCTCAGACATATTTTCCCTCCTGAGAACCAAGCTGTACTTCCAAATACTTAATCAGCATACATGGATGCAGACCTTGCAAGTTCCTCAAACTGGACATGTGCCAAGCTGAATTCAATTTAATATTTCCAAAACAGACTCTGCCTGATGTCCTCTCTCTTAGCAAAAAGAGTCAGTATTCATTTTTACACTCTACCAAGATAGAAGCTTTGATTCTCCCCTGGTCTTGTCCACTCTTTCACTGACTTAAATCTCATCATCAACCAAACCTTTTTACATTTTTTTTTAGAAATGTCTCCCAATTCTGGCTTCTATTCTTATCTTCACTGCAATGGTCTTATTCCAAGTCTGTCCTCATCATTCTCTCAAATTACTGCAGTGGTCTCCTGTCACAGCCTCTCTCTAATCCCTTCACGTGGTGATTATCTAAAAAAATGATTCTGTTACTTCTCTACATTAAAATCACCCTTGGCTGTCCACTGGCTGCAAAATAAAATACAAATTCCTGAGTTTAGCATACAAAGTCATTCACAGTATGCAACCAATTGCCCATTCCTATCACCACACCTTCTCCTTCTACTCATTCTCCCCTTTAGCCATGTTTTTCCCCCATAAACTAAGCTCCCATGAACATACCTATAGCATTCCAAAAACTTCCATGTTTCAGGACTTATGCAAATGTTTGTCCTGCTTAGAACAGGAAAAATCTCGATTTCTCATAAAAACCAGATCAAATGTCACCTCTTCAATAACTTTCCTAGATGTAGTTAACTGTTCTGTTCTCTGAGCTCCTATAGCACATCCCCTCTCCCTTCTATAAGTATTTATCATATTTTATTATAATTTATTTGTTTTTACACCTGTATTACCCACTACACTGTGATTTCCTCAAGTGCAGGGACCATGTATTATTCATTCTTGCATTCCCAGCACTCAGCATGGTACTTGTGCATAAACTGTCCAATAAATATGTGTTGAATGGAATTTAAATGAAATCATAGGTGTAAAAAAACGTACGTGTGTATACTATTGTTATCAGCAAAGCAGCGTTTCACCATAGCACGATATACATACTTATAAAGATTCTGTGTTAATGCCGTAGACACTTTGTCAACCATCCAAAAAGCAGCAGAGCTTTTTGCCAATGAGCAACAGCAGTGTATGTTGACAGTTTATTTCAGTACATTATATGGCACTCAACCAAAATTGAACAGCAAGAAAAGATGGAAAGAAAATGACTATTTTCTAGGCCTCCATCACTGCATGTAGGA
The DNA here is from genome assembly GCF_018350155.1 of Leopardus geoffroyi. Taxonomy (NCBI): domain Eukaryota; kingdom Metazoa; phylum Chordata; class Mammalia; order Carnivora; family Felidae; genus Leopardus; species Leopardus geoffroyi. Next base: position 46,132,952 of record NC_059326.1, read on the forward strand.
CTAAATGGATTTCATGATGTTCATGTGCCTTGGTTTGCATCAGCTTGGTGTGTAAATCAAATTGATCGTCCTGAGTTGTTTGGCCCAGGACTGTCATTCTAAGGTCTACAGTCCTACAGTGCTATATTACACTCTATTATTGTATACTACATCACAGCATACTGTATCTATTACAGTCACCTCCTGTAGAATTACCTTTTACAAAAGGATGGAACACACCCTAAATTATAATGGCCTCATCACTTGTACCAGCTTTAGTGGAAGAAGCCCTTTTAGCAACCATGTTATTACCTCTGGTATGATTAGAGGAAAGGTAGTAATTCATTCCAAGACTAAAATGCTTTCCTAGAAAAAAAATAAATCTAGATATTTTAAGATATTTAAGATTAGCTGTACAATTTACAGAACCATGTTCAGAAGCTTTCCCCTTAGAATTATATGCTTATATGTAGGATGCTAGAGCTGAAGTTAACTCTCAGACTGATTTGTGGGCAAGGAGACTTGATTCTTCATTGGATCTTTACACTCTGTATACAGATACAAAATTACTATTTTTTTTAGAACTTTCATATTTTCCTGGTCCAAGAATACATGTAAAATATGCCTGGCTACTTGGACCTAGTATCATGTACATACAGACTACAGAAGATTATTTCTGGTCTATCAGCAATAATGATGTTTCCTCATCCATTGGCTTATTTTTATATTGTAAATTAGGTAAACTCTGCAAATGCTCATTTTTCTTTCTTTGCTTTGGCTGGACAAAGCTTGGAGTGAAATTTGTGCACTGAATTTAGCAAGTACATAAGTCTTTATATACTGAATATTTTATACTAAACCTCATCCCAAATTCATCTTAATTTCCTACCCTTTTTGTTACTCTCCCTCTATTTTCACTTAATTTAATCTATTTTATCATGCCAACATACCTATTATTGTAAAACTGGATTGATTCATTTTTAGGAACGAGGTGAGACATTAATAAATAAATGCAGAAATAAAACTATTCCTTCTAATGAATTACATAATTTTTACTTTTTCTCCCTGACTAAGTATTTGCTGGGCTCCATCTATCAGCAGAACTACATAAAAGGAGCATCAAATATTCCACTACGCTGGTTCTTAATGTATCAGCCATGACCAGGGAAAATATTTCTTTACAATTTTCAGTCACTGTTCCTATGTTCCATCCCTGGGAATTATGGTTCAAGTCTAGCATGGGGCCCATTCAACTATATTTTTTGGACATCCTCACAGATGACTCTGACATACACCCCACTTTAAAAAATGAGTAATTGGAGAAAATAGGATGAACCACCATTTTCCACTTAAAAAGGAGATAGTGTAACTTGTGTATATATATTTATGATAGATAGGTGATACATAGATACATAGATAGGAATTTGTTTAACAAAATGAGGAGCGGTGAAAAGAAAACAACATAAAGGATGGAGAAAAGTGTTAATTTAAATCACATACAGGGCTGTGGCAATTATTGCATGGTAGAAGCAATGAGGCTTGTAGAGTAGTTTGGAAGATTTCCGAGAAATAATTACTTCTTCCCTCTACGTTCAGGACATCATGATAGGTCCAGTAAATATCATGTTTGAGCACTTCAGATGCTAGTATCATAGGAAGTACTTTGTAACCTGTACCTAATACCTACTTTCATTTTAGGATAATCCTTTGAGGTGCGTATGATCTCTCTCTCTCTCTCTCTCTCTCTCTCTCTCTCTCTCTCTCTCTTTTCTCACCAGCCAACTGACATCTATTTAGGTTGAACATTTGGCCACAGTCACACATGGGTCTGGAAGTGACAGGATCTAGATTTAAATCCTTGTCTTCTTAGTCCCAAACCTGTGTTTGCGCCTACCACATTTTATCTTCCTCCTTCAACGTATTTGGCTTTTTCCTGACAGAGTTCTGGACCATGCAAAACAAACCTACCTACCTTTCCTCACTTCAAATACCGCAGAAAATCACTTAAATATATATAAGAATTTGAAATGACTATATTTGAAGTTGGGAAAATTTAGGTAAACACTGGTC